>NC_083344.1:49396823-49732850 GCF_019175385.1 Lycium barbarum | reverse complement strand
CATCATCCCGAGAATCTAACTCGGCCAATTTATCAACAACAAACCCAAGAATGCAACTCGGCCAAATTATCAATAACAATACCAACAATAATATCTTCCAGCTTCAACAATTATTCCAAAATACATTCTAACATTAACAATTCTTTTTACACCATCCGACGACATTCCATTTTATTCAACTCAATCATATGAAATCAAGCCAATACCAATGATCTCACATTCAAGTACTCGCCCAAGACCTTACAAGCAAAATTCTAGAATACTTCAAACAATTCACATAATATTCCAAACAACCCAATCGACATACTACTTCACTCGAAACCTTCCAAATTCCACAAGGACACTAACAACATATTTCCTTTCTTCCAAATTCATAAACTACATCAACAATCTATACTTTTAGCAATATCATTCATTCTCATAATCATAAGAAACCATACTAATATCACATTACTTCTTCCATAATCCACAAACGATTACAACTTCATTTCAACCCATTAAATCCTTATTTTACATCATAGAATCTACAACTACAACAATCAATATACTAAATAAAATCACTTCATCATACCTACACAACACACACTATATTCAGCCAAGCAACATACACACATATTTCATGAATTTCATCCATTTCTACATACTATAACACTTCACAAATCATCTACAACACATGAAGGAAAGGTTAAACCTTACCTCTTCCACCCATCCTCTTGCTCGGCTAAGCTTTCATCTTGCCCCATGAATACTTTTGCTTGTTCCAATAACCACTCCATGTTAAAGAGGACGCTCCAATTGGTTGAATTGCTAGAAGAAATAATTTTTTGATCAATTTCCGAGATGGATTTGTTTGTGCTAGGGCCGAATGCCCATGCTTCTTTCTCTTTCTTTTTTTCTTCTTCTCCAAGTTCTTATGTTGTGGAAGAAAATGAATTGTCTAGATTTTTCCTCCACCACTTATCTATATATATAGTCAAGCCTCACAAATAAAAATATGAACACATGGCCATGGGTGGGACTCACCCACACCACACGGCCATGGTAGCTAGTTCTTGAACTTCACGAAGTTTGTGAAATTCCCCTTTTGCCCCTAGCCTTCCACAATATTTCCATGAACTACTTTGGGAATTTACCTTTTTCCCCTTAGCCTTTCTCAATATTTCCATACTAATAATATTCATAACCAACTTGTACATTAAAATAATTTTGGAGAATGGTCTTGCGCTTAATTTCTCACAACTATCTCGAATTATCCGAACGTATGAAATACGGACTATAACATCCTCCCCCCCTTTAGAACATTCATCCTCGAATGTTCAACTGATCTCATGGGGTGTCATAATACCTCGGGAGGGTCCTTTTCATAGTTATCCTTTTTCTCCATGCCCATTCTTTATCTTTGATTTCTTTGTACTGGGGCTCGTTTCGTCCATCGTTATTCCTTGTTGACTCTCCGGTGTGGATTTTGTTTTACAAGTATGATCGAGCAGTGCTTCACGCCGATGATTCATATACTTTCATAGCGTATATTCTCATATTCCGTATAATTGATGGTCTACGAACTATTTTCTAGTATCAGATAAACTCTTTTGTTTCATTCACAGGCACAACGTTCTTTCTTTCTTTCAAAAGTTTCCCCGACTACCAATTGTTGATACTTTCGTTATAATAGTCGTTCTCGTCCGAAACATATTTTGAATCTCATCGTTTTTCTCCATTATCCTTCGTGGACTTAGCTTGTAGTCTTTTTCCTTGCTCTTTTTATTACTCTTCAAAACATGTCACTGCGTACTTAAGTACGGCGCAAATTTGCCCGATGTGGGGGATTCAAATTGTAGCATAGACATAGCATAATTCATGTTGGCATGAAGTATTTTCTTAAGGTGTCTTCTATACTTTCCCTTCATGTCGGCTTCTACTTCTTTCAGATATCCTTTTAAGTCCAATATAATATGTTCTCCCCCCCCCCCCCCTTTTAAAGGGGCTCCTTGTATGCTAACAGTATTCGAGTACCTTTGTCTACGATAATTACCTTATTCCCCGTCTTTCTTTCCAACTCTGTGCATGACATTTCGAAACGTCTTACTATAAGTTTTCCTTTCATTTTCTGTCTATATCATCATTCTGGTCAACATTCCCATATCTTTCCATCCATTATTAGTCCTGTCACTCATTTAGCTCACTTACTCGTAATTCCCCTTAACTACGCGTTTGCGTTGTAGCTGTGTGTCCATATTTCTCAAGCGTTCCGCTACTTTTGTTCTTAGTACAGAATCTTTACAATTTTAACTCTTTTTATCCTTATACATCGAGTCTTTAACTATATTTATGACACTATAACCAAGCGGTCTCCTATGCACGTCCCTTTCACTTCATTCTATTTCTGCTAAGATCAAACCCTTCAGACCTCGCACGAGTTCTCACTCCCTATCATCAATTTCCCAATCAGTAGTGTCGTCCTATCATTCCTGTTCTTTTCTTGATGCGTAACCGAGTTCCTATCGCTAACTCGTTAAGGTATCTTCCTTCTTACGCTTATGGTTAGAGGTTTCCAATTACCCTGCGCCTAAACGCTCTCCCCTTCCTTCGACCAATCCCTTTGTATATCTTTCCTACTTTCATCCTCAACCCTCTTGGGTTTCTTCCTCCTCGAACACTTTTCTTTTCTTGTTATTTACCGTATGGGTGCTGAAGTTCGTAAAATATTCCTTTTAACGCACAAATCCGTCCTATTCTTAAGTCACCCTCTCAGGAAAGCTCTTCCATGTCCGAGGCAACCACATTAATATGGGTACACATTTTATTTCTTTTACACATCTTTCAAGGACCTAAATCTCCTAGCATCGTCGCAATGCCTAATCATTCTTTTTTTTGCTTCACATCCCTCGTCATAGTCACTATTCCTTTAGCCCCGCTTATTGATATTGGTTCTCGAACCTTACACATTCCTCTTTTGTTCTATATTACCACTCTTTATCCCTTTTTGCATGCCTACCTTGAGTTCTTACCCAAATAATCTCGTACTTTGCCGGTAATTTCTCTCGGGGGTTTCTCTCACTAAGGTTTTCTTAACTTTCATCTTTTCCCGACATCTGATCTCCTTGTCTTCCATTAACTCACACTCTTTCTTCTCCAAATATCGTTGTATTAAAATTTCCCAATCTTAACCTGTAGTGAAAATGATAGCAGCTTATCTTATAACGCTTGTACCATATCTTTTATTGTTACTTAAAATCCGGTACCATTACTTGATTAATGCCTTCTTTACCGTAGCGCCGGGTTCTGGAATTCACATCACATGCCCATCGATACATTCACATGTGGGATATCGCACACATTCATATATATACATAATTACTATTAACTAGCCCACAAAAATACTTCTAAACGCTATTCAAGCCTATCCTAATTCCAGAGCTGTGATGCACTTTCTGTCTCTTCACCAATCTAGTTTGCCTCATTCTACGCGTCCTTTTATGGTCTCCAACCATCCCGTATACTCTAATCTCCCTTAGGCCACTCTAGCTTCCCATATTTTCCTTATGTCTCAATTTATAGATCTTTTAGTTCACTACCCAGGGGGTCACCCATCCTGCAATTTCTCTCACCTCAGCACGCTTAACCTCGTATCTTCGATGGAATCCGGTGCCTTAATGCTGATATAATCGCATCCACTTCCTCGCATGACCCTTACTACATGATCTGGAGCAAGTCGAAGTCTTACAGGTTCCGAGACATTTTCGTAACACGTCCTTCCTTTTTACAATTACTATTTTACCCTTTTCAATCTTCCATGTTCACCTTTCACCTGTGAGTATGGTTACCTTTCATCCCAGATTTCCAGATTCCCGATGGTGGGGAACATACCTTCGTCGCCATTACTTGCAAGTACTCAGGTATCAGTCTTTTCAGATCCCCACTCACCATCCTTACATAATAATCTACAACAAAACTGATTGTCGACTTTCTCTGAATCTTCCAACAGACCTTGCTCTTACTAAACCTCAGATGCTATCCATCTTAATCCCTTTGGGCTGCTAATTGTCTTGCCCACAATTATTTTTCACGCCATGCCAAGTCCGTAATCCTTCTGAGACAACACATCTTATTGTCTATTTACCATATTTTCTTTTCACACTTTTTCCTATTAAGCGTACCCAACAATGCTGGCAGAATCTCCTTTATCATTTGTATTATTCAAAACCTGCACACAGCAATTACCAACAATGTCTCACAGGACATATGTATATATACAACATTTTCCAGCCACCCAGAGCTTCCAATTCCAGATAACAGAACAAATACGTCAATACTTACCCTTGTGACTTTCTATAGCATCACCTACCTCCTTCCATCGTATGTAAGGCTTATATAAGGAATTTCATTTCCCTATGACTTGGTGCTATCGCACGATCTATGACAGACAGAAGGTCAACAATCCCTAGATGCCCCGTAGCCTCCTGTTTATAAATGTGGCGCGCTTCACACCATAAACAGGACTCTACTGGACACAACTTTGCAGACAACCCCTAGGACAAACCTGCTCTGATACCACTTTGTCACACCTTAATCTCCCTAGGGTGTGATGGGCACCCGACCCCATATTCGGAGCCGAGCGAACCCACAAACTCTTATTACATACATAATCTCTTCGGACTCTGAAATCAAATAAAAGTAAAATACGAAGTAAGCTTTCAAAATCTTTCTTCTATCGTTCTCAAATCAAACAAAATCTGTGATCATATGAAATTCGTATCATAACACAAATGACACATCGGCTGATGGAGCCGCTCATAGAACTGACATTCTATACCCACGACTCTGTCTGCAAAGCCTTTAACATTAATCAGACATCATAGCACACGTACTCTGACTCGGCAGCACTCCAGGAACAAGTGGAGCTTGCCAACTCCGCTGGAACATCTTCTATAATAGCTTCAGCTCGTCTGGGTGTACCTGCGCGGCATGAAACGCAACCCTCGAAGAAAGGGGGTCAGTACGGAATATGTACTGAGTATGTAAGGCATGAACAGTGAAATAAGGCAATAATGAAAAGAAAGACATCAATACGAAACGTCATAACCAAGCTGTCAAGTATAAAGAGAATAAGCCAAACTGCCTTACTCTTACTCATCCTCGTACCATATATGCAAAGCGTATAAGCTGCCCTCCAAATAGGAACGGTGTATGAAGTTATATCCCGTATTTTGCGTATTCGGAAAAATTTGAAATAATTGTGATTAGTAAGAGGTAAGGCCATATTTGATCTAATTTAATATATATGTTGTTCATGAAAAATATTGATGCGGAAATATTGAGGAAGCCTAAGGGCAAAATTGGAATTTTGGAAATTTGTTTCATGAATTGTAACAAAATTGGGCTTGGAATAAAAAGAAGGAAAAAAAATTTTGGGCTTGAAAATTTGGCCAAGGGTGGCCAGTTGGGCCAAAGTGTGCAATTAAAAAGAGAAAAAGGGCCATTTTTATTCATGAATTCAAGAAGCTTTAAGAGAAAGAAAAGAGAGAGCCAACAAGCAAGGCCTATTCGGCCAAGGGTAGGAGAAAAAGAAGATCAAAAATCTTGATCAAAAAAATTATATTTTCTAGTATTCCCAATAATTTGAGGGTCCTCTTCAATGTGGTATAATTATTATAGCAAGAAAGCTACTCTTGGTTGCAAGTTCATAATTCAAGACAAGGAGAAAATCAAAGGAAAAAGGTAAGAATTAGCCTTCTCTTATGTGTTATGGAAGGTTTGTGTATGTTGTAGTGCGTAGAAATAAGTGAAATTCATGGGAATATGGATATAGTGTGTGGCCGTGTATATGTATGTGTGTGGCCGTGTGTGTATGTGAAATTATGGGACCAATTTTGCTTAGTATTTTAGTTGTTGTTGTCATGGATTCCATGTTGATAATAAAAGCTTAATGATCCTCGTGAAGTTATAATGGTTGGAGACTTGTGTTAGAAGTTAATGTGAATTGAAAGTAGTGTTCTTGTATTTTGGAAGATAATGTTGTTAGTGTGTAAATTGTTGGAGTAGTTCATGAATTTGAATGAAGGAAATGTGTTGTTATGGGTTTTGTTGCATTTGGAAGGTTTCGGATGAAGAAGAGTGTTGGTTGAATTGTTTAAATGTTGTACGGATTGTTTGAAATATTCTTGGATGTTGTGTGTGAATGGTTGCGGATTAGTATTTGAATATGTAAACAATTATGAATTGAACGTAAATGGAAAATCGTCAAAGTTGTAGAGAGAAGTTACGAACATTGGAATGTGTTTTGAATTGATTGTCGACATTATTAGCATAATTGTTGGCATTGTTGTTGCTAAGTTGGCCGAGTTAAATTCTCGGATTTGTTGTTGTATGTTTAGCCGAGTTGAATTCTCGGGGATTTACAGGGGAGATGGTGCCCAAATTTCTGTAGAAAAGTGTTAACTTAAGATTCAACTCCTAAGGGCTTATGGTTAATGATTGGTATTTGTGACCAATTGTTGATTTTGTGAAGCGCGGAACTTGAGTTTGGATTAGCGTAAGGAGCGAACAAGGTATGTAAAGCTTTACCTTTCCTTCTTTTGGCATGTCCTAGACATAATAGGTTATGATACGAGCCTCGGGGGAAAACTCTATTCCTAGAAATCCAAGCCTAATTCTGACCCTTATTCATTCAATGTAATTGAATTAGGTACTTTATGCTTTGATAGAAAAAAAATAGTTTAAACATCCGTAACTTTCACAACAGAACCGGATTGCCCTAAAATATTTGTAGATGACTCCATAAAGTCTAATGTTCGTAATTTATGTACACCACCTCGACTTGACCCGAGGTGGGCCCACAATTTCCGAGACCTTTTTGTATTAATCTATTTGACTTATTTCCGTACGGTAATTAAAGAAAACTTTTGGCTATAGTTCTGGCTACTAAACGATAGTTGTTTTAACTATTCCATTGAGTCCCGTGATGAATTTTGATATGTACAAACGATCTCAGAAGTTTGGTTTTAATATAATCCATCGTAACATCCGAAAGATACGTACTATGACTATCGTCTGATTCTTTTTCTAAATGACCTATCGTTCGGATTACTTTGTCGAGTCTTTTTATATGTTTTATGATGCATATAGTTTCTCACAACTACCCACAACAACGTATACTATGGAGCTTCTAAGATAATGAGCAAGGTCTAAATCATCGGGACGCTGCCCGAAACTAAAAGACGAAAAGTAAAGCTAGAATGGTGCCCCACGAACAATCATGTGGGCTCACCGAATAGTCTCGAAAGCAGCAAGTTCTCTTAAGTCGTAAGCGTATCACGAGCCTGCTCCTTAATGATACCTAACATACCATCAAAAACAATAGTGGTATGCCTGAGTACTGGGTACTCAGTGAGTGTCTAAGGGGGACTAGTTAACAAAACAAGATATAATGAATATAATCAATAAAATGATATCAATCAAAATAACAGGTCAAACCCAGGAATAAAGTGTGTCAGCAACATTAAAGAGTCATCAAAGAATCCAACAATGACAAACACATTATCTTAACTCCTTACCATTTACCAGGCCAAGTATTTCACTAATGAATTTAAATCACTACAAGCCACTCACAAGCAACAAGATATGAAACAAGCCAGTCACAGGCAGGTCAATCAATCGATAGTCCGGGTTAGGAAACCGTAGAGGCTAATCGTCCTCTGGACTAGCACAACAATAGATACTCCGCGCTACGAAGTAGCGGAGGTCAATCCTCATCTGGACTGACACAGCAATACTCGTATCGATACGTTAGGACCCATAATGGCTAATCGTCCTCTGGATTAGCATAGCTTGTCCATACAGTCCCAAACACCAGCAAAATACAAATCATGGCATATTAACGAATCATCAATCATGGCATAGAGCCTAATCTCACTTCTCAAGTCATCGTCTCAAAATAGAGGCATTTCAAGTCATAACCGATTTAGAATCTTATTCAAATCTCTTATTAAATTTCAAGTTCAAGAAACCCATTCAACAACAAAACAAGTTTAAGGTCAAACCTTTTGAAGATTAAGTTCAATCATCCTATAATGGGAAAAGCGAGTTTCACAAAGTAGTATAGTTCATATAAGGTTCGATGCGGGCTTGACGCTACACACGCATGACCTTGTCTGAAAGAAATCATCTTTAATTCCAGAATAAATTCCACCAAACAAGAGTTATAACTTATACAAACAATCAAGGAAGGTTTCTCAAATACAATTCATGCTTTCACAATATAACGGTACTTCACAAGTAGACATCATTAAAAAGATGATTGTTTGAATATAGACATACTTCAAGAAAGATTTTTGGGAAAATATAGACATACAATGACTTTCATAGTCAAAAAGCATTTTTAAAAGAGACATACCTTAATACGTTAAACAAAGTTTAACAATTGTCTTTCATAATGATGAACACCCAAGCCCTAGCCTGAATCACTTTGTGAAGAATTATGCTGCAAACCCTAGGTTTTGGTTACAAGAATCATGTTAAGAATCATGGGTTTGATGTTAGAAAGGATTAGTAATGTTAAGGGTGTTCTTACCTTTGATTTGAAGACTTGGAGGAATGATTTTCATCCTTAGGTTTTGGAGGATGAAAAAAAATTGGAACAAAATGAGACCATACCCATTTTAAACCCAATTTTCTGCCAGAAACGGTGAAAGTACGGCCACAAAGTACGTCCCGTACATTGAAGTACGTCCCTTAATTTGGCTGCAAAAACTAGTGAGGAATGGAAGAAGTACATCCTAAAAGGACGTCCCGTACTTTCTAGGCGTATTTGGGCGATATCTCCAGGTTTTGCGCCCTTCAGTAAAACAGACATAATTGTTTGTACATAACTTTGCTTGGGCTGGGTGAGCTTCCATTGGAAAGCTATTGTAAAGATCTACAACCTTCATCAAGGAAGTTTTTCCAAATTCGCAACAGATTTTCATGAAAATCGCCCAGAAGACAGACCTACCAAAACTTAGGCCAATTTAAGAGCCCTTAAGAACTTCAATTGTTGGTTTGACTTCAAAACGACCATCTTCCACCCGAATTTATCAAGAATGGATTCATATAGATATAATATCATCTTAACACTAGATTTTTACATATTCACACCTAACTCGAATTTACGGAGTGTTACATTATCCCCCCTTTAAGATCATTCATCCTCGAATGAGAATCGTATTCTAGGAAGTAATCACTAAAGCACAAGTCATCAAAATTCTAGCTAGTGTTCCTTTCTATTGAAAGCTATCTCAAACAAAACTCATATAATACTCTAACAATAACCATATGGTCTTCACATAGACTCCCACATCTACACCAGACAAGCCTAAACACAATTGTGAGATTTATAATTCACTCTAAACTTTCACAGGAAAACACATCCGAAAGGTTCAACACATACATGTAGTAGGGAATAATTCAAGGTAACACGGCTTGAGTGACACTATAATAATTAGATAGAACTACGCCCCTTTCAAGTTCATCTCGCAAGTCTTAACATACGACATAAGTCTGCCCCGAGGTTTTAACAATATCACTTTTTAACTCTATAACGGGTCCATCAGCAAATTCAAGAGTAACTATTTCTAATTGACAATCTAGAGTTTCATAACACTCGGAAAACTAGTTTGTCCCCAAAAATCACATCAAAATTCACAATTTCTAATTCAAACACATCAAAAGTAATCTCACGACCCTTAACTACCATGACGCAGTCTATATATATATATTCTAGAAGCGATAACAAGCACACTAGCAGGGGTATTCATAGAAAATGGGTGCCAACAATTGTTCGGGTTCCCTACGGAAATCAAGGGTAAAGTATAAAGTCACATAAGAAGGATTTCAAACCTGGATCGATGAACGACTACGCATCAAGAGAACAAATAGTGATAATACCTGTGGCCACAACATCTGAGACTCCAGCCAACTCCCTACGAGCCAAATCACGAAGTAGAGCTTTCTTTGTTCTAAACGATCCCGAAAAGATAAAAATACATCTTCACCCAAGTAAGAACAACATAGCCCTCACGGAGATTTCTAACGACTAGAACACTCAAGTGTTAACACGAATAAGGGTACCTTTAGCTCAATTTCCCAAGAGTTAGATACTCAAAATGTTCAACAGGTATATGCTTTGACTATGAAGCGCACAATATATCAATCTAGACAATATACTCCGACGAGAAGGCTAATTCAACAACACATGATTTAAGCTTAACTTACCTCATGCCAAAACTGAAAATAACAAATTAAAGCCTAAATCAACTACATCATCTTCCTAAATCATTATTCCACAAGCGGTTGTTTTCGAGTTTCAAGCCTAAAATAAAATTCTTCCACTAAAAATCAAATTAGTACAGATCTTTTAACCCAATAAGAATATAACATCAATGTATGATAATTCTTAATTCACTACAGGAGACCCTCAATTCTTCCCTTCACCCTAACCTCCAGTACTTGAATCATATCACACCTTAATTATTCCTTTCAGCCTAACAAGATTTTGGCAGAGTTTTCCCTGTAACAAGGACTACTTTTGTTTCTACACATGTCTCAAATTATCAACAACCATATATACCAAACACCTACAATACTATTTCAGTGACTTTGTTCCATCCATCAAATTACGCATCAGAACAATGTGCACTCCATAACACCATTGTTAACTTGGTTAATATCTGCAACACAAGCTAAAGTCATCTCCATAAAGCACGAGTAACGAACACGTTAGAATGATCCTAAAGGAAATTCAAGCTCTATAGCACAATCTAGAATCAAGAAGAATGAGAAACACCTATTAATGTCCTGGTAGTCTTTCGATCATGCAGGTGATCAGGCTGCACAAGGAAGACTCCACAAGACACAACTCCACAGACACAGACAACTCCTATGACACATTTAAACCTAGGCTCTAATACCAAGCTTGTTAGGCCCCTAAACCCATCCTATACGTGTCCGGCATCCGACTTCATGAACAACATCGGAAGAACATAAAGGATGCAATAACAATATTTGAATCCACCAAGTTCCATATTTTCCTCCAACAGTTTATAAAATAAATGTACAAATCGTGAATATATGAATTAAATCAGCGGAAGTATTTATTCATCAAATAATTAATCAAACGTAGTAACGTGCCCGGGAGTTAATCAATAACTCAACAACTACCCATAAGAACGTATACTATGAAGCTTCTAAGATAATGAGCAATGCCTAAATTATCAGGACGCAGCCTGAAACTAAAAGACGAAAAGTAAAGATAGAATGGTTCCCCACGAACAATCATGTGGGCTCACCGAATAGTCTCGAAAGCAGCAAGTTCTCTTAAGTCATAGGCGTATCACAAACCTGCTCCTTAATGATACCTAACATACCATCAAAAACAATAATGGTATGCCTGAGTATTGGGTACTCAGTGAGTGTCTAAAGGGCAATAGTTAACAAGACAAGATATAATGAATAAAATTAACAAAATGATATCAATCAAAATAATAGGTCGAACCCAAGAATAAAGTGAGTCAGCAATATTAAAGAGTCATAAAAAAATCCAACAATGACAGACACATTAACTTAACTCCTTACCATTTACCAGGCCAGGTATTTCATTGACGAATTCAAATCACCACAAGCCACTCACAAGCAACAAGATATGAAACAAGCCACTCACAGGTAGATTAATCAACCGATATTCCGAGTTAGGAAACGGTGGAGGCTAATCGTCCTCTGGACTAGCACAGCAACAAATACTCCGGGCTTGGAAGCAAGGGAGGCTAATCGTCCTATGGACTAGCACAGCTATAGATACTCCGATCTAGGAAGATACGGAGGCTAATCATCCTCTGGACTAGCAAAGCAATAAATACTCCGCGCTAGGAAGCAGCAAAGGTCAATCCTCCTCTGGACTGACACAACAATACTCGTATCGATACGTTAGGATCCATAACGGATAATCATCCTCTGGATTAGCACAGCTTGCCCATACAGGACCAAACACTAACAAAGTACAAATCATGGAATATTACCGAATCATCAATCATGGCTTAGAGTCGAATCTCACTTCTCAAGTCATCATCTCAAAATAGATACATTACAAGTCATAACCGATTTAGAATCTTATTCAAATCTCTTATTCAATTTCAAGTTCAAGAAACGCATTCAACAACAAAACAAGTTTAGGGTCCAACCATTAGAAGATTAAGTTCAATCATCCAATAATGGGAAAAATGAGTTTCACAAAGTAGTATAGTTCGTATAAGGTTCGATGCGGGCTTGACCCTACACACGCATGACCTTGTCTAAAAGAAATCATCTTTAATTCCAGAAAAGAATCCACCAAATAAGAGTTATAACTTATACAAACAATCAAGGAAGGTTTCTCAAATACAATGCATGCTTTCACAATATAAGCGTATTTCACAAGTAGACATAGTTGAAAAGATGATTTTTGGAATATAGACATACTTCAAGAAAGATTTTTGGGAAAATCCAGACATACATGAAAAGACGAATTTTGAAATATAGACATACAAATCACCTTCATAGTCAAAAAGGATTTTGAAAAGAGACATACCTTAATACGTTAAAAAACGTTTAACAATTTACTTTTCTAATGAAGAACACCCAAACCCTAGCTTGAATCACTTTGGGAACAATTATGCTGCAAACCCTAGGTTTTGGTCACAAGAATTATGTTAAGAATCATGGGTTTGATGTTAGAATGGATTAGTAATGTTAATGTTGTTCTTACCTTTGATTTGAAGACTTGGAGGAATGATTTTCGTCCTTAGGGTTTGGGAGGATGAAAAAAAATGGGAACAAAATAAGACCATACCCATTTTATACCCAATTTTCTGCCAGAAATGGTGAAAGTACGGCTACAAAGTAGGTCCCGTACTTTGGCTGCCAAAACCAGTGAGTAATGGAAGAAGTACATCCTAAAAGGATGTCCCGTACTTTCTGGGCGTACTTTGGGCGAAATCTCCAGGTTTTGCGCCCTTCAGTAAAACGGACATAACGGTTTGTACATAACTTTGCTTGGGCTGGGTGAGCTTCCATTGGAAAGCTATTGCAAAGATCTACAACCTTCATCAAGTAAGTTTTTCCAAATTCGCAATAGTTTTTCATGAAAATTGCCCAGAAGATAGACTTACCAAAACTTAGGCCAATTTAAGAGCCCTTAAGAACTTCAACTGTTGGTTTGACTTCAAAACGACTATCTTCCACCTGAATTCATCAAGAATGGATTAATATAGATATGATAAACACTAGATGTTTACATATCCACACCTAACTCGAATTTACGGAGTGTTACAAGAATAAGTAGATCCATCATACCTCATCCTCTGAAAATGAGGTGGTGCACTGGCTGCATAATAATTCCTTAGGTAAGTTCCTTATACTCCCATTGTGTTTTTTTATGGGATCCATGGTAGCTTTCCATATTCTAGTTGGGGAAAAATGGGTCATAAATCCTAAGGACTTCTCATGACACTTTTTCAATCCAAATGAATTTTGTTGGGAAACCTTCTTGAACCTAGTCTTTGAATTATGAGATAACTAGTTACTAAGTTGAATCTCTCATTAATTCAAGGTTTGATTATGAAAATTGGGGGTTTTCAATTAATGATGCTAGTTTGAGACTAGTTGTGTTGATAATTACCGTTTGGACTTTTCAAGCTTTGGGTTGACCTTTCGAAGTTGAAATTCCTATTTTGTCCTTGTGGGCTAGGGTTTCCTTTTTAAAGGTCGTTTAGAATTGGAATAGTATTATGGCAATATGGGTGTTGTCACCGTAATCTAATGTAGAATAGTGAATTAATAGACTTGGCCTTTCTAAGGCGATCTGAAAGGGGAAAGCTCAAATAGATTAGTTCATGGCACATGTTCGGATCAAGGTAGGTTATGGCTTACTTATGATAGACTTCGATTGAGGACACAGATGTAGATGGTAGTGATTGACGGGAAAAACACAATAGGCCTTCCGGCATGGTGTCAAGTTAAATTCCAATTAGGATTGGTATCATCAGCTGTTATTTGGGCTTGTCGTCATGTTTGCTAATACGTGTGTCAGTTGATTGATCTGTTTTGTCATTTGATTCCCAGTTATTCCCAAGGAAAGGAAAAGCTGAAAGTAATGACTAGAACTGGGTTCAGCATTCTTAGCTTGCTTTATTGACTCTATGATGCACATTGTTACATCTAACTTGCGTCACGAAAAAAGAAGGAAAACATTAAAGAAGTGAGTTTGATACACATTTTATGGCAAATGTCTGTTGATCTGATGTTATGTAGTGTATTTGAGGTTGCATCCATGCGTGGAATTTGATCCCATATTTATTCTGTGATTCGTTGTAATTGTGAATTGACTGTACTCATCTCTGTTTCTTGATATTTCACTTATCATCCGGAAAGGAAGGTTATTGGAAAGGAATGAATTATGTATTGATGATTTGAGTTGTGTACGACATTCCTAATATGCACTGACTGTTTCCATTATTTGAGTTGTTGAGTGAGATTTATCCCATCATTTATATCATCCATTCATATGCATCAATTGTTACCATAGAAACAAGCATACTCTGTGTGGGCCCAATTGGCAAAGGTAACAAAGAAATTCTTTGTGAACCCTTGCGGCGGTGTTCGGTGTGAGCCCTGGTGGATATTAGTATTCTATGTGAACCCTTGTAGTGGCATTCTGTGTGATCCCTAGCGGATATTTCTGTGTGAGTACATGGACTTCGTGGGTCCCCCAGGCATTGGCCTAAGCATGTGTATACGGGTATGGAGAGGAGGCCTTGGCGGTGGCATTGCATAGTATTTGCATATCATTGCATTGCATCCCATTGGTATTGCATTCCATATCATTGCATTGTATACTTCTCATGGAAATCTTGGTTGATTATTTGACCGGAATTGTTGATGACTTGTTCGATTTGATGTTTGATTTCATGGCCTGTTATTGGAAACTTGACGAATTGAGGTTTAGAGATTTCAACTAGGTCTATATATGAGAACAATAAGACACTCTGTTGTAATTGTTATGAACTGTTATTTGAACATGCATAGTGATTGTACTTGATTGCTTATCTGCTCTATCTATTTATTTCTACTTATTTATATGCGTTAGCTAATTGTTGTCTGCTTATGATACCTACGAGCCTAGTTTTGTGCTCATACTACTCTTGCTACACTCCTTTTGGGGTGTAGAGTGTTTCTAGGTTGATGTTTGAGGTATCGGACTATCCGAGACTATTATCAAGGATTCGAGTGAGCTACTAGCCAGATCTGTAGCCTTGGATTTCTTTCCTTTACTACTTGTCTATTTATTTCCTCAAACAATTATTATCTTTATATTTCGAGACTTATGTTGAGTTTTCAGATATTTTATTGTATTAGAGCTCTTGTATGAGTCCAGACCAAGTTTTGGCATGTACTTGTATTCACTTACGCACTTATGTTATTCTATTTTCGGTTATGACTTTAATATATTTTCGATTTTATTTTTGCATGGTTATTTTAGATGATGTAGTTAGGGAAAGGGTTTGCCCACCAGGGGGAATAGTGTGGGTGCCCGCACGACTCATGAAGTGGGTCGTGACTAAGCTGGTATCAGAGCTCTAGGTTCACCGGTCTCACGAGTGCAAGAGCAATGTATAGTAGAGTCTTGAGGAATTGTACTGTTACACCTTGGAAAATTCACCGTTGATGAACAATGAATAGACTAACGAAGGGCACGAAGTATACGAAATTGCAATAAGTGAGAAATGACATTTGATGACCCTAATTGAGATTTTCAAAGACATTCGGAGTAAGAGGAGAAAGTTTGCCAAGAGAGGGCAAGGCATGCGATGTGTATCGGAACGAATTTACGAGTAACAAGTTAATGATGATTTAATAGTGTCTTGGAGAAGAATTATAACGTCCCTTAGATTGTTAATGAGGTGTGAAATAAGTATCAAGAAGGATCCATAAGGATTGGAGATCAAACGAAGTGACGAGAACAAGATAAGAGAAAAGATGGGTTACACGGCCGATTATACGGTCCGTATAATGTTATACGGTCCGTATAATGGTCCGCAGAATCGTCATAGTGAAGGTCCCTCACTGATGAGATTATATGATCACTTATACGGACCGTATAATGTACCGTATAATGGTCACAGAAGCGAGATGTTGAAGCGGCGATTTCACGGTCACTTATACGG
This sequence comes from Lycium barbarum, assembly GCF_019175385.1. Classification (NCBI taxonomy): domain Eukaryota; kingdom Viridiplantae; phylum Streptophyta; class Magnoliopsida; order Solanales; family Solanaceae; genus Lycium; species Lycium barbarum. Next base: position 49,716,621 of record NC_083344.1, on the reverse strand, counting down.
ACCATATAAGTGTGTTTATTTTCCCGACGGATCAGATTTTTAAGTTATTAAAAAGGGGACCAAGTTCATTATTTCATTTCATTTTCACCCAACACTTCAAGAACTCTCTAGAACCCTCTCCACTCTTCATCCATAAGAACTCAAGAGAAATTTATGATCAACTTCGTCTAACTAAGAAAACCAAGTGTAAGAAACTCATTAGAGATCATCCAAGTCAAGAAATTTCATTGGAGGTGAACTAGGGTTTTGGCTCAAGTGAAGTATTTCCACCCAAGGCTTATTCCTATACAATCTAAGGTAAGTTTTATGATCTTTCCATGTTATTTAAGGTATTGAGACATTGAAAGACTTGGATTGTAGAAGAATATAGAAAATGGGTCTTGAATGTGAGAATAGTGATGTTTGTGAGTAGTAGCTTGGGTTGAGTAATGATTCTTGATATGTAATGATTATAATCATGTTATAAATGATATTAAGAACATTGGATAAACATTGTATATGAGCGAATGTAATAGTGTGCTATGACCATGGATATGGATGATTGGAAGTAAATTGAGAAGTAAGGATAATGTAGGTGAATAAAGACTATTGTTATGATGTTGTGAATGTATTATTGATGTTTGGGAGTTGATATATGATATGGCGGAAGTCGTATAAATAGAGGAGATGTTGTCCAATTTTCTCTAGCTTTAGTCATGTATGCTAAACTATCGATTTTCTAATGATAGTATAACTCTAATGAAGGTAGAAACGTGAGCATTGAAGGAGAACGTGCAAGTGATAGAATAGTTGAACGGAAAGGTAAGTAAGGCTAACCCTTCTTTCATACGACATGGTTCTTTGCCCAAATATCTAATCTTCTTTGAGCCTATGATGTCCTCCAAATGATACTATCTTCAAAAGCTACTAAGCTCATGATTCTCGATATGTTACGATTGTACTAAATTCCTCATATGACGAGTAATCCTCTAAGGATAGATGTAATGAATGATAGTAATGATGCTAAAGATGTTTATGAGCTTTTATGTATATGTGTCTATGTATGACTATTATGAAACCCCGAGCTTATATGGCCGGGTAGAATATATATGTATTGCGCGCGCACCACTGCAGTTGGGTATGGATAACCCTGAGCCTTGGTAGGGCCAGGTATGTATACTCACCGAGCCTTGCCATGGCCGGGTATGCAAAACACCGAACCATCATGGTCGGGTATGCTATGTACATGATATGGATATGTATACGATATAAATATGAGTATAAATACGAATATGCTATGAATATGAAAATGGATACGAAATATAAATGAGTACGGATATGAATACGGATACGGATATGGATGTATGTACACAAACACGCATTAGAAATGGAAAGTCCGTATGAAAAGCAAGTAAGTGTTTGTGACGATGATACTACTATCTCCCATCCTATGCTATTTCTTGTGTTGTCTATTATGCTTTCATAATGATGTTGATCATGATTTACATACCGCAGGTGGCCAGGGAGACAGACTTGATCCATAGCTTTATTACTTAAGGACTACATAGCGGAGCTCCATTTCATTCGGAGTTACAGCTTTTGGTATTTATTCTTTTGTGTACATATTTATGGGCATAGCGGGGTCCTGTCCCGCCTATATGATATGACATACTCTCCTTAGAGGATCGTAGACACGCGTATATGGTTAGATGTATTTTTCCTTGTTGGCTAGTCTTGTGTATATCATTTTGTTAGCCTCGTCGGCTTATGTACATTGATATGGGCATTACTATTAATGGTGATATATATATGTATCGTTGCCTAATGGGATAAGTATGAATAATGGATGGAAAGTATGAATTTGCTATGCGGCTCTCCTAGATGTAAATGTAAAAGTATGATAAGAGGTGCCCGGGTGGGTTAGCACCGGGTGCCCGTCGCGGCTCCGGTTGGGTCGTGACATGTACGTAGATGTCTGTACCCATCCTCGAGAGGCTATAGGTGTTACAACCCATACTCCTGTACGTTTAGCATCTTTGTGAGTAGGTGGTTATAGATTTGTAGAGCGGAATTATCTTTGAGATTTTATAAGATTAGATGTGTTCATCGGAGTATACGATGGTTTAAGTTCTTGTTGGTATGTGTTGGAAGGATTAGAGGTCGAACGAATCGAAGAGAGTATGTTTTCGTCGGAGTTTGAGTTTGTGAAGGAAAATACGGACTATATATCAAAATACGGATCGTACTTTGAAATACAGTCTGCTCTTCCCTTGGTAGAGAGGGTAAAAATTGTGTTGGGAAATACGATCCATAAATACGGACCATATATATATATATATATATATATATATATATATATATATATATATATGTGCAGCCAGTATTTTCTGGCCGTATTTTTATGTAGGTTCTAGCTCTTTTTGTTAAATATTTGGTATACACCTTATTTATCTCATTTCCTTCATCTCCCCAGAACTCTAACCTTCTAGAAAACTCTCTCCAACATACATAATCAACACCTAAGTAAAATCAAGTACCAAAAGAGAAGATCAACTTCTCAAAGGTTCTAAAGTGATTGTGGAAGCTTGGTTCTCCTCTTGGTAGTGGTTTTGGAGGATACTTAAAGGTGAAATAATCTTGGAATTGAAGTGTCATTGAGTTCTTGAGGTAAGATTCTATCTTAATTCAAGGTTTATGAGTTTATCTAATAGTTATACCAGGTTTGGAAGGAAAAGAGTTGGAGGGAAGGTTCAAATATGAACTTGAGCATATGTTGAGATGTAATCTAACTTGAGTCATGTTGTTAATGTGTTTTTGTCACGACCCAACCCCGTGGGCCATGACTAGTGCCCGAACTGGGCACCCGTATACGAACCTGTTACATATAATCAAACTGAATCTATGAGTAGTATGGAAACTTGCATAAGAACTCCAACGGTTCATAACGTCGCCATATATGTATATTCAGATAAACTGTCTCCCGAGGAGTCACAACTGATCAAATCATAAAGGGATACGCAAGCCAACGAGGCTACGACTACACATCAACATCATGTCATATGCAAGCCGACAAGGCTGCCACTACAGACGGACATCATATCATAGCACATCGGATAGACACAGTTGAATAGAACTTATACACAACCCACACATATGTCTACAGATCTCTAAGAGTACGAATAGAGAAATATGACGGGACAGGGCCCCTTCGTACCCCTGGATAAACATACATATATATCATAAGATCTGTACCAAATGTCTAAACCCCGGAACAACGGAGCTCTCCAAGATAGCTGAGTAGAAGTCCTATGCTGAAGGGTCACCAAACCGACTATCTGTACCTGCGGGCATGAAACGCAGCCCCCCGAAGAAAGGGGGTCAGTACGGAATATGTACTGAGTATATAAAGCATGAAATACAGTAAAAAGGATCATAACTGAAATAAGGAGTACAGAAAACAAGTACAATGTCCAGAATACCAAAACACTTGCCTTTGAAACATAAATCATGCACGTCAATATCATATATCATACCCGGCCCATTATGGGACTCGGTGAAATAATCATATCATCATCATATACATATATACCGTACCCGGCCCTCTAGTGAGGGACTCGGTGAACAATGTAGTGAAACTGTGCACGATAACATACCCGGCCCGGGACTCGGTGAAAGACATATTGAGGCATGCACGAGCAGAGTAGTGAGGAACCATATGCAATTTAAATCATTATTAAGACTCAAACAGAATAAGAAAAAGAGATTAACACCTGAGTATCAGTAGCGACAATTATATCAAGTATCCCTCGAATGTCATCATAGTTCATATCAAAAGAGTCTTAGGAATCGTAGACACATGTCAATATAGTGTGAAATAGCTTATAGAAGTCAGAGACATTAGTTATCGTAGAATTTCTAGGAATATGGACTTATATATGTCGGCTATTATCCAACGTATAGGAAACTGGAGGGGGAAGCTCAATCACTTAAGAGCTCTAACATCAAGAAGTGAATAAGAATCATGAATCACACTCAAGACTTATGAATAGGATTACCCCAAAGCTAATATCATTCATCACTTAAATCTAAGACATGCCAAAAGAAAGAAGGGACAACTTTACATACCTGTTGACGACTAATCGCAAAACCGTTCGCTTTGTCGCTCTTTTAGCCTATTTAATATAAAAGGTAACGTTATCGTCAGTAACCATACTTCCTAGTTTCGTAAACCGTAGCCCATCACTTTATAGAACTTGTTTTTAAACTTATTCATCCTTGTTTAGGGTCTTCCATTAGTTAAGGGCTTACCGAAAATCGGGCAGCATTTCCCCTATATATTCGCCTAACCCGAATTTTCAATTATTCTCCTGTTAACACAGAAATACCAACAACAGAAATATATATATATAAAATTCTCACAATTCAGCCCATAACAATTCTAACAACCCAACAACCTTTCTAAATCCATTTCAACCCACAATTCCCTATAACATCGATTTCATGCATTTTCTTAATTCCAATTTCGTCCAATCCAATTTTAATAATTCCATTTCAACACTATTAACACAATTACACCATAAAACAAGAAAATCTTACCTTAATTTTCTCGGAGGAATTTCTACTCTTAATTGCTCCAATTTCGCAATTTCTTCTTCCTCGATTCAATATCCAATGTTGCTATTACCTCCTTGAACTTGTAAATCACCTTGGAATTAAATCAAAGCAAAATTATTTTTTTTTAAAACAGCCATGGCTGGCCGTGAACAGTAGCAGCCATGGCTGCTCTCTTGTTTTCTTAAGCAAAGTTTTTGCAAAAATGAAATCAAGTGTTGATTTCTTCACTTGCCAACAACCTATATATGGTTTCCCATGTGTAGACACGTGCCACCCCCCCCCCTCGTTGTGACTCATTAAATTATTTTCTTGACTTGTTTTATTTTTTTCGGGTGGGGCCCACTCTCAATAATTAAATCAATTAATCACTAATTCTTACTTAGTAATCTAATCACAATTAATTAATCCCTAATCTCCAATAATATTTTTACACTAAATAAAATTTATAAACAATTTATGTAATAATTAAACATGAAAATTAAAGGTTTCTATTTCGTGTCCGAAAATAATTCCGCCTTTAACTTGAGTCGATTTGCTTGCGAATAATTCGACGTATAAATATACGGGGTATAACGGTTTTTGAGCTAAAATATTGTTCTAAGGATAGTAGTTGGTGGTGAGATTGTATTGAGGATGTTAGCCTTGTTATAATTGGACGAAGAAAGTGTAGAAGTGTCGTATACAAAGCGTATATTAGGCTATTTTGATGTAAATCTTTTGATGCAACCCATAATGATTCCATTATTGAGAGCTAGAGATGTCCTATGTTGATTCATGTTCCAATGATATTGTTCATAGTAAGTCCTTCTTCAGATTCAGTATGCTTCATAGAGTCACATAATGATGAAAATGCTATTTCATATTGATGATCAGAGGTGTAATGACCTTACGTCACTTTGACAGATTCAGGATGCACTCTTATCATATTCATCCATTGCATTATATATACACATACTATGACCCCACAAGCATTAAACACGCGTAAATTTATATTATATCTATATGAGGTACGGGGAAGGTGACGACGTTATATACGTACTACCACCTGATTATTTAGTCATATGATGATGATTATGCCCACAAAGGCTGATACGATGATGATTGTGCTCACAGAGGCCGATATGATATGATGGGATGCCTGCTAAAGCTTGACAGGCGTTATATACGCATATATGTATGAGCAGGCATTATATACGCATATATACAGTACTTATGCATGTCATTAGCCCTCACAGGCAATTCAGATGTACAGGTTGCATTCCTTTTTCGTGCATACTTTCATGTCTTCTTTATGTTACTTCCATACCTTACATACTCAGTACTTTGTTCATACTGACGCCCCTTTCGCCTGAGGGACACTGTGTTTCATGCCCGCAAGTTTAGATAGGCAGGTTAACGATCCGCCTCTGTAGGTTTCTATTCAGATGATATTGGAGCACTCCCCTTGTCCCAGAGTTGCTGTTGTGTTTTGGTACGTTATAATTTTGTTGTACATACGGTTATGGCGGGGCCCTGTGTTACATCTCAGGGATTTCGGACTTGTTCCATTGTGAGTGGACTAACGCGAGCTTAAGGTGAATATGAATTCCTTATGAGATTAAGGAGAGTATTAGATAGCTTAAAGTGCATACCATAAGATTTTGAAGTCATGTGGATCGGTGGAACTAAGTTCGTCGAAGGAAGTGAAATGTAAGTCATGTTTGGGAAGGTTTCGTAACAATTAAGCTAATAATTACTTAGTAATGTATTAAGGAGGAGCTATAAGTCTTCTTAAATGGTTAATGAAGTGTTGTATAAGTGTCAATAAGGTTCCATAAGGATTGGAGGTTGAATGAATCAACGAGAGAAAGTTTCAAAAAAATTAGGGTTATACGGCCACCTATACGGACCGTATAACTTATATGGCCCATATAATGGTCCGTATAACCATTCCAGAGAAGGGTAATCCCATAGTGGGAATATACGGTCCATTTATACGGACCGTATAAATGGCCATATAAATCGGCCGGGCCAGTTTTTTCTTTTTATATATATGGACGACCCTTGTCTTATTTTTCATTTCCCACTTCTCCCAAACTCTTAAAAGATCTAGAACCTTCTCCCAAGCATATTCCACTCAAACCTAAGAGAAATCAAAGATCATATAGCAAGAATCAAGGTATCCAAATGTTAAGAGACTCACTAGGGTTGGTAGACTTCAAGAATTTTTCTTTGGTATTGAAGCTAAGGTTTTCATACAAGTTGGTAACTTGATCCAAAGTCATACCTATGAGATAAAAGGTTAGTTTTCATGTCTATTTCATGTTTTTAAGCATGCTTTGTTGTTGAAAATGAGAATGAATTTTGACACTTAATGGAATATGACTACTTGATTATGATATTATGGATGTTATTATAGTTGTTGGGGAGTTTTTTTGCGATATGGTGAAAGTCGATGAAATAGGGGAATTGCTGCCCAATTTTCGTTAACTCATGAATTACTCTAGTTTGAATTTAAGAGTGTCTTTAAGACTTAACCATGGTATGAATCCTTTTAAGTGTAGATCTCTAAAGCTTTGGAGAGGAACGTTAAGTAGTTAAGGAGACGAAAAGGTATGTAAGGCTAACCCTTCTTCTTAAGGCATGTTCCCATTTGTCGTATACTTCATGTGAAATCCATAATGTCTTCCACGATGATTTAATTCCTAGAATCACAACAGCTCATAGTTCTTGATACTCTTATGATATTGTTGATCTCACCCTATGATAGTTGATCCTCCGAGGGAAAATATGTGGACGATGATGACGTTGACACTACGTAAGTACTCCTAGGTGTATATGTAATTATATACATGTATCGTCAGTATATAACACCAAGCTTATGTGCCCAGGTATGATGCATATTGCACTGGCAACACTGCAGTTGGGAACGGATAACACTGAGCCTTGGTAGGGCAAGGTATGTATAACACCAAGCCTTGTCATGGTCGGGTATGTGAAACACCGAACCTCTATGGTCGGGTATAATACTACTATATATATATAAGTGTATGTAATAGAAGGTTCCCATTAGAAAAAATGGTAAGTAAATATGATGAACGTCGCTAGAGGTATAAATGGCTCTATCATCCCATGACTCTTCCATCTTATGTTACTTTTCATGCTTCTATTATGCTATTGATTATGCCTTACATACTCAGTACATTGTTCGTACGGATGCCCTTTTGTTTGTGGACGCTGCGTCATGCCCACAGGTGGACGAGATAGACTTGATCCTTAGGTTGCTTATCCAGAGACTACTTAGAGGAGCTCTATTTGATTAAGAGTTGCAGCTGTTGGTACTATTCTTTTGTGTATATACATATGGGCATGGTGGGGCCCTGTCCCGTCGATATGATGTTACAAGTTCTTCTTAGAGGCCCGTAGAAAGTTATGTATAGTTAGATGTCTTTTAGCCTTGTCGGCTCACATTTTTGTATATCATTTTGTTAGCCTCGTCGGCTTATGTATATGGATATGGGCATAGTTGTTGATGTTGATATTAAAGTGCCCTTGCCTGATAGGATTTGTATTATTGATGCACAAATCACGAGTTAGCCGTGTGGCTCACCAATTTATGGTTGTGAAAGTATGACAAGAGGTGCCCAGGTAGGTTAGCTCGTGTTACATCCCGTAATTTTGAGCATTCGAATAAATTGAAATACGTGTGACTTGTATAAGATAGAACAATATTTTGATTTTATCTAATATACATGTTGTTCATGAAAAATATTGATGCGGAAGTGTTGAGGGAGGCTAAGGGTAAAATTGGAATTTCAGAAATTAGTTTCGTGAATTACGAAATATGAACCAAAAGAAATTGGGCTAAAACAAAAAAGAGAAAAAGAGGCCCAAGTCTAAGGGGTGGCCGGCCAAGCCTTGGCCCAAGCCCATGGAGTAATTAATCCATGTGATTAATAATAAAAAGAGCCACAAGTCTTCATTTTGAAGAAGTTTCAAGACTAATCAAGAAAACAAAAGAAGAGAGAAAATAAAGAGGAGGCCAATCGGCCATAAGAAAAAAAAGAAGGAAAAATTTTTCCCCTCAATTTTTGATCCAAAAATCCTAATTTTCGTGTATTCCTACTAAGCTCAAGACCCTCTTCAACGTGGTATAATTTTTTAGGCAAGAAAATACCTTTTGCGGCAAGTAGAAAATTTTGAAAAAGGTAAGAATTTCATTCTTTTGTATTATGGAAGACTTGCATATATGTTGTAGTGTGTGGAAATAAAGGGAAAGTATGGAAATTGTGTGTTGTGGGTGTGTGTGTGTATGGCCGTGTGCATCAAGTTGGAGGAAGAACATGAATTAAATTATTTAGTATGTTAACTATGTTGTTGTGGACTTGTGATGGAAATGGAAGAAGAATGGTTCAAGTTGGCATGAAAATTTGTTGTAAGTTGTTATAGGAAATTATGTGAATTTAATATAATTTCTATGTAATTATGGAAGTGGAGTTCTAAAGTGTGAATTGTTGTGTTGTTGATGAATTTGGAAGGAGACAATGCAACTTTGTAGTCTTATTGCATTTGTGGAGGTTTCGGGTACGATATAGTGCTAGTGGGAAATTGTTGAATATTTTGCAAATTGTCTAAAGTTGTCACGATCCAACCCCGTAGGCCGTGACTCGTGCCCGAATTGGACACTCATATTATATGTTAACTATAGTCATTTACAATTAGCATGTCATGATCTCATTTGTATATAAAAAGATAAGGAGTTATTTTAAATTCGTCAAGTTTTGTATGTCTTAGTCACCTGTCTCCCGAGGAGTTGCACTTTTCAAACAACAACATATGCAAGCATACACACATATGCAAGCTGACAAGGCTGCCATTACGAATGGGTACGCCCCAAACTTAAGTCAAAAACATAAAACGCATCAACAACTGTAAACAGACCCACACAGATGTCCACAGACCTCTAAGAGTAATGACCGTATTATGTGGTGGGACAGGGCCCCGCCGTACCCAAACAAACACATACGAGCACAACATAAGGAGATTATACCACAAGCTAGCTCCGGAACAAAGGAGCAGTCCAAAATAGCTGAATGATGACCTAAGTTGGCGGATCTCCGAAACGAGCGTCTGTACCTGCGGGCATGAACGCAGCCCCCCGAAGAAAGGGGGTCAGTACGGAATATGTACTGAATATGTAAAGCTTGAAACATAGTAATAGACTTATATTGAGACAAGGTGTATAGGATTCAATGCAACAACCAGAATTTTATAAAATTTGCCTTTGAATATATTTCATCTGTATCGTTCTCATATCAATGTCATTATATAGTTTCGTAATCAAAGCTGCATAGTCATTCTGTATATAACATATATAACGTGTCCCGACCCTTTTTATGAGGGACTCAGTATTTATAATCATGGCATCATAAACATAAACATGTACGTGTCCCGACCCTTTAATGAGGGACTCGGTAATAATGAATATATATATGCCCTCCTTTCCACCATCTCCACATCATCATATTATCATATCGTCATATCATCATCATATCATTATGTCATTATATCATCATCATACCATCATATATATATATATATATATATATATATATATATATATAACGTGTCCCGGCCCTTTAATGAGGGACTCGGTGAATAATATAGTAAACATGCGCATGAAAACGTATCCTGGCCCGGGACTCAGTGAAGGATATAGCGGTAAGCACGAGCAGAATAATAGGCAACCACATATATGCAATTCATCTTTTTTGAGACTCAATGGATAAGCAACTAACCAGCTCTAAAGTGTCAAAATAATATTCATATTCAGTTCATTTTAAGTCTCATAACAACTATTCAAGAAACATTTCAGATTTCATGTACATGTATCACTTTAACAAGGTATAGCTTTTGAAAGTCAAGTATGTCTCTAGTTGTGCAATTCTTTAAGTATAGGAACTTTCATGAATTATTCATTAGTCAATCATATTGTAGGCACATGACAATAACCTTAATGAAATATAGAATCATAAGTCATACATGAAACTAGAGAATAGAATTTACCCCAAGGTTCATATCGTTTCATTCTTACGTCTAGGACATGCCAAAAGAAAGAAGGAATAGGCTTTACATACCTTTTGCGTTTAGTTGTATTCTAACTTGTACTTGCTGCCCAAAAACACTTATCCTATATCAAGATGTGAAGAACTACAATTAGTCTACAAGGGCATTCAATACGTCTTGTGACATTCACACTTCCTTTCTAACAATTAAACGACGTTTCGTTCGCATTCTAACCAACTAGCGTTACAAGCTACCATTGCTAATCGTTCTTTCATATATTGATCAAAACTTGTTTAAGCATGACTTAGGGAACTTGGGCAGTCCATACACCATCCAAAACAGTTTTGAACACACGGCTAATCAACACACATCGCATTTCCATTCTTACTTAGCAAATTTCCAGTTTTAACTTGCAACAACACAACACTTTTAATGACTTTACTTTCATGAATCGTGGAACTGTTTTAGCATCATTTTCATTCTTACAACAGCCCACAATCATTTCAGTTTTAACTTGAATCATGGCATTTTACATTCGCTAAACGTTTGCAACAAGAATCAACATTCAACACACACAAATTTTTACTTCTAACTTCCAAAAACTGTCCACGGTTTTGGACTGCCTTTACACCTCAATATAATTCATTTCTTTAACACCCCAATTCACATATTCAACATGCATACAATACACCACAATGTCCATAACAACAACAATCGAAATGTGACCCAAAACAGTCCCTAATTCTCCCTAAAACAGTCCCTACTACACGGCTACAACACCCTTCCACCATTTCATGATTTTCATCCGTTTATCCAACTACAATGCATTCAATCCATTTCCAATACATGTTCAACAAGATTAAGCATGACTTCATTAGAATCTTCAACACATGATTCATTTTAAATTCGAGCAAAAAAAGTCCAATATCCAACATGCAACATCACAACCAAACTCCTACAATCTTTATTCATTTACATATGTTGATACATATTCAATTCACCAACAATACATGCACAATGAAATCAGTCATGAACTCACCTCACACACGGCTCACTCCCTACTTCAACTGAAACCACAATCCAACAACAACTTGCATGAACTATACATTCAAATCATCATGCAACACAAGAAACAACAAACATTCTTACCTTTCAATCTTGTGCTTCACTTGGCCGAAACTTCAATCTATTTGGGTGCTTCACTTTCTTGTTTCTCTTCAACAACTAACACACCTTCTTATACACTAGATGAGGAGTAAATTTGATGGAGAAAAACTGGAATTTTTGGGCACAATTTCACCTCACTCTCTCGGCTAGCTCTTAGCCGAGAGCACCTCTCTCTACACTCTTCTTTCTCTAACTTTGGGTGTTGAAATGAATTGCTAAAGTGGAGTGAATCAGAATTTTGTGTCTATATGTCCCCCCTCCTTGACTTGGACATGTGGATCACACTAAATTGAGTCAAGATTCCTTGACCACAACCTTGAAAGGCACGGCCAAACGTGGTCCAAAAGTGGATTGATTTTTGGTCTTTCCAATCCCACTTATTAATCCAATCATGGTTAGTTTAATCCCAATTTTCCATTAATTGTTTAATGCCACACGAAAATTGTGGATAAATTGTGACTCGACACGAAACTGGAAGTTAAAATCTCTACTTCATATCTTAAGATAGTCTTGCCTTTAACTTGTCGCGCTTATTTTAAAACGTCCCGACGTATGAAAATACGGGACATAAAATCCTCCCCCCCCTTTAGAACATTCGTCCTCGAATGTCGATTTTTTTTTCCCGTTAGGTTCTATAAGGGTTTTGGGAAGGGTTTTCCTTATTGCTAACATATAAATTGAGCTGACAATTTAACACAATCAAGTAAAGGAGTTTAAATTACCTGTAGATGTGGAAAACAAGTGAGGATATTTATTTTTCATCTCCTCTTCAGCCTCCCAAGTCATCTCCTCCCTATTATTGTTCTGCCACAATACTTTAACCGACGCCACATCTTTTGTTCGTAACCTCCTGATTTGTCGATCAAGTATGGCAATAGGTTGCTCTTCATATGATAGATCCTCTGTTACCTGAATATCACCTGTAGGGAACACCCTGGAAGGATCGCCTATATACTTCCGAAGCATTGACACAGGGAAGACCGGATGTACAGCTGCTAAGTCCGCTGGTAGGTCTAACTCGTAAGCAACTTGGCCTACTTTACGGATGACCTGATAAGGTCCAATGTACCTTGGGCTCAACTTCCCTTTCTTGCCGAATCTCATAACACCCTTCATGGGTGACACTCTCAAGAACACCCAATCGCCAACCTGAAATTCCAAGTGTCGACGTCGATTATCCGCATACGCCTTCTGCCGACTCTGAGCTGCCAGTAATCTTTCCTGAATAAGTTTCACCTTATCGACAGCCTGCTGAACCATATCTGGGCCTATCAGATTAGCCTCGCCAACATCAAACCAGCCTATAGGGGATCTGCATTTCCTGCCATACAGGGCTTCGTACGGCGCCATCTGAATGCTAGAGTGGTAACTGTTACTGTAAGCAAACTCGATAAGCGGCAAGTGATCCTCCCAGCTGCCTTTGAAGTCAATAACACAGACTCTCAACATATCTTGTAGCGTCTGGATGGTGCGCTCAACCTGCCCGTCAGTCCGAGGATGAAATACGGTGCTGAGACTCACCTGTGTCCCTAATCCCTCCTGAGATAATAGCTGTGGGAACTCCATGAAGTCTCACTATCTCCTTAAGATACAATCGGGCATAATCCTCAGCTGAGTACGAAGTCCTGACTGGAAGAAAGTGGGCTGATTTTGTCAGTCTATCAACAATAACCCAGACAGAGTCATTTTTCCGTGGAGTGCGAGGGAAACCTGTGACGAAGTCCATATTAATTACCTCCCATTTCCAGGTTGGAATTTCCATCTCCTGCAATAGCCCTCCAAGCTTCTGGTGCTCTATCTTAACCTGCTGACAATTTGGGCACTGGGCCACAAATTCGGCTATGTCCTTTTTCATACCATCCCACCAGTACAAACACCTAAGATCATGATACATTTTTGTCGATCCCGGGTGAATAGAATAACGAGCACAGTGTGCTTCCCCCATTACCTGCTGCCGCAACCCTGCAACCTCAGGTACACATAATCTGTCTCTGTATCGTAGTACTCCATCGGCTGACATCTTAAATGGGGTCTCGTCCTTCTGAAGTGTTGTATCTCTATAATGTACCAGAACAGGATCCTCATATTGCCGCCTCTTTACCTCTTCTACAATAGAGGACTCAGCAACACCTCGTACAATAATGCTACCATTATCAGAATCAGCCAAACGAACTCCAAGACTAGCTAGCTGATGAATCTCACGGACTATCTCTTTCTTTTCTGGTTGTACGCCTGCCAAACAAGCCATAGATTTACGGCTGAGTGCATCTGCTACCACATTAGCCTTTCCTGGGTGATATAGAATATCGACATCATAATCTTTCAGCAACTCTAACCATCTTCTCTGTCGCAAATTCAGCTCCTTCTGCTTAAAGATATACTGGAGACTTTTATGATCTGTATAAATATCAACATGCACGCCATACAGATAATGTCTCCATATCTTCAAAGCATGTATCACTGCTGCCAACTCCAGGTCATGTGTAGGATAATTTCTCTCATGTTTCCTAAGCTGTCAGGAGGCATAGGCTATAACTCTGCCGTGCTGCATCAACACGCAACCCAACCCAACACCGGAAGCATCACAATAGACAACATAGCCCTCTGGCCCTTCAGGAAGAGTTAGAACAGGAGCTGTAGTCAACTTATCTTTCAATAATTGAAAACTCTGTTCACAAGCATCGGTCCACTGGAATTTAGCTGCCTTCTGTGTTAGCCTTGTTAAAGGCGCTGAAATAGAGGCAAAATTTTCTACAAATCTCCTGTAATACCCTGGAAGCCCCAGAAAACTACGTACCTCAGTAGGCGTCGTAGGTCTAGGCCAGGTTTTGACCGCTTCGATTTTCTGCGAGTCTACCCGAATACCATCTGCTCCAACAATATGCCCCAGAAATGCTACAGAAGTCAACCAGAATTCACATTTAGAGAACTTAGCATATAACTTCTGGAGCTGGAGTACCCTGAGTACTGTCCTCAAGTGCTCTGCATGCTCTTCTTCCGATCGTGAATAGACCAGAATATCATCAATGAATACAATCACGAACAAGTCAAGGAATGGCTTAACCACCCTGTTCATCAAGTCCATGAACACTGCTGGAGCATTGGTCAGCCCAAAAGACATCACTCTAAACTCGTAATGTCCATATCGGGTCCTGAATGCAGTCTTCGGAATATCTGTCTCCCTTACCCGCACCTGGTGATAACCTGACCGCAGGTCTATCTTTGAGAAGCATTTAGCACCCTGCAACTGATCAAATAAATCATCAATCCTGGGGAGGGGATATCTGTTCTTTATTGTGACTTTGTTCAGCTGCCTATAGTCAATGCACATCCGCAGTGACCCATCTTTCTTTCGTACAAATAATACTGGTGCTCCCCAAGGTGATATACTGGGCCTGATAAAACCCTTTTCCAGCAAATCTCTCAGTTGCTCCTTCAATTCTTTCAATTCTGCAGGTGCCATTCTGTAAGGAGGAATAGATATAGGTCGAGTGTCTGGCAATACATCTATAGTGAACTCTATCTCACGTTCAGGAGGAAGGCCTGGAAGTTCATCTGGGAATACACCTGGAAATTCATTAACCACCGGGACAGATTGTAGAGTCGGTGTTTCTGCTTTCAAGTCATGCATACGAACCAGGTGATAAATATAGCCCTTTTTAACCATCTTCCTTGCCTTGAGGTATGAAATAAACTTACCCCTCGGCGATGTTGTATTCCCTCTCCACTCTATAATTGGTTCCCCTGGGAACTGAAACCGAACTACTTTGCCTCGGCAATCAACGTTAGCATAGCAGGAAGCTAACCAATCCATCCCCATAATAACATCGAACTCAGTCATGGTTAACTCTATCAAATCTGCTTTGGTACAGCGATTACATATGACTACCGAACAATCTTTATATACTAGCTCTGCTAAGACAAAGTCCCCTACTGGTGTAGCTACCTCAAATGGTTCTATAGATTTAGATTTTATCCCAATTTTACTAGCAACAAAAGGGGAAATATATGATAATGTGGAGCCTGGGTCTATCAATGCATATACATCTCGGGAGAAAATCGATAATATACCTGTGACCACATTTGGCGACGCTTCCTGATCCTGTCTGCTGGCTAAAGCATATAAGCGGTTGGAAGGACCGCCAGAACCAGAAGCCCCTCCACGGCCTCTGCCACGGCCTGCTGGTGTCTGAATACCTTGCCCCATAGGGCGCATAGCAACTGAAGAAGAAGAACCTGCAACTGATCCCGTAGGCTGAGCTGGGCCACCTGCACCACCCCCAAATCGACATTCCCTCATAGTATGGCCCTGACGGCCGCAAGTGAAACAAGCACCAGTCATGAAACGGCACTCCCCCGGATGGCGTCTGCCACATCGAGGACACGGGGGTATAGGTGGTCTCATCTGGCCCGAATTCCTGTGCATCTGGAATCCTGAAGTCATGGAGCTTTGACCAGCTCCCGAGTACCCCGTGCTATCAAACCTCCTACCAGTAAATCGTGAAGGTGCACTCCGTGCCGGCTGGGAAGGATATCGACTATACTGCTGTTAGGGCTGTCCGCCCCGAATGTCACCAGAATGATACCCAGCTGATCTAGCTCTCTTATGTTGACCCCTGTCCTGCTCCCTATCAAATCGACGCCCTCTCTGTCGACCCTCAACTCCCTGTGCATATGCCTGCACTCGAGCGATATTTATACCGGGCTGAGAAGCCATTGCCATGCAGCTATCAATCAAATAATTATCCAAACCCATTACATAACGATGCACCCTATCTGCCATGTCAGCTACCATAGCGGGCGCGTACCTAGCCAGCGAATCAAACTCGATGCTATAGTCTCGAACACTTCTACCATTCTGCCTCAGGTGTATAAATCTGTCAACTCTGGCTCGCCTCATCTCTGGAGGGAGAAAATGACCCAGAAAAGCCTCTACGAACTCGTCCCATACTGCTGGTGGAGCATCTTCACCCCTAGACAACTCCCAAGACTCATACCAATTAACTGCCACATCCCGCAACCGATATGAAGCAAACTCGACCGACTCAGTCTCGGAGGATTTTGTCACCCGCAACATATGCAGCATCTGTCGAATAAATTCCTGTGGATCCTCTACGGGTTTTGACCCATAGAACTCTGGGGGGTTACAAGTCAGAAAATCGCGGACCCTCAAACTGTCGCGTCTATCCACATAATCACCTCCTAACCCACGTCTCCGAGCCTGTCCCGATACCAACCTAGTCAATAACTGTACTGCTTCACGCATAGCCCTATCCTCGGCCCCTGGCTGGGGAGCTGGAGGCTCGGGTGCTGGAGCCGCAGGACCTGGTGGTAAATCTGTCTCCTGACCTGCAGCTGTTGCTGCCCTAGGCTCCTCTGATAGTGATGGTGTAGCGGAGCTCGCTGACTGAATCCTAGTCCCAGGCACATATTGGGAATAAGCTCTAGTGACCCTCCGGGTCCCACTGGTCTCCCCAACTACCGTTTTGCCCTTCTGGGCGGCTGTTTCCTTCTTTGGAGGCATCGCTGTAAACATAACAATCTGTTAGGGAAAGATTTATCCTGATAATACAGCTCTATCGCACGATCTAGAATGAGAAGAAAAGATGACATCCTAAATGTCCTGTAGCTTCCTGTTTATAAACGTGGTGCACAACACATCGATAAACAAGATTCTACTAGACACAGTTTGTGGACACTACGAGGATTTGACCGCTCTGATACCACTTTTGTCACGACCCAACCCCGTAGGCCGTGACTCGTGCCCGAATTGGACACTCATATTATATGTTAACTATAGTCATTTACAATTAGCATATCATGATCTCATTTGTATATAAAAAGATAGGGAGTTATTTTAAATTCGTCAAGTTTTGTATGTCTTAGTCACCTGTCTCCCGAGGAGTTGCACTTTTCAAACAACAACATATATATATATATATATATAATCCTAAGCAAGCCGACAAGGCTGCCACGATATACAAAATACCAAACATACACACATATGCAAGCCGACAAGGCTGCCATTACGAATGGGTACGCCCCAAACTTAAGTCAAAAACATAAAACGCATCAACAACTGTAAACAGACCCACACAGATGTCCACAGACCTCTAAGAGTAATGACCGTATTATGTGGTGGGACAGGGCCCCGCCGTACCCAAACAAACACATACGAGCACAACATAAGGAGATTATACCACAAGCTAGCTCCGGAACAAAGGAGCAGTCCAAAATAGCTGAATGATGACCTAAGTTGGCGGATCTCCGAAACGAGCGTCTGTACATGCGGGCATGAACGCAGCCCCCCGAAGAAAAGGGGTCAGTACGGAATATGTACTGAATATGTAAAGCTTGAAACATAGTAATAGACTTATATTGAGACAAGGTGTATAGGATTCAATGCAACAACCAGACTTTCATAAAATTTGCCTTTGAATATATTTCATCTGTATCGTTCTCATATCAATGTCATTATATAGTTTCATAATCAAAGCTGCATAGTCATTCTGTATATAACATATATAACGTGTCCCGACCCTTTTTATGAGGGACTCGGTATTTATAATCATGGCATCATAAACATAAACATGTACGTGTCCCGGCCCTTTAATGAGGGACTCGGTAATAATGAATATATATATGCCCTCCTGGCCACCATCTCCACATCATCATATTATCATATCGTCATATCATCATCATATCATTATGTCATTATATCATCATCATACCATCATATATATATATATAACGTGTCCCGGCCCTTTAATGAGGGACTCGGTGAATAATATAGTAAACATGCGCATGAAAACGTATCCTGGCCTGGGACTCAGTGAAGGATATAGCGGTAAGCACGAGCAGAATAATAGGCAACCACATATATGCAATTCATCTTTTTTGAGACTCAATGGATAAGCAACTAACCAGCTCTAAAGTGTCAAAATAATATTCATATTCAGTTCATTTTAAGTCTCATAACAACTATTCAAGAAACATTTCAGATTTCATGTACATGTATCACTTTAACAAGGTATAGCTTTTGAAAGTCAAGTATGTCTCTAGTTGTGCAATTCTTTAAGTATAGGAACTTTCATGCATTATTCATTAGTCAATCATATTGTAGGCACATGACAATAACCTTAATGAAATATAGAATCTTAAGTCATACATGAAACTAGAGAATAGAATTTACCCCAAGGTTCATATCGTTTCATTCTTACGTCTAGGACATGCCAAAAGAAAGAAGGAATAGGCTTTACATACCTTTTGCGTTTAGTTGTATTCTAACTTGTACTTGCTGCCCAAAAACACTTATCCTATATCAAGATGTGAAGAACTACAATTAGTCTACAAGGGCATTCAATACGTCTTGTGACATTCAC
Source organism: Lycium barbarum (assembly GCF_019175385.1). Lineage (NCBI taxonomy): Eukaryota > Viridiplantae > Streptophyta > Magnoliopsida > Solanales > Solanaceae > Lycium > Lycium barbarum. The sequence goes on along the minus strand of NC_083344.1, from coordinate 49,697,434 downwards.
ACTTCCTTTCTAACAATTAAACGACGTTTCGTTCGCATTCTAACCAACTAGCGTTACAAGCTACCATTGCTAATCGTTCTTTCATATATTGATCAAAACTTGTTTAAGCATGACTTAGGGAACTTGGGCAGTCCATACACCATCCAAAACAGTTTTGAACACACGGCTAATCAACACACATCGCATTTCCATTCTTACTTAGCAAATTTCCAGTTTTAACTTGCAACAACACAACACTTTTAATGACTTTACTTTCATGAATCGTGGAACTGTTTTAGCATCATTTTCATTCTTACAACAGCCCACAATCATTTCAGTTTTAACTTGAATCATGGCATTTTACATTCGCTAAACGTTTGCAACAAGAATCAACATTCAACACACACAAATTTTTACTTCTAACTTCCAAAAACTGTCCACGGTTTTGGACTGCCTTTACACCTCAATATAATTCATTTCTTTAACACCCCAATTCACATATTCAACATGCATACAATACACCACAATGTCCATAACAACAACAATCGAAATGTGACCCAAAACAGTCCCTAATTCTCCCTAAAACAGTCCCTACTACACGGCTACAACACCCTTCCACCATTTCATGATTTTCATCCGTTTATCCAACTACAATGCATTCAATCCATTTCCAATACATGTTCAACAAGATTAAGCATGACTTCATTAGAATCTTCAACACATGATTCATTTTAAATTCGAGCAAAAAAAGTCCAATATCCAACATGCAACATCACAACCAAACTCCTACAATCTTTATTCATTTACATATGTTGATACATATTCAATTCACCAACAATACATGCACAATGAAATCAGTCATGAACTCACCTCACACACGGCTCACTCCCTACTTCAACTGAAACCACAATCCAACAACAACTTGCATGAACTATACATTCAAATCATCATGCAACACAAGAAACAACAAACATTCTTACCTTTCAATCTTGTGCTTCACTTGGCCGAAACTTCAATCTATTTGGGTGCTTCACTTTCTTGTTTCTCTTCAACAACTAACACACCTTCTTATACACTAGATGAGGAGTAAATTTGATGGAGAAAAACTGGAATTTTTGGGCACAATTTCACCTCACTCTCTCGGCTAGCTCTTAGCCGAGAGCACCTCTCTCTACACTCTTCTTTCTCTAACTTTGGGTGTTGAAATGAATTGCTAAAGTGGAGTGAATCAGAATTTTGTGTCTATATGTCCCCCCTCCTTGACTTGGACATGTGGATCACACTAAATTGAGTCAAGATTCCTTGACCACAACCTTGAAAGGCACGGCCAAACATGGTCCAAAAGTGGACTGATTTTTGGTCTTTCCAATCCCACTTATTAATCCAATTATGGTTAGTTTAATCCCAATTTTCCATTAATTGTTTAATGCCACACGAAAATTGTGGATAAATTGTGACTCGACACGAAACCGGAAGTCAAAATCTCTACTTCATATCTTAAGATAGTCTTGCCTTTAACTTGTCGCGCTTATTTTAAAACGTCCCGACGTATGAAAATACGGGACATAACAAAAGTGCTCTTGAATTGTGTTGAATGATCTTGGACTAATACTTGAATGTGTGATCAAATATAAATTGAATATAATTGAGACGCCATTGAAGTTGTAGAACGAAGTTGCTAGTGCTAGTATGCGTTTTGAATCGATGGTGGATATTGTTAGAATAATTGTTGGTATTGTTGTTGATATTGTGGCCGAGTTAAATTCTCGGATTTGTTGTTGTATTTTGGCCGAGTTGAATTCTCGGGGATGGCACATTTACAGGGGAAATGCTGCCGAAATTTCTGTAGACAAGTGTTACTTTAAGGTTCAACTTCTAAGAGCTATAATTAATGTTTGGTAAATATGACCATTTGTAGATGTTGGAGAGTTTGGAACTTGAATTTGGAGTAACGTAAGGAGCGGAAAAGGTATGTAAAGCTTTGCCTTTCATTCTTTTGGCATGTCTTAGGTATAATAGGTTATGATTCGAGCCTCGGGGACGACTCTACTCCTAGAAATCCGAGCGTAGATTTTACTCTTATTCATTCAATATAATTGATTTAGGTATTCTATGTTTAATTGAAAAAGTGGCTTGAACATATGTAACTTTCACAAACGGAACCGGAATGCCCCAAAAACTTTTATAGGTAACTCCATCAAGTCTAATGTTCGTAAATTTCCGTACGCCACCTCGATTTGACCCGAGGTGGGCCCACAATTTCCGTGACCTTTTGCACCACTCTTTTGGACTTATTTTCGCACGGCATTCAAAGGAAACTTTTGATCATTGTTCCGTTTATCAAATGATAAGTGTTGTAACTATTCTAATGAGTCGTATAATGTATTTTGATATGTAAACTGATTCCAGAGGCTTTGTCTTGATATAATCTATCGTGCCATCCAAAAGGTACACATATATACATTATGATTATCATCCGAATACTTCGAATTGATATGTCATTTGGATTGCTTCATTGAGTCTAGAAAGAGATTTATATGCATATGGTTTCTCATTAATCTGTTCGTGGATGCCTCAATATGTCTTTTCACTAAGCCCGGGCCAGGATATGTTATCGTGCGTATTCCACTGCATTGTTCACCGTGTCCCTCGATGTGCGGGTCGGGTTCTGTTTATGTATATGATATGATGATACGGGGATGGCGGCCAGGATGGCATATGATCTGTCTGTCCACCGCGTCCCATACTAAGAGGGCCGAGATCTGTTACCGCGTCCCTCGCTGGAGGGCCGGGATCTGTTATCTGTTATCTGTGATCTGTTTCTGCATATGATCCTGCATGCATGATTAGTGATATAAGAGTAAGTATTTTTTTTCTATGTTCTGAACGAGGTAAGTATTCCTGGTACTTCCGATTCTGATTATGGTTCTGTCTGTTATGCTTTTGATCCAGCTCCGATTATGAGTTTATTTGCTATATTCCCTGCTTTACATACTCGGTACATATTTCATACTGACCCCCTTTCTTCGGGGGCTGTGTTTCATGCCACGCAGGTACAGACGATTATTGTGGTGATCCGCCAGCCTAGGGTATTCTGCTACGTGGAGTGCTCCTTTGATCCGGAGCCCACACTCTTGGTACAGATCTTTCCGTTGTATATATTTATGTATATATGACTATTCAGGGGGTACGGCGGGGCCCTGTCCCGTCATATGTTTCTGTTGTTTTTGTTAGAGGCCTGTAGACATGTATGTGGGTCATGGGTCATTACCGGTCAAGTATGTCTGTGTGATTTGTCGTGTATGCCGCTCGTACGTTATGACAGCTTTAGCGATTTATGTATATATGTATGTATGTATATGTCTTCGTGCAATCTGCCTTATATCTGTATAAGTTTGTGCACGCTAAATCGGGATTAGTTATTGGTATGTCAATTCTGGTAGGTAAGAGTATGCGGTGCCCAGCTCGGGCACTAGTCACGGCCCACGGGGTTGGGTCGTGACAAAAGTGGTATTGGTGCGGTTTGTCCTCGGTGTGTCTACAGGCCGTGTCCAGTAGAGTCTTGTTTATCGGTGTGTTGTGCACCACATCTATAAACAGGAGGCTACAGGACATCTAGGGTGTCACCTTTCTTTGGATCTTAGATCGTGCGATAGAGCTGTGCTATTAGGATGATTCCTTTCTGACCGATTGTTATGTTTACAGTGATGCCTCCGAAGAAGGAGACGGCTGCCCAGAAGGGCAAAGCAGTGGCAGAGGCAGGAGAGACTAGTCGGGCTCAGAGAGTTACCAGGGCCCGTACCCAGCCTGTACTTGAGGATGTACCCCCGTCTGCCGGTTCTGTTACACCGCCATTACCAGAGGATATTGGAGCAGCAGCAGCGGCCGCTACGGACCGGAGGGCGGCTTCACCGCCAGCCCCCAGAGCTCCGGTACCCGAGCCTCCAGCTCCACAGCCAGGGGCGGAGATATAGCCATGAGAGAGGCGGTCCAGTTGCTGACCAGACTGGTGGCGGAGCAGGGGCACAGGTACAGATTAGGAGGTGATCAGGCGCACAGACATGATAGTTCGAGGGCCCGTGATTTTCTGACCTGTAATCCTCCAGAGTTCTTCGGGACAAAACCCGAAGAGGATCCCCAGGAGTTTATCAGACAGATGCAGCGCACGTTACGGTTGATTAAGGCTTCTCCGACTGAGTCCGTCAGTTGGCTTCATATCGGTTGCACGAGGTAGCTGCTAACTGGTATGAGTCCTGGGAGTTATCCAGGGGTGACGGTGCTTCCCTAGCAGAGTGGGTCGAGTTTACTGAGGCCTTTCTTGGCCACTTTCTGCCTCTGGAGCTGCGACGCGCTAGGGTTGACAGATTCTTACAGTTGAGGCAGGGGGGTAGGAGCGTCCGAGAGTATAGCCTAGAGTTCGACTTACTGGCCAGATATGCACCCGCTATAGTAACTGATATGGCTGACAGGGTGCACCGGTATGTGATGGGGCTAGATTCGTATTTGATTGATAGCTGCCTGGCGATGGCTTCCCAGCCAAGGATGCATATTGCCCGGGTACAGGCATACGCCCAAGGTATGGAGGACCGGCGTAGGGAACGTCAGCTCGACAGGGATCGTGACAGGAGCCAGCCCAAGAGGGCCAGATCGGCTGGGTATTCTTGAGAGCTTCAGAGTGGGCCGTCTCAGCAGTAGGGTAGCAGGTATTCTTCCCAGCCGGCACGGAGCACACCCCCGCAGTTCTCGGGTCGGAGATCAAGTAATACAGGGTATTCAGGGGCAGGCCAGAGCTCCAGGCCTTCAGGTTCACAGGCGGACAGAGGTTCCAGTCAGCCAAGGCCACCCAAGCCTCGGTACTCTTATTGTGGGAAGCCGCATCCAGGGGAATGTTATCGTGCTACGGGCGCCTGTTATTTTTGCGGTGGTCAAGACCATATTGTGAGGGAGTGCCCGTTTAAGGGTGGTTCAGGTGGTTTAGCCCAGCCCACTGGGTCAATTGCTGGCTCATCTTGTCCTTCAGTAGCCATGCGCTCGGCGGGACGGAGCACGTCGACATCAGCAGGCCGTGGCGGAGGTCGTGGCGGAGTTCCCAGTTCTAGCGGTCCTTTGAACCGCATCTATGCCTTGACTATTCGACAGGATCCGGAGACGCCACCAAACGCGAATACAGGTATACTACTATTTTTTTAAAATATAGGAGTATTGACACATCTAGGCTTTACTTGTGATATATTTTTCCCTCCTAGTTATTAATAGAATTGGGACAAAATCAGAATGGATAAGACCGTTGAGGTGGCCATGCGTATAATGAAAAATGAATATTGAAGATTTAGAGGACTAGTATAGTAAATGCATAGTCAGAAAAATGAAAGACCCTCCCTAGAGCGGAGTGGGACCCGCTACGAGAATTATCCGAGAATTGTTAAGACCCCATCTTGCCCTAAATTGCGTGAAAAGGATCGTGTGTAGAAGTGGGTGCTATTATATCAGCGTTAACGTGTCCAAATGCACTAAAGTTTCGAGGTTAAGCGTGCTAAGGCCAGAGCAATTCTGGGATGGGTGACCCCCTGGGAAGTAGACTAAAATTTTCACAAGTATAGGAATAAGGGACGAATGGGAAAATTTGGGGTAACCTAAAGGAAATTAGAATGTGCGGAGTGATTAGAAACCCTAAAGAAGTCGGGTAGACTAAGATAAAATAAGCCGGTGAGGAAGAAGATAGCGCAATACAGCTTAGCAATGAGGGTAAGTCTGAATAAGTGTTTGGGAAATGTTTTGTAAGCGAAATGGTAGTAAACGTATATGTGTGCGTATGACACCCCATTCGTGACTGTACCGACCGGCAGGTGGGCCTCAGCAGCCATTGTCGCGATGTATAACAAACATTAACCGAACGGAATTTAAGAGACAAAGCGAAAGATATGCTACAGAAATTACAAAGTAGACTGATATTGGTTCCACCACAAGTTAAGACTGGGAAGTCCCAGTACATCGATGTTCGGGAATAGAAAGGAAGCGAGTACGTAAAAGGGAATAATAATCGTGACGTTTGGAAAAATTATGAAGGAAAGAAAGAGATCTCCCCGAAGTATTGTGAGACCCCATGAGGTCAGTTGAACATTCGAGGACGAATGTTCTAAAGGGGGGGAGGATGTTATATCCCGTAATTTTGAACATTCGAATAAATTGAAATACGTGTGACTTGTATGAGATAGAACAATATTTTGATTTTAGCTAATATACATGTTGTTCATGAAAAATATTGATGCGGAAGTGTTGAGGGAGGCTAAGGGTAAAATTGGAATTTCGAAAATTAGTTTTGTGAATTACGAAATATGAACCAAAAGATTATGAGTTTATTTGCTATATTCCCTGCTTTACATACTCGGTACATATTTCGTACTGACCCCCTTTCTTCGGGGGCTGTGTTTCATGCCACGCAGTTACAGACGATTATTGTGGTGATCCGCCAGCCTAGGGTATTCTGCTACGTGGAGTGCTCCTTTGATCCGGAGCCCACACTCTTGGTACAAATCTTTCCGTTGTATATATTTATGTATATATGACTATTCAGGGGGTACGGCGGGGCCCTGTCCCGTCATATGTTTCTGTTGTTTTTGTTAGAGGCATGTAGACATGTATGTGGGTCATGGGTCATTACCGGTCAAATATGTCTGTGTGATTTGTCGTGTATGCCGCCCGTACGTTATGACAACTTTAGCGATTTATGTATATGTTTATGTATGTATATGTCTTCGTGCGATCTGCCTTATATCTGTATAAGTTTGTGCATGCTAAATCGGGATTAGTTATTGGTATGTCAATTCTGGTAGGTAAGACTATGCGGTGCCCAGCTTGGGCACTAGTCACGGCCTACGGGGTTGGGTCGAGATAGCTCGGGGTTCCCGTCATGACCCTCCGGGTGGGTCGTGGCACCCTGTCCCTACCTTGTTATGTCATGTACTCTATTAGATGCTTGTAGATAGTTATGGTACACTTATACGTTGTATGGCCCTCTCGGCCTATATTTTGTGGTATAGTTGTCTCTGATGGCCTTGTCGGCATGTACAGTTTTGTCCAGCATAGTTATATAAGTATATCCTTTGGGCTCGTTCCTTTTCAGTACAGTTCTATTGTGATCTAACATATTGCAATCTGATGTCCCTCGTGGTCCACCCTTGTTTATGATTACGATATGACAACATAATTACTGGTGCTCGGGTGCCCGTCGTGGCCCTCCAGTTTGGGTTGTGGTAATAGAACATTTAGGAAACTTCTATTCTTTCATTCCTTTCTTGCTACTTCATTCAAATTGGTGTCTTGTCAATTCAATTGGAATCCGAACTTCTTCGTCCTATTCTCTCACTTGATGGTTGGAACACGTTCTTGAATTCATTAATGAGTGGCTTTATATGACGTGACGCGGTATGATGCGAAATATGTTCTTTTGATACAAGAGCGTGGCCAACTCTAGCTTTAGCCATGATTGGGACTCTTTAGTTTGGTATGCGAAAGTTTTCGCATCGCCAAGTTTTGTATAATAGATATGTAGCATAAGTGTTACGATGGCAAGTCAGCAATGTAACAATGGTAGAGTGTAAGATGTCAATTTATGGAAACAAGCGTAAACTTGGAAAGGAATCATCGATTTTGACAAGAGGATAATGACTGTGATAAATGATGAAGAGAACCTAAGGAGAAGGACAAGAAAGGTGACTTTTATTGTAGGGTGTGAGGAAGTAAGATTTCTTAGGGAAAATTGGTAAGAGTACTTCTTGTCTTATCGGATGGAAGCATAAGGAAGAGAATTTGGATAGATCAATCTTCGTTGCATGAAGGGAACAATTGGTATCTTACATGCTGGTTAGGATAAAAATGCAAGATGTACGAGGGTGGATGTCGTATACAGTTGTGAAAATTTAAGTTGGGCTTCGACACGATAGAATTGTAATGTTAGAGTAAGAATTAATGGCTTGGGGTTTCCTTCAGGAAATAGCTATCTGTTCTGGATCAGAAGGTAAGGTTACTTGTGGCGAGTGAAAGTTATATAATTGGGCAGCTGTGAATCTTTAATAAAGGGTATGTCCGCAAGGTCGTATGTGTTTCGATGTTAGTGAGGGAATCGTTTGAACCAAAAGCTTCTTATTTTAAGAGTTGTGCTGTGGTTATATAATGTAGAGTGGATAAATGGTTCGTGGATGAGTTGGTATGTTCGATTATGTCGTACCCTAATGGGGGCCAGTGGTTGACTAGTAGAAATGACTTTAGTGATGGGTAGTGTGAGTTTTGGTACTCAAGTATTTATCAGGTATTGCAACTAATCTTGGACAAGGGATGTGCATATTGTATCTACTATGTAAGACTCGGCTAGTTCCTGTAATTCTGGTGTTACGACTTGGTGGCCTTGATCGAATCAGAAGGATAGTCGCATCATTTGTTAGAAGTGTTTTGGTTTGGCAATTGAGCCAAGAGGTGGTACGTCACTGGCAAGCATCGCTTAAGGACCCTTAGGTGAGGGTAGGTCTATAAGGACATTTGAAGTGGTAGGTCGATGATGGTTTTGAACTAATTCAAGTGGTGAAGGACATCTCAAAATTTGAGTAACAGACTTTGACATAGGTACTTCGTTGGAGTTATATGAGGACGTTAGTAGTATTATGTGTACGGTCATTAAGGATCGCCCGACGGATCATGGATCGGTTCAGTGGTGGTTTGAGGTATTGCATCGACAATGATTTGTTCTTGTTGGGATAACCAGGGTTGATCAATGAAAACTTCATGAAGAATGGTTTACGTGATGCGCTGGGTTTAGAGAAGAAATCAGTTTTAGAGTCGAGTGCGGTAAGGGAACTCTCGGCTATTTGAGTGTGTGGCATAATACTACCCCCAAGATTGACTCAGCTATTTTGCATGACTTATGATTTGGCGATATGCTTTTGAGTGGGTTTGAGTGATGGTCGGTCGGTGACAGTGAATGTGATTTAAATAGAATAGAGAATTTGAAGAACTAAGATAAAAGTATAGCTGATCGAGAATCGGTAAGAATAAAGTAATTTTAGGGAAAACGAAAGGATTCGGACCTAAAGCAACGAGATTACTCTGGTTAGGTGGATTTTGTGGTGCTATTTGTATCATTCAGATGTGGTGTGATTGCTAAGTCTGCTGAAGAACGAATTTTGGGAAACTCTATTATTTGAAAGTTAGAGTTATATTATGTGGTGGGATCATATTCGTGGTGGATTATGTCGTAACTGTTGCTAGCTGGATAGCATGAGGGAGTAATTTGGTTATTAAAGATTTGGGAGTAGTTGCGCGAGGTTTATGTTACACCTTGGAAAAATTTTATGTCGTCATTTGGTAGATAGACTAACGCAGGCTGAGATGTATGCGATGTCCCTACAAGTAAGAAAGGTTACTTAACGGTTCTAATTAAGACTCTAAAGACGTTTGAAGCAAGAGGAGAAATTTCGTTGAAGAATGTTGTTATAAGTCGTGTTTTGAAAAGGGTTGCAAGTACCGAGCTAATGCCGATCTAACGATGTCTTGAGGAAAAGTTATAACGCTCCTTAAGTTGTTAATGAAATGCTAAACAACTGCTAAGAAGGTTCCATAAGGATTAAAGATCAAACGAAATGACCGAAATAATTTTAGAAAAGTGGAGTTATACGACCACTTATATGGTCCGTATAACTTTATACGGTCCGTATAACCCAACAGAAAAGATGTTTTCCCTGATGGTGAATTACGGACACTTATACGGACCGTATAATGTTATACAGACCATATAAGGGTCCGTATAAGTCCCGACGGGCTGAATAATTTCCAAGTATAAATACATGTTTCCACTTCTACTATTTCATTATTCTCACTTGTCCACTTCTCTCTAAGTCACTAGAACATTCCACACCCTTCACTCACATAATTCAAGGGAAATTAAAGATCAGCTTCATCAATCCAAGGAAATCAAGTGTAAGGAAGCTCTTTAGAGTTGCTAGAAGTCAAGAAATTCTTTGAAAGTGGAACTAAGGTTTTCTCCAAGCGAAGTACTTTCATCAAAAGCCCGTTCATACATAACCAAAGGTGAGTTTTATGATCATTTCATATTATTTAGAATATTGAAGGGTTGAAAGACTTGGATTATTGAAGATAGTAGAATATGGAGCTCAAATGTGAAAACAATGGTATTCTTGAATAGTAGCTTAACGTGAATCATGACTCTTGATATATTATGAGTAAAATCTTGTTCTAGATGATACAAATGATATTAAGGAAATATAATATGAGAACGAATACGGTTCTATGCTATAGTTATGGTCACGAATCATTTTGGTAAGAAATTGTGGGAATCGAATAACGTCGAACTTGAAGAAGTTGTTGATTACGATATTATGAATGTTGTTATGGCTGTTTTTCAGTTGTTATATCATATGGAGGAAGTTATAGAAACAAAGGAGATGGTGCCCAATTTTCGTTGGCTTTAGCTTAAGCTTAAGTATAGTTCCGATTATCTAATCTTAGTACGAATTCTCTTGAATGTAGAATCATGAACATTGGAGGAAAGCACTTAATTGATAAAGTTAGAGCGACATCAAGGTATGTGAGGCTAGTCCCATCTTTTTTTTCTAAGGCATGACTCCTATAATATGACTTCCTTTAACTTTCCATGATTTTCTCACATTCCGGAAACTATGAGTCTATGTTAATAAAGAGCTACTCATGAGATACAGATAAAAGATATGTTATGAATATTACCATGATGATGAAGACGTTAAGTCTAGAGATTCCAAATCTTACGATATGATGTTCTTATGAAGTTAATGATCCTTATGTGATTCCTTGACGTTATTCAATTTTGCTAGACTCACCTTATAATGCTAGTTCCTTCAAGGTGAGGCATGATGATCATGACTACTCCATAATGGAATCGGGGGTTCTCGACCTTACGGCACCTCGATAGAGTTGTAGCTTTTAATTTACTTCTAATGCATGCTTTATGATAAATATATGATGACGAGATTACACCGTGCCTCGATGGCCGGACATGATACCGGTAAGGCAGGCTGCTTATGATTACACCGTGCCTCGATGGCCAGACATGACACTGCTAAGGCGGGCTGCTTATGATTACACCATGCCTCGATGGCCAGACGTGACACCGCTAAGGCGGGCTGCTTTGATTACACCTTGCCTAGAGGGCCGGACATGACACCACTAATGGGCGGCGTGCGATAGTTACCCGGACGCGGGTTAACGATGATGATATATTTGATATGCATAACATGTGTTTTCCTTTAAAAGCTAAGTAGGTTATATCTTCGCCTCATGCTTCATTATTTCTATATTATGCTAGTATTATTCATGCCTTACATACTCAGTACATCTTTCGTACTGACGTCCTTTTCTTTTTGGACGCTGTGTTCATGCCCACAGGTAGACAAGGAGACTGTGTAGACCCGTAGAAGCTTATCAGCGGATTCACAGGAGCACTCTACTACTCCGGAGGTGCTACTTACGATCATATTCTTTTTTGTATATATTTGGGGTATGACGGGGTCCTGTCCCGTCCTTATGTCTTAGTACTCTAGTAGAGGCTTGTAGATACGGATGCGTGGGTAGTTGTTGTCTTATGGATACATTAGTGTATATCCTTGTATATCATTTTTACAGCCATGAGGGCTTATTTATATTTGTGTATTGACTTGAAGATTATATGTGTCCAGGATGAGTATGATGATTAGCGTAATGAGTGGTGCTCGGTAGTTACCTCCGAGTACCCGTCATGGCCCCCTAGTCGGGTCATGACAGTTTAGAGCAGAGATTGCAAGATTTGATACTTTCAGAGTTGTTAAGGGCGTAACAAGGTGTTACAATGCGAGATTGATGGTTAAAGGTGTAGTTCTGAGTGAGTTAAGAGGAAGCACGAGGAGAATTTGAAGTATTTATTATTCATAGGATTCTATCTAATTTGCGTATCGGGCGAAAGCTGAGAAACATGAAGGTTGCAATCATAAGGTATAGTTCTTGGGTACTGAGTGGATGACTTAGATAAAACTCAGCCATGAAGTCGAGGTAACAACACAGGATGGGCTATTCATGAGAAGAGAGGTTAAAATTGGTCACAACGGATGTATAAAAGGACTATGATTGGCTTCGTGAAGGCTTAGAGTGTCACGACCCAACCCCGTAGGCCGTGACTAGTGCCCGATCTGGACACCCAACACGTCTATCAAATGCTATCTCAAATTCTATCAAACGCATTCAAGTATATAGCAGAAGCCGACAAGGCTTTATTTCAAATTTAGATAATTTCCAGAAAAATTTCGGCAGAGTTTCCTTTGTTTTACGGACTATCCCATATACCCTGCACGCAGAAAATACCAACAAAGGACCACACAGGGCCAACGAAGAAACATTTAAACATATGCGGACCGGCTGCCGCGGCGAATGGGATCGCCCAAACACAACATATACACGCATCTGTACAGAAAGACCCCAACCCACAAACATGTCTACAGACCTCTAAACAGACCGACAGAATCATATGACGGGACAGGGCCCCGCCGTACCCATGAACGAGAATATACATATATAGAAGTGGCAGACTGTACCAAAAGATGGCTCTGAATAAAAGAGCGCTCCAAATGGCAGAAAAGATATCCTAGACAGACGGATCGGCAAACCTGTCGTCGGTACCTGCGCGGCATGAAAACGCAGCCCCCGAGGAAAGGGGGTCAGTACGAAATATGTACTGAATATGTAAAGCCTGAATTACAGAAACAAAATCATAACTGGTACAGAACGTACAGAAAGTGAGCAGAAAATCCAAAGTATCAAATACATATTTTCAAAACATGCAGAGTGTGTACCGAAACATATGTCATATCAAATCCGGCCCCTGCCAAGGGACTCGGCAGACAGAGCGTGGCCACCCTCCCGACGCTGGTGCCACAACACAGAAGAATCAGAATGGGGGCATAACCCCGTCACATAATATATCATATCAGATGGCCATAGCAAATCATATCAGAACAAGCGTACATGGCACAACATACTCCACAAACCCATGTACGTGTATACCTGCCCCCTCACATCGAGGCACGGCGAACAATGCAAAAGATCACGCTTGACAACATATCCTGGCCCGGGCTCAGTGTGGGAAACATTGGGGCATCCACGAATAGAGTAGTGAGAAACTAAATGCAGTTAAAATATCATAAATATTTTCAGAGACTCGATGAGGCATATCAATGACAAACCAATTCAACGAAGTCAGACTGGATCGTAACAAGTGGGTTTCAGATGTCATAACGAACTACAGAAGCATAACCTTTCTGAAGTCGTTCCAAGTGCCAAAACAATTTATAAGACTTAAGGAAATATTTAAAATAGTTTATGTTTAGTAGTTAAAAGAGCAGTCAGAACATTCCTTTCAAAAACCGTTCGAAAACAGGCCTTAAGTACAATAAGGGTAAAACCGGGAATAGTGGGCCCACCTCGGGACAAGCAAGGCGGTGGGCTCAAATTACATATTTTAAGCTTATGGGGTCACCTACAAAGGTTCTACGAACGCTCTATAGCTTTCCAAGGAGTTTAGAGAAAGTTTGCATAATTTCCAAGAATACAAACCAAAAGGGCTCAATCTTACTGAAGGAAAAAGCGAGATTTTCAATTGCGGATTCCGTTGGGCAGAAAGTCTTTCGAGGCCCGAATACGATTCTAATACACTTAGGCATGCCAAAAGAAGGATCAGGGTAGCTTTACATACCTTTTGAGATTTTTAAGCCTATCCAAGCTCACTCCCCGTTTCGTCAAAAATCTGCAAATGGTCACATTTACCAATTATAAGTTATGGATGCCATAAATTCAACTTAATGCATACTTGCCTACCGCAATTTCGGCAGCACTTCCCCTATACATATAGCACCCCCGAGAATTCAACTCGGCTCAAAACCATCAACAACAACCCAAACAACAACATCAACATCAACAACAAACATTAGTGACACAATATCCTTCAACTAGCCATCATTCTAACAAAGTGACATAACCTTCACTCCAACCCAAATCTTCAAACTAATATCAATGATTTCACATTCATTATCAATCAAGATCATCACAATATAGTTTTAGAAACATTTCATATCGTTTCCTCAAGTTATACACACGATATACATAATATACAACTTTCCGCCGAAGTCATAACTTATTCAAAACATCTAATCTTCGGCACACATATTCACAACATGTTTCCAACTTCCAAATTCATCAATGATCATCACAATTAACAACCAAATAACTTCATTTTCCTAATATCGGAAAATCATACTAAAACGACATAAGTTTCTACATTCCATTTCAATACTAACTTATATCATTTTATCTTCATTTACATTGCAAACATCACAATAACACACTAACACACTAAACAACTTAATCCATTTCATTCCATACAACTCCATACCACACGGCCAAATACTCTTTTTGCCAACTCATCCAATTTTATTCAACTTTCATTCTCAATATGAATTCCATCACATTCACAATTAGAATACAACATAATTTCAATTCTTCATTAGTATACAATGCATGCATACACACGGCCACACATATATACCACACACCCACTTTGCAAACTTCTATTTCTTCATACAATCAACACATTTCCACATACTACAACACAAACAAAACTTCATAACACAAGAATAAGGGGTGAATTCTTACCTTTTTACTCCCTCTTCTTCACTTGAATGAATGATCACCTTGAAGAATTGAGTGCTTCTCTCTCCAAACCAACTATACCAAGTTGTAAAGGGACTTTGAATTAGTGAAAATCCAACAAGAGAATAATTTTTAGATCAAGATTTTTGGTGGTGAATTTCTCCCCACCAAACCCGAAACCCCTCTCTTTTTTGTTCTTATTCTTTGCTTTGCTTTGTTCTTCTAATTTCTATTTCTTGAACCTTCTAATAAAAGATGACTCATATGATATTTCAACACATGGGGAAATTATTCATTAATTTGGTGGGTTGGGCCTATTTGGCCAGCCACCCTTTAATGTTGGGCCCAAATTTTTCTCTTCCATTTTCTTGGCCCAATTGATTTAAATCCTTGTTTTAAAATTTCCGGAACTAATTTCCAAAATTCCAATTTTTGCCCTTAGCCCTATTCCACACTTCCACAAAAATATTCTTTCATAAACAACTTATGTGTTACATAAAATTAATTATGACCTTATTTCTTACAAGTCAAGAATATTTCTAAAATTTTCCAACGTGTGAAAACACGGGATGTAACATCCTCCCCCCATTTAGAACATTCGTCCTCGAATGTTAAATTAATCTTATAGGGTTTGAAATGGCTTCGGGGGGAGTTTCTATTTATAGACAGCACATAAGGTACACATTCATAACTGAATATAATTAAGCAAGGATTCTTACATTACCTGTGGGCATAGGGAACATATGAGGGTATTTCTTGTTCGTCTCCTCTTCGGCCTCCCAGGTCATTTCCTCCCTATCATCATTCTGCCACAGCACCTTGACAGAGGCTACATCTTTGCTCCAGAGCTTTCTTACCTAGCGGTCCAAGATAGCTACGGGCTGCTCCTCATAAGATAACCGCTCCGTCACCTGAATATCCTCCGCAGGAAATATTCTGGAGGGGTCACCAATGCATTTGCGGAGCATAGATACATGGAATACCGGATGTACCGCTTCCAAATCAGATGGCAGCTCTAACTCATAGGCGACATTTCCGATTTTTCTAACAATCTGATAAGGCCCAATATATCACGGACTGAGCTTACCCTTTCTGCCAAACCGCACCACGCCTTTCATAGGCGATACCTTCAGGAATACCCAATCGCCTACCTGGAATTCCAACGGTCGACGCCGTTTATCGGCGTATGACTTCTGTCGACTCTGGGCTGCTAACAGTCGCTCTCGGATAAGTTTCACCTTATCAACGGCCTGCTGGATCATATCTGGGCCGATTAACTCTGTCTCGCCAATATCAAACCAGCCGATATGTGACCTGCATTTCCTGCCATATAAAGCCTCGTACGGAGCCATCTGGATGCTGGAATGGTAACTGTTATTGTAAGCAAATTCAATCAATGGCAAGTGATCATCCCAGCTACCTCTGAAATCAATAACACAGGCCCGCAACATATCTTCCAGCGTCTGTATAGTGCGCTCGGCCTGCCCGTCGCTCTGAGGATGAAAAGCTGTGCTCAGGCTCACCTGAGTCCCTAATCCGTCCTGAAAAGATCTCCAGAAGCTTGCTGTGAACTGGGCACCTCTGTCAGTGATAATAGATATAGGAACTCCGTGAAGTCTCACAATTTCCCTAATGTATAGCCTGACATAATCCGTAGCGGAATAAGTAGTCCTGACGGGGAGAAAATGGGCTGATTTTGTCAGCCTATCAACAATAACCCAGATGGAATCATACTTCCGTGGAGTGCGAGGCAAACCTGTGATGAAGTCCATATTAATGATCTCCCACTTCCACGTCGGAATCTCCATTTATTGCAACAGTCCACCTGGTTTCTGATGTTCAATTTTGACCTGCTGACAATTGGGACACTGGGCGACGAACTCTGCGATATCCCACTTCATACCATCCCACCAGTATAGGCATCTAAGATCATGGTACATCTTCGTCGACCCAGGATGAACAGAATAGCGAGCATAGTGTGCCTCGCCCATAACCTGCTGCCGAAGCCCTGCAATATCAGGTACACACAACCTGCCTCTGTATAGTAAGGTCCCGTCCGAAGTAAACTCAAATGGAGTCTTCTCCTTTTCCTGGGCAGTGTCTCTGTACCGAGCTAAAATAGGATCTTCATACTGGTGCTGCTTAATATCTGCATTAATAGATGATTCAGAAACCCCTCGGACAGAAATCCGCGTACCACCAGAATCGGCGAGACGAACCCCAAGATTAGCCAACTGATGAATATCACGTACTATCTCTCTCCTGTCTGGCTGTAAATCTGCCAAGCTGCCCATAGATTTCCGGCTAAGCGCATCTGCAACAACATTAGCCTTGCCCGGATGATACAAAATATCCACATCATAGTCTTTCAGGAGCTCCAGCCACCTCCGCTGCCGCAAATTAAGCTCTTTCTGCTTGAAAATATACTAGAGACTCTTATGATCTGTATAGATATCAACATGAACGCCATATAAATAATGTCTCCATATCTTCAGGGCATGGATCACCGCTGCAAGCTCTAGATCGTGAGTAGGATAATTCTTTTCATGCTTTTTCAATTGCCGAGAAGCATAAGCTATAACTCTGCCGTGCTGCATCAATACACAGCCCAATCCCACGCCAGAAGCGTCACAATAAATAACATATCCATCGGGTCCCTCTGGAAGAGTCAGAACTGGAGCTGAAGTCAACTTCTCTTTCAGCAACTGGAAGCTTCGTTCACATGCATCGGTCCACTGGAACTTAGCTCCCTTCTGAGTTAGCCTTGTCAAAGGCACTGAAATCAAAGCAAACTTTTCCACAAATCTCCTGTAATAGCCTGCTAACCCCAGAAAACTCCGTACCTCCGTGGGCGTCGTGGGTCTGGGCCAATTCTTTACGGCCTCAATCTTCTGCGTGTCTACCCGGACACCATCAGCTACAATAATATGTCCCAAGAATGCCACTGAAGCCAGCCAGAATTCACATTTAGAAAATTTTCCATATAATTCCTGATGCCGAAGTACCCCAAGTACCGCTCTCAGATGATCTGCGTGCTCTGCCTCGAACCGAGAATAAACCAGAATATCATCGATAAATATAATTACGAACATGTCTAAGAACAACCTGAATACCCGGTACATTAAATCCATGAATACCGCAGGAGCATTAGTCAGCCCAAAAGACATAACTCTGAATTCATAATGCCCATATCTGGTCCGGAATGCTGTCTTAGGAATATCAGGCTCTCGTACCAGTACCTGATGATAGCCTGACCGAAGATCTATCTTCGAAAAATATTTGGCGCCCTGCAACTGATCAAACAAATCATCAATTCTGGGGAGGGGGTATTTATTCTTTATGGTTACCTTATTCAACTGTCGGTAATCAATACACATACGCAACGACCCGTCCTTCTTACGCACGAATAATACCGGGGCTCCCCAAGGCGAAGTACTGGGTCTGATGAAGCCTTTTTCTAACAAATCCTTCAACTGCTCTTTCAGTTCTTTCAATTTTGCTGGTGCCATTCTGTACGGGGGAATAGATATAGGTTGAGTATCTGGAAGCAAATCAATAGAAAAATCTATCTCCCGCTCTGGAGGAAGGCCTGGAAGCTCTTCTGGGAACACATCTGGAAATTCATTAACCACGGGAACTGACTGAAGAGTCGACGTTTCTGCTGTCAAGTCTTGTACCCGAACCAGATGATAAATATAACCTTTTCTGATCATTTTCTTCGCCTTAAGGTATAAAATAAACTTACCTTTCGGCGATGTTGTATTACCGACCCATTCTATAACTGGCTCCCCGGGAAACTGGAAACGAACTACCTTATTTTGGCAGTCAACATTAGCATAACAGGAAGCTATCCAGTCCATACACATAATAACATCGAACTCGATCATATCTAACTCCACCAGATCTGCCTTAGTGTCTCGGCCACATACAATTACATAACAGTCTTTATATACCTGTTTCGCTACAATAAAGTCCCCGATCGGTGTAGCTACCTCAAATGGCTCTATAGGCTCGGACGTTATACCAATTTTACTAGCAACAAGAGGCAAAATATACGACAAAGTCGAACCTGGATCAATCAATGCATACACAGACCGGGAGAAGACCAATAATGTACCTGTAACGACATTAGGCGATGCCTCCTGGTCCTGGCGGCTGGCCAAAGCATAAATGCGGT
The DNA here is from genome assembly GCF_019175385.1 of Lycium barbarum. Taxonomy (NCBI): domain Eukaryota; kingdom Viridiplantae; phylum Streptophyta; class Magnoliopsida; order Solanales; family Solanaceae; genus Lycium; species Lycium barbarum. Next base: position 49,678,560 of record NC_083344.1, on the reverse strand, counting down.
TCGAAGGACCGCTAGTACCAGAAGCTCCACCACGACCTCTGCCGCGACCCGCCAGTACTGATGTACCCGGCCTTGTAGGGCGCATAGCCACTGACGAAGATGATGACCCGGCGGCTGATCCGGTAGGCTGCGCTGCACCACCCGAACCGCCCTTATACGAGCAATCTCTCACAGAATGGCCCTGACGGCCGCAAGAAAAGCATGCACTGGTGGCTCTGTAGCACTCCCCAGGATGGTATCTTCCACAATAAGAACACTGAGGCCTAGGTGGCCTCGTCTGACCAGAACCCCTATCTGTCCGCGAACCTGAAGCCCTGGAGCTCTGACCTGCTCCTGAATAACCTGGGCTATCAAATCTGCGACCTAAGGAAAAATAGAGAAGGAGTCTAAGTAGAGCTAAGGTAAAAAACATGGGCAATCCTGTGTATTCTTTTTCATTTCTTTATCTATATGAAACCCCCCGTCTTACCGCGGCTGCTGGCACGGAGTTAGCCGGGGCTCGCTGTTGTCTCTTTCCTGCTCTCCTCTGCGGCAAATATAATAAACGCACATAATAGAGGTGCTAGGTTTCCCCATCTCTTCTAAACATCCCCCGGTCTTCGGCCCGAGCCTTTTTAGAGCGGGCGCTCTGTGCGGTATGAGAAGAGAGTACCCCCTTTATTATAAGACAGGCCCCCCGCGTCCTTTATTAAGAGATGGAGCAATCTGCTTTAAAATTGGGAACCTACGGGTTTTTAAGATTTTCAGGTACTCAAATTGGATCAGTACCTAATTGGTTATTTCCAATTACGTAAATCAATAGTTCAAACCGCACTCAAAGAACCTAGCTCTATCGGAACTTACCTCAGCGACTTTCACTTCTTATCGGCTTCGGACCGAAAGAGAGTGGGGCCAATCTTCGTCGTGCCGGGGTATCCCGATCCGGCTGTGGAGGTGCGCTCTGTGCCGGCTGGGATAGATGTCTGCTAGGCTGCTGCGGCTGCTGAGGCTGTCTACCCCGAAAATCTCCCGAATGCCCAGATGATCTGGCCCTCTTGGGTTGTCTCCGATCCTGACTCCTATCGGGCTGATGACCCCTGTGCCGGTCCTCCATGCCCTGGGCGTGCGCCTGAATACGGGCAATATCCATATCGGGCTGAGCGGCCAATACCAAACAACTGTCGACAAAATACCGGTCCAACCCCATAATATACCTGTGCATCCTGTCAGCCATAGTAGCTACCACAGCAGGTGCATATCGGGCCAATGAGTCGAACTCCATACTGTACTCTCGAACACTGCGGCCCCTCTGTCTCAGCAATAAGAATCTGTCAGCCTTGGCCCGCCGTATCTCCGGAGGCAGAAAATGGCTAAGACAAGCCTGAGAAAAATCATCCCAAACTGCTGGGGGAGCGCCGTCGCCTCTGGATAACTCCCATGACTCGTACCAATTTGCCGCTACATCATACAACCGGTACGAAGCCAATGTGACTGACTCTGTCGCGGAAGCATTAATCAAATGTAAGGTGCGCCGCATCTTCCTGATAAACTCCTTAGGATCCTCCTCGGGCTTTGTCCCGAAGAACTCTGGAGGGCCACAAGTCAAGAACTCACGAGCTCTCGAACTGTCACGCCTATATGCTCGGTCACCTCCCAATCCGTGCCCCTGAACCTGTCCCGCCACAAGTCTAGTCAATAGCTGGACTGCCTCTCTCATAGTCTGATCCTCAGTCCCTGGCCGTGGAGCTGGAGGCTCAGGTACTGGAATCTCGATAGCTGGCGGTGGAGCCGCCCCTCGACCTGCAGCTGCTGCTGCTCCAATCTCCTCTACATATGGCGGTGTGGAAGAGCCCTCTGCCGGGGGCAAAATATCAGGAGCAATATGTGCATGGGCCCTGGTAACCCTCTGGGCCCGACTAGTCTCTCCCACAGCAGCTGCCTTGGCCTTTTGGGCCGCTGTCGCCTTTTTTGGAGGCATAACTGCAAATGTAACAATTCGTTAGGGAGGAATCATCCTGATAACACAGCTCTATCGCACGATCTAAGACAGAAAGAAGGGTAGTATCCTAAATGCCCTATAGCCTCCTGTTTATAGGTGTGGTGCACAACACACCGATAAACAAGACTCTACTAGACACGGTCTGTAGACATTCCGAGGACGAACCGCTCTGATACCACTTTTGTCACGACCCAACCCCGTAGGCCGTGACTAGTGCCCGATCTGGACACCCACCACGTCTATCAAATGCTATCTCAAATTCTATCAAACGCATTCAAGTATATAGCAGCAGCCGACAAGGCTTTATTTCAAATTTAGATAATTTCCAGAAAAATTTCGGCAGAGTTTCCTTTGTTTTACGGACTATCCCATATACCCTGCACGCAGAAAATACCAACAAAGGATCACACAGGGCCAACGAAGCAACATTTAAACATATGCGGACCGGCCGCCGCGGCGAATGGGATCGCCCAAACACAACATATACACGCATCTGTACAGAAAGACCCCAACCCATAAACATGTCTACAGACCTCTAAACAGACCGACAGAATCATATGACGGGACAGGGCCCCGCCGTACCCATGAACGAGAATATACATATATAGAAGTGGCAGACTGTACCAAAAGATGGCTCTGAATAAAAGAGCGCTCCAAATGGCAGAAAGATATCCTAGACAGACGGATCGGCAAACCTGTCGTCGGTACCTACGCGGCATGAAAACGCAGCCCCCGAGGAAAGGGGGTCAGTACGAAATATGTACTGAATATGTAAAGCCTGAATTACAGAAACAAAATCATAACTGGTACAGATCGTACAGAAAGTGAGCAGAAAATCCAAAGTATCAAATACATATTTTCAAAACATGCAGAGTGTGTACCGAAACATATGTCATATCAAATCCGGCCCCTGCCAAGGGACTCGGTAGACAGAGCGTGGCCACCCTCCCGACGCTGGTGCCACAACACAGAAGAATCAGAATGGGGGCATAACCCCGTCACATAATATATCATATCAGATGGCCATAGCAAATTATATCAGAACAAGCGTACATGGCACAACATACTCCACAAACCCATGTACGCGTATACCTGCCCCCTCACATCGAGGCACGGCGAATAATGCAAAAGATCACGCTTGACAACATGTCCTGGCCCGGGCTCAGTGTGGGAAACATTGGGGCATCCACGAATAGAGTAGTGAGAAACTAAATGCAGTTAAAATATCATAAATATTTTCAGAGACTCGATGAGGCATATCAATGACAAACCAATCCAACGAAGTCAGACGGGATCGTAATTAGTGGGTTTCAGATGTCATAACGAACTACAGAAGCATAACCTTTCTGAAGTCGTTCCAAGTGCCAAAACAATTTATAAGACTTAAGGAAATATTTAAAATAGTTTATGTTTAGTAGTTAAAAGAGCAGTCAGAACATTCCTTTCAAAAACCGTTCGAAAACAGGCCTTAAGTACAATAAGGGTAAAACCGGGAACAGTGGGCCCACCTCGGGACAAGCAAGGCGGTGGGCTCAAATTACATATTTTAAGCTTATGGGGTCACCTACAAAGGTTCTACGAACGTTCTATAGCTTTCCAAGGAGTTTAGAGAAAGTTTGCATAATTTCCAAGAATACAAACCAAAAGGGCTCAATCTTACTGAAGGAAAAAGCGAGATTTTCAATTGCGGATTCCGATGGGCAGAAAGTCTTTCGAGGCCCGAATACGATTCTAATACACTTAGGCATGCCAAAAGAATAATCGGGGTAGCTTTACATACCTTTTGAGATTTTTAAGCCTATCCAAGCTCACTCCCCGTTTCGTCAAAAATCTACAAATGGTCACATTTACCAATTATAAGTTATGGATGCCATAAATTCAACTTAATGCATACTTGCCTACCGAAATTTCAGCAGCACTTCCCCTATACATATCGCACCCCCGAGAATTCAACTCGGCTCAAAACCATCAACAACAACCCAAACAACAACATCAACATCAACAACAAACATTAGAGACACAATATCCTTCAACTAGCCATCATTCTAACAAAGTGACATAACCTTCACTCCAACCCAAACCTTCAAACTAATATCAATGATTTCACATTCATTATCAATCAAGATCATCACAATATAGTTTTAGAAACATTTCATATCGTTTCCTCAAGTTATACACACGATATACATAATATACAACTTTCCGCCAAAGTCATAACTTATTCAAAACAACTAATATTTCGCACACATATTCACAACATGTTTCCAACTTCCAAATTCATCAATGATCATCACAATTAACAACCAAATAACTTCATTTTCCTAATGTCGGAAAATCATACTAAAACGACATAAGTTTCTACATTCCATTTCAATACTAACTTATATCTTTTTATCTTCATTTACATTGCAAACATCACAATAACACACTAAACAACTTAATCCATTTCATTCCATACAACTCCATACCACACGGCCAAATACTCTTTTTGCAAACTCATCCAATTTTATTCAACTTTCATTCTCAATATGAATTCCATCACATTCACAATTAGAATACAACATAATTTCAATTCTTCATTAGTATACAATGCATGCATACACACGGCCACACATATATACCACACACCCACTTTGCAAACTTTTATTTCTTCATACAATCAACATATTTCCACATACTACAACAAAAACAAAACTTCATAACACAATAATAAGGGGTGAATTCTTACCTTTTTACTCCCTCTTCTTCACTTGAATGAATGGTCACCTTGAAGAATTGAGTGCTTCTCTCTCCAAACCAACTATACCAAGTTGTAAAGGGACTTTGAATTAGTGACAATCCAACAAGAGAATAATTTTTAGATCAAGATTTTTGGTGGTGAATTTCTCCCCACCAAACCCGAAACCCCTCTCTTTTTTGTTCTTATTCTTTGCTTTGCTTTGTTCTTCTAATTTCTATTTCTTGAACCTTCTAATAAAAGATGACTCATATGATAATTCAACACATGGGGAAATTATTCATTAATTAGGTGGGTTGGGCCTATTTGGCCGGCCACCCTTTAATGTTGGGCCCAAATTTTTCTCTTCCATTTTCTTGGCCCAATTGATTTAAATCCTTGTTTTAAAATTTCCGGAACTAATTTCCAAAATTCCAATTTTTGCCCTTAGCCCTATTCCACACTTCCACAAAAATATTCTTTCATAAACAACTCATGTGTTACATAAAATTAATTATGACCTTATTTCTTACAAGTCAAGAATATTTCTAAAATTTTCCAACGTGTGAAAACACGAGATATAACATAGAGTCAGTTCGGGTGAGCACTGGCGATTTTGAGGGAGTTGTGCATTTATTTCCGGTCAGAATGATTTGATTAGAGCTGGGGGACTATGTCTATTACCATAAGGACTTATGGGTATTCTAATAAACCACTTTCAAGGATTCAATGGAATTTAGTTCAGAATCGAGGTATGATAAGTTACTAAGCTTATCGAGGCTTGGGAGCGGACTTGATGATATTTTACCGAGGGCAGCTATTTTGAAAGTTATGATGGTTCACATTGGTACTTGGTGATGATTTTAGAAGGTGCAAATGGTTTAGGAAGTCTTTAGAATGATTGGATGGGTTCCTATGAATTTGGCTCAGCAGGGTAATCAGTAGGTATACTTACAATGTGATGATTTAAAGACTTGAGAAGGCTTGGGCGATGAGTTTACGCTAAGTGATTTCAACACCAGGTTACGAAACAAACAGACTTGGAACTAGTGCAATCGGCTCTGGGTAAGATCAGTTTTGATGGAATCGCTTAGAGTTTTCTCAAGTAAAGCAAGGATTATTTTCTGATGAAAGAAAGTCATGATTTGTTCTTGTGGTACGTCTCTAAGTGTTCTAGGAATCTTGATGTGAAAGACAACTTTGGAAGTGTGAAAGAAAGGTTAGTAGGAGTAGAATGTTTTTACGGTATAGAGTGGGCAATGGTTTGTAGCAACATCGGAAGGATCGTGTTGTTTGGGAAATATGTTAGAACCTATCGATGACATTCAGATTTGTGGTTTGAAATTAGGGAATTCAAGTAGAGGCTATTTTTATATTTGGGGATCAGTTGTAAAAGGAATTTTGAGTATGGAAAATATGGAAATTTGGGTCTTTGAGCTAAGTTAAACGAAGTTTTGATTACTAAGATGAACAAGGAATACTATCAGATTATAAGTTGCATGTGGAGGCTTCCATGCATTTATGATAGAGATACCTTGGTTGCTGTCAGCATTCGTACTTTCTTTTATTGTTCGAGAACGAACGATTATTTAATTGGTATTTGATATAATGACTAGTTTGGTCGTTTAGGCGTTTTATCCTTTTTACCCCTTTTGACCCTTTCCCTAGTGTCGTTAGAGTGTGTTTAACTTGTGGGCATGGGTAGAATGGTCCCCAAGGTGATCGGGTGAGTCTTGGTTGAATTTGAGGAATTTAGAGGCTTAAAGTGAAAGTTGGTTGACCAAAAGTTAACTTTTGGGTATTCAAACCCTTTTGGGAACCTTGTCAGTTCCACGAGGTCTGGAGAGTCAGTTATAACTTCGGGACTGATTGGTTTGGTTCTCGAGACACTCGGGAGCATTTTGGTTCCTTTGTTTGAATCTTATTTTTTGGGTTTTGGGGGTTGACGAGGTCAAGATGACCTCTATAGGGATTTTTTAGGGCATGGGTGAGTTCGTAACGTGCTTTTATATTGGTATGGACAATTTGTTTGTATCTGAGGGGTCTTAGATGAGTGTTGGGTTTTGGGTTGGACTTGGGGAAAAATAAGATTTTGCTTGTTTCTGGTGCTCTGTTTCTGCGGACATGGGTTCGCATCTACGGGCCCCCTTATATGAGACTAGGATCACAAAAAATGAGGAAACAAGGTGGAAAGTTGCTCTGCTTAAGCGAGCAGTTCTTCGCGGAGGCGAGTCCGCATCTGCGGACCTTAATCGCTGATCATATAACCTTATATTCCCAATTTCAAACCATTTATTCCCATTCGCTAAATTGGAGACCTATAGGAGATTTGTGGGCGATGTTTGGAGCTTTTGGGTGATTCTTCTTTGGGTATGTTCCTTCTACTCCCTTTGTGTTTTATTTATGGTTTAAGTATGGGATTGTCACAACCCAACCTGAGGGCCATGAAGGGCACCCAGAGCTAACACACCGGGCACCTCTCATCGTATTTGTCACACCCTAATCTCCCTAGGGTGTGATGGGCACCCGACCCCATATTCGGAGCCGAGCGAACCCACAGACTCTTATTACATACATAATCTCTTCGGACTCTGAAATCAAATAAAAGTAAAATACGAAGTAAGCTTTCAAAATCTTTCTTCTATCGTTCTCAAATCAAACAAAATCTGCGATCATATGAAATTCGTATCATAACACAAATGACACATCGGCTGATGGAGCTGCTCACAGAACTGACATTCTATACCCACGACTCTGTCTGCAAAGCCTCTAACATTAATCAGACATCATAGCACACGTACTCTAACTCGGCAGCACTCCAGGAACAAGTGGAGCTTGCCAACTCCGCTGGAACATCTTCTATAATAGCTTCAGCTCGTCTGGGTGTACCTGCGCGGCATGAAACGCAGTCCTCGAAGAAAGGGGGTCAGTACGGAATATGTACTGAGTATATAAAGCATGAAAAGTGAAATAAGGAAATAATGAAAAAAAAGACATCAATACTTCGTCATAACCAAGCTGTCAAGTATAAAGAGAATAAGCCAAACTGCCTTACTCTTACTCATCCTCGTACCATATATGCAAAGTGTATAAGCTGCCCATCCAAATAGGAACGGTGTATAAACTGCCTGTCCATATAGGATCGGTATGTAAGCCCGCGTCCGGGGTATAAGCTGCCCACTATAGTGGTGTATATAGCTGCCCGCCCATACAGGTGCGGTGTAATACTATCATCATATGTTTAACATAGAACATGCAGAAAGACACAAGGATGACTATACTTTATCAGGGTGACGTAAGGTCGGTAACCCCGAATATATTATGGAAGACTCAATGGACAAGTATACTTATCGACACCTGAGGTTCAGAAACAAGTTTCGGGTCAATCCGATTTAGTATAAGGAAGTTATGAGCGTTTGAAGTACAGAACCTTCTACGAACGTTTCAGAAGCTATTTTTGGAAAATCAAAGCAATAACCATATCAAGTACCTCTCGAATATCGCTATGAATCAAATCAACATAGAACTTTTGGAACCACATACTTATATCAAGACATGTCAAAATGGTTCTTTGGAAGTCAAAAACATTAGCCGTCCTAGAGGCTCTAAAATAGGAGTTTCTTCGAAATCATACATATACGTCATATGCTTGTTTCACAAGGATCATGCCAAAGGAAAGAAAGGGTAAGCCTTACATACCTGCTCCACGTCCTATTAGCTACGCTTAATTGTCCAAGCTCGTTATCGCTAATCTACATTCAAGAAGATTTACATAATCATTAGATTCATCATTACACACACTTGTCTTAGTGTTTCAAATAAATTCACTTATGACCTGCCAAAATTTCGACAGCATCTCCCCTGTAAACACATCATCCCCGAGAATCTAACTCGGCCAATTTATCAACAACAAACCCGAGAATGCAACTCGGCCAAATTATCAATAACAATACCAACAATCATATCTTCCAGCTTCAACAATTATTCCAAAATACATTCTAACATTAACAATTCTTTTTACACCATCCGACGGCATTCCATTTTATTCAACTCAATCATATGAAATCAAGCCAATACCAATGATCTCACATTCAAGTACTCGCCCAAGACCTTACAAGCAAAATTCTAGAATACTTCAAACAATTCACATAATATTCCAAACAACCCAATCGACATACTACTTCACCCGAAACCTTCCAAATTCCACAAGGACACTAACAACATATTTCCTTTCTTCCAAATTCATAAACTACATCAACAGTCTATACTTTTAGCAATATCATTCATTCTCAAAATCATAAGAAACCATACTAATATCACATTAACTTCTTCCATAATCCACAAACGATTACAACTTCATTTCAACCCATTAAATCCTTATTTTACATCATAGAATCTACAACTACAACAATCAATATACTAAATAAAATCACTTCATCATACCTACACAACACACTCTATATTCGGCCAAGCACCATACACACATATTTCATGAATTTCATCCATTTCTACATACTATAACACTTCACAAATCATCTACAACACATGAAGGAAAAGGCTAAACCTTACCTCTTCCACCCATCCTCTTGCTCGGCTAAGCTTTCATCTTGCCCCATGAATACTTTTGCTTGTTCCAATAACCACTCCATGTTAAAGAGGACGTTCCAATTGGTTGAATTGCTAGAAGAAATAATTTTTTGATCAATTTTCCAGGAGATGGATTTTTTTGTGCTAGGGCCGAATGCCCATGCTTCTTTCTCTTTCTTTTTTTCTTCTTCTCCAAGTTCTTATGTTGTGGAAGAAAAAATGAATTGTCTAGATTTTTCCTCCACCACTTATCTATATATATAGTCAAGCCTCACAAATAAAAATATGAACACATGGCCATGGGTGGGACCCACCCACACCACACGGCCATGGTAGCTAGTTCTTGAACTTTCATGAAGTTTGTGAAATTCCCCTTTTGCCCCTAGCCTTCCACAATATTTCCATGAACTACTTTGTGAATTTTCCTTTTTTCCCTTAGCCTTTCTCAATATTTCCATACTAATAATATTCATAACCAACTTGTACATTAAAATAATTTTGGAGAATGGTCTTGCCCTTAATTTCTCACAACTATCTCGTATTATCAGAATGTATGAAATACGGGCTATAACATCCTCCCCCCCCCCCTTTAGAACATTCGTCCTCGAATGTTCAACTGATCTCATGGGGTGTCATAATACCTCGGGAGGGTCCTTTTCATAGTTGTCCTTTTTCTTCATGCTCATTCTTTATCTTTGATTTCTTTGTACTGGGGCTCGTTTCGTCCATCGTTATTCCTTGTTGACTCTCCGGTGTGGATTTTTTTTTACAAGTATGATCGAGCAGTGCTTCACGCCGATGATTCATATACTTTCATAGCGTATATTCTCATATTCCGTATAATTGATGGTCTACGAACTATTTTCTAGTATCCGATAAACTCTTTTGTTTCATTCATAGGCACAACGTTCTTTCTTTCTTTCAAAAGTTTCCCCGACTACCAATTGTTGATACTTTCGTTATAATAGTCGTTCTCGTCCGAAACATATTTTGAATCTCATTGTTTTTCTCCATTATCCTTCGTGGACTTAGCTTGTAGTCTTTTTCCTTGCTCTTTTTATTACTCTTCAAAACATGTCACTGCGTACTTAAGTACGGCGCCAATTTTCCCGATGTGGGGGATTCAAATTGTAGTATAGACATAGCATAATTCATGTTGGCATGAAGTATTTTCTTAAGGTGTCTTCTATACTTTCCCTTCATGTCGGCTTCTACTTCTTTCAGATATCCTTTTAAGTCCAATATAATATGTTCTCCCCCCCCCCCCTCTTTTAAAGGGGCTCCTTGTATGCTAACAGTATTCGAGTACCTTTGTCTACGATAATTACCTTATTCCCCGTCTTTCTTTCCAACTCTGTGCATGACATTTCGAAACGTCTTACTATAAGTATTCCTTTCATTTTCTGTCTATATCATCATTCTGGTCAACATTCCCATATCTTTCCATCCATTATTAGTCATGTCACTCATTTAGCTCACTTACTCGTAATTCCCCTTAACTACGCGTTTGCGTTGTAGCTGTGTGTCCATATTTCTCAAGTGTTCCGCTACTTTTGTTCTTAGTACAGAATCTTTACAATTTTCACTCTCTTTATCCTTATTCATCGAGTCTTTAACTATATTTATGACGCTATAACCAAGCGGTCTCCTATGCACGTCCCTTTCACTTCATTCTATTTCCGCTAAGATCAAACCCTTCAGACCTCTCACGTGTTCTCACTCCCTATCATCAATTTCCCAATCAGTAGTGTCGTCCCATCATTCCTTTTCTTTTCTTGATGCGTAACCGAGTTCCTATCGCTAACTCGTTAAGGTATCTTCCTTCTTACGCTTATGGTTAGAGGTTTCCAATTACCCTGCGCCTAAACGCTCTCCCCTTCCTTCGACCAATCCCTTTGTATATCTTTCCTACTTTCATCCTCAACTCTCTTGGGTTTCTTCCTCCTCGAACACTTTTCTTTTCTTGTTATTTACCGTATGGGTGCTGAAGTTCGTAAAATATTCCTTTTAACGCACAAATCCGTCCTATTCTTAAGTCACCCTCTCAGGAAAGCTCTTCCATGTCCAAGGCAACCACATTAATATGGGTACACATTTTATTCCTTTACACATCTTTCAAGGACCTAAATCTCCTAGCATCGTCGCAATGCCTAATCATTCTTTTTTTTGCTTCACATCCCTCGTCATAGTCACTATTCCTTTAGCCCCGCTTATTGATATTGGTTCTCGAACCTTACACATTCCTCTTTTGTTCTATATTACCACTCTTTATCCCTTTTTGCATGCCTACCTTGAGTTCTTACCCAAATAATCTCGTACTTTGCCGGTAATTTCTCTCGGGGGTTTCTCTCACTAAGGTTTTCTTAACTTTCATCTTTTCCCGACATCTGATCTCCTTGTCTTCCATTAACTCACACTCTTTCTTCTCCAAATATCGTTGTATTAAAATTTCCCAATCTTAACCTGTAGTGAAAATGATAGCAGCTTATCTTATAACGCTTGTACCATATCTTTTCTTGTTACTTGAAATCCGGTACCATTACTTGATTAATGCCTTCTTTACCGTAGTGCCGGTTGCTGGAATTCACATCACATGCCCATCGATACATTCACATGTGGGATATCGCACACATTCATATATATACATAATTACTATTAACTAGCCCACAAAAATACTTCTAAACGCTATTAAAGCCTATCCTAATTCAAGAGCTGTGATGCACTTTCTGTCTCTTCACCAATCTAGTTTGCCTCGTTCTACTTGTCCTTTTATGGTCTCCAACCATCCCGTATACTCTAATCTCCCTTAGGCCACTCTAGCTTCCCATTTGTTCCTTATGTCTCAATTTATAGATCTTTTAGTTCACTTCCCAGGGGGTCACCCATCTTGCAATTTCTCTCACCTCAGCACGCTTAACCTCTATAATCGCATCCACTTCCTCGCATGACCCTTATTACATGATCTGGAGCAAGTCGAAGTCTTACGTCCTTCCTTTTTACAATTACTATTTTACCCTTTTCGATCTTCCATGTTCACCTTTTACCTGTGAGTATGGTTACCTTTCATCCCAGTTTTCCAGATTCCCGATGGTGGGGAACATACCTTCGTCGCCATTACTTGCAAGTACTCAGGTATCAGTCTTTTCAGATCCCCACTCACCATCCTTACATAATAATCTACAGCAGAACCGATTGTCGACTTTCTCTGAATCTTCCAACAGACCTTGCTCTTACTAAACCTCAGATGTTATCCATCTTAATCCCTTGGGGCTGCTAATTGTCTTGCCCACAATTATTTTTCACGCCATGCCAAGTCCGTAATCCTTCTGAGACAACACATCTTATTGTCTATTTACCATATTTTCTTTTCACACTTCTTCCTGTTAAGTGTACCCAACAATGCTGGCAGAATCTCCTTTATCATTCTTATTATTCAAAACCTGCACACAGCAATTACCAACAATGTCTCACAGGACATATGTATATATACAACATTTTCCAGCAAACCAGAGCTTCCAATTCCAGATAACAGAACAAATACGTCAATACTTACCCTTGTGACTTTCTATAGCATCACCTACCTCCTTCCATCATATGCAAGGCTTATATAAGGAATTTCATTTCCCTATGACTTGGCGCTATCGCACGATCTATGACAGAAAGAAGGTCAACAATCCCTAGATGCCCCGTAGCCTCCTGTTTATAAATGTGGCGCGCTTCACACCATAAACAAGACTCTATCGGACACAACTTTGCAGAAAACCCCTAGGACAAACCTGCTCTGATACCACTTTGTCACACCCTAATCTCCCTAGGGTGTGATGGGCACCCGACCCCATATTCGGAGCCGAGCGAACCCACAGACTCTTATTACATACATAATCTCTTCGGACTCTGAAATCAAATAAAAGTAAAATACGAAGTAAGCTTTCAAAATCTTTCTTCTATCGTTCTCAAATCAAACAAAATCTGTGATCATATGAAATTCGTATCATAACACAAATGACACATCGGCTGATGGAGCTGCTCACAGAACTGACATTCTATACCCACGACTCTGTCTGCAAAGCCTCTAACATTAATCAGACAGCATAGCACACGTACTCTGACTCGGCAGCACTCCAGGAACAAGTGGAGCTTGCCAACTCCGCTGGAACATCTTCTATAATAGCTTCAGCTCGTCTGGGTGTACCTGCGCGGCATGAAACGCAGCCCCCGAAGAAAGGGGGTCAGTACGGAATATGTACTGAGTATGTAAGGCATGACCAGTGAAATAAGGCAATAATGAAAAGAAAGACATCAATACGAAACGTCATAACCAAGCTGTCAAGTATAAAGAGAATAAGCCAAACTGCCTTACTCTTACTCATCCTCGTACCATATATGCAAAGCGTATAAGCTGCCCGTCCAAATAGGAACGGTGTATGATGTTATATCCCGTATTTTGCGTATTCAAAAAAATTTGAAATAATTGTGATTAGTAAGAGGTAAGGCCATATTTGATCTAATTTAATATATATGTTGTTCATGAAAAATATTGATGCGGAAATATCGAGGAAGCCTAAGGGCAAAATTGGAATTTTGGAAATTTGTTTCATGAATTACAACAAAATTGGGCTTGGAATAAAAAGAAGGAAAAAAAATTTTGGGCATGAAAATTTGGCCAAGGGTGGCCAGTTGTGTTATATCCCTTGTTTGCGCATTCGGAAAAATTTGGGATAATCTTGCCTTGTAGGAAATAAGGCTATGTTTTTATTTTATTTAATATATGTGTGATATTGATGAAAAATATTGATGCGGAAGTGCGGAGGAATGCCGAGGGAAAAATTGGAATTTCGGGAATTAGCTTCGGGAATTACAAATAGGATCCATAGACCAATTGGGCTCAAAAAAAAATTAAGAGAAATGGAGGCCCAAAATTGGAAAGGTGGTCGGCCATAAAATAGGCCCAACCCATAAATTTAATCATGTGATCAATATGTATAAGTAAAGGGGATCCTTATCATTTCTCATTTAAGAAGCTTCAAGATAGAAAACAATTGAGAGCAAAAATTAAAGAGGCTTTCGGCCATGACAAGAAAAAAAAGAAAAAAAAAATGTAAGTCCTTCAACTTTGATCCCAAAAATCTCTTTCTTCTTGGACTCTTGATAAGCTCAAGACGCTCTTCGACGTGGTATAATTAGTTTAGCGAGAGGACGACGTTAGGGCAAGTGGACAAATTGAAGAAAAAGGTAAAAAAATTTATCTTTTATGTTATGGAAAAAGTATATATGTTATAGTGGTTAGAAGTGCATGAAAATCATGAAATTGTGGTGTGTGTGTGCTTGGCCGTGTGGGTGTGTGGCCGTGTGTAGTATGGTGCCATGGAAAGTGATGGATTAAATTCTATTTAGTCTGTTAGTTGCATCGTTGTTGCATTTGTGACGTGAATAAGGGTTTAATGAATCAAGTCGGCATTGAAAATGGTTGTGGGTTGTTATGGAAAATTATATGATTTTTATATAATTATGAAAGTAGAGTTCTAGAATGTGAATCATTATTGTTGTTAATGAATTTGGAAGAAAACAATGCGAGTTGGTAGTGTTGTTGTATTCGTTGAAGTTTCGGATAGAATATGGAATTGGCGGAATTGTTTGAATCCTTGAATACTGGTTGAAATGCTATTGAATTATGATTGAATAATCTTGAATTACTTAATGAATATGGGAATGTTGATATTAGTTTGATATTGTGGAGTTTGAATGGAAGTTGTCGCCTTATGTAGAAAGGAAGAATATTGATGCTAGAACCTATTTTGTTGTGATTCTTGATTCATTTGGTATGGTTGGGTTGTTGTTGTTGTTGATATTGAGCCGAGCTAAGTCTCGGGGATGTTATATGTATAGGGGAAGTGCTGCCGAAATTTCGGTAGACAAATACATAGTTAAATGAATTCTTGAAGTCCTGAAATTCCTAATTGGTAACTTTGACCATTTGTAGATTCTGAGCGAGACGGGATTTGAGTTTTGACGAGCGTGAGACGCTTATAAGGTATGTAAGGCTACCCTATTCCTTCTTTTGGCATGTCTTAGGTATACTAGGTCGATATCGGAGCCCCGGAGGCAATTCTGTTCCTGGAAATCCGAATTGGAAATCGAGCACTATTCATTCAATTGAATTGAACCTTAAAGTTCTCCTTTTGGTTGAATAGTAATCAAATGTCCAAAACTTATGCAAATGTAATCGAATCGCTTCGGAACCTCCACGTATGATCCCATAGACCCCAAATGTCCGTGATTCATGTCCACCTCCTCGACTTGACCCGAGGTGGGCCCGCTAGCATTGAGATTCCCTTGTTTGCTCTATTAGTCTCATTTTTGTACAATGTTGGCAAAGCACTTTTGTTTATGAATTTTGACTATCATAAAGTAATGTTTTGACTGCCACGATATTCTAAATTATATTTTGAACCATAAATACTACTTTGGAAATACTTTTGTGAAATGAACCCCGTATTGACTAATTGTTCGAACTACTTGACTAATGAGTTAGCATACGAAATTATCAAGTTTCAAAAGGTGTTTTGATATATAAATTGCATTTTTTGCTCACGACTCCGCTCGTGCCCTTATTATGATTTCGTTCACCGGTTCCCGGGCTGGTTATGGTTCGTGCGCGCTATGATAAATTCGGCCGTATGCTGTGTTACGGTTCCCGAGACCTCGCCATAGGGCCGGGTTCCGTTTGGAGTTATGTTGTGATATGGCTGGTGATATGTTATGATGATATGTGTGTTCGGGGATGTACGGAGATTTGAACTTTCTAGTGTTATGCTGTGTGTGGCACCAGCGTCGTAGTGGTGACCACGTTCCTGAGCTTTTGCATGATTTTATCTGCATTATGTATATATGGTTTCAGTACAGGTTTGATATACTATTCAGTATTTCCCCTTTTGTATCCTGTTTGTTTCAGTTGTGGCTTATATTTCTGTACTCTATGCTTTACATACTCAGTACATCTTTCGTACTGACCCCCTTTCTTCGGGGCCTGCGTTTCATGCCCGCAGGTACAGACACCGGTGATCCACCACTGTAGGCTCCATTTTTTGCTATTTCGGAGTGCTCCCTTTTGATCCGGAGCCCACTTTTGGTACATATATTTTTTGCTATGTATATACCTCTGTATATCTGACTATTTGGGTACGGCGGGGCCTTGTCCCGTCATATGTTTTCGTTCTGGATTTGTAGAGGCCTGTAGTCATATATGTGGGTCGAGGGTCCTATATGTGTCTGTTTGTTTTCGACTTGCGTCTTAATGCGGTCCGTCTGTTATGGTGGCCAAAATGGCCCTTATGTTTATATTTGTACATATTACCGGCGATGTGCATTCCGCCGCTCCCTTCTGTTCTGATATGATATTTTGGTACGCGTGACCGTTTAAGACAAGTTTTGATTTAAATTATGTTTAAAATGACTATTATGAAATTTGAGCTAAGTTTGGGTTTGATAATTGGATGTGTGAATCGGTCTGGGTGCCCAAGTAGGGTGCCAGTCGCGGCCCATGGGACTGGGTCGTGACAAAAGTGGTATTAGAGCGGTTTGTCCTCGGAATGTCTACAGGCCGTTTCTCGTAGAGTCTTGTTTATCGGTGTGTTGTGCGCCACATCTATAAACAGGAGGCTACAGGACATTTAGGATGTTACCTTTCTTTGAATCTTAGACCGTGCGATAGAGCCATCCGTAGGAAATGAATTCCTTCCTACTAACCTTTGATTTCAGCCAAAGAACGGCATCGACAGAAGACAATGATTGATGATATTGGAAGCTACACAGTACACAGGTACGTAATGGTATGGAAGATGTATGCTAGGTAAGGTGTTTGGAATACGATTGAAAAATAAAGTTGAAGATTAAACAGAAAAGTAAACAGGAAAGTGCCTCCGATGCCGTTTGAGTTAGGCATGTGAGGTAAGTTTCGACATTTTCATACTTTTGTTTGAAACTGTTAGCCCTGTGTGGCTATGACACGACATGATACGATATATATATACGTATATGCGTTGGCCCTGTGAGGCACGGTTGGTATTTTCTGCGTACAGGTTTTGGGATAGTAAGAAATACAGAGGAACCTCTGCCCAAATTTTTTTCCAGAAATATAAAAAGGAGAATAAGATATAAATTCTTAGTATGTCTTGAAAGTCAATACCGATAGGGTAAATCTATTATGTTGGCTTAAAGTTCAAGAGATACCCACCATGTCATTTGTGAGAAGCCTCATCCTTATTTGGGAAATTTTATTTCGAGGAAGCCTATATGAGCAGCAATTCGCAACTTATTTAAACGGACCAGAATGTGTTCCAACCCCATTTTTCTTTAGAAAATCCTATGTCGAAGAATGCCTTACAGTAACATTTTATGAATTTTTATCGACTAATTGGAGATGGAATTTGTGGAATGAAAACTTAAATTTGTGGACTGCCTAGAATTATATATATATGCATGAAGCTAAATATTGCGGATTTACAGGGGGAGACACGGTGACTATATAGTCAGAAAAGTAAAAGAATTCTCTCTAGATCGGGGCGGGACCCGCTACGAGAATGTTCTGAAGGTTGTTAAGACCCCGACTTGTCTTAAATCATGTGACAAAGGCTGTGCGGGGTAATTGACGCAATTATACCGGCCTTAACGTGTCTAAATACATTAAAGTTTTACGGTTAAGCGTGCCAGGGCCAAAGCAAATCTGGGATGGGTGACCCCCTGGGAAATACTAAAATTTTCACGAATATAGATATAAGGAACGAATAGGAAATTGGGGTAACCAAAATAAAAATAAAAATTATAGTATGTGGAGTGGTTAGAAACTTCACAGGGGTCGCGTGAACTGAGACGGATTAGATTGGTAAAAAGGGAGAAAGAACAACGCAGCTCCGGAATTAGAGTAAGTTTGAGCAGGTGATTGAAGATGTCATGTAAAAGAAATGGCAGAGATATATGTGTGTGTAGGGCCCCCATTTACGACTATGTCAATCGATTGGTGAACTCAAATAGCCAGCGTTGTAGTATATGGGAGACATGAACTGAACGAAATTTGTGAGACAAAGAGAAAGGTATGGTACAGATGTTACGAAATAAACTGATATTCATTTTGATACCGGTTGAGATTGGAAGATTCTAATACAACGATATTTGGAAAGAAAAGAGAGTAATTGAGCGGAAGATAAGAAGGTCAAAATGTCAGAGAAGTGAACAGTAAGGAACGTAATTAAGCAGAACTTCTAAAAGAGTCGACGGGCAAGGCACGAAATTATTTGCGAAAACGAACAAAAATGTAGTAGTGTAGGACAAAGGAAAACCTATGGCATGGAATGATGAATCAGGTGAATATTAAGTAATTCGACTATCGAGAAAATAGAACGACAGGTAAGGAACGGGTATGAAGGAAGGATTTGATTATTAAAAGATAAATTGTTACATTAATTACATTATTTGAGTGCCAGCTATTGGATAAGATTTTGTATCATATAATTGAGAGATTTCATCGCTTCGTGATTTTGTTAAGGTCTCGTACGAAGATAATCAAGTTATATATTATAAAGGAAAAACATGGATACGGTATAAGCACAACCCCAAAAGGGGGGGGGGGGGGGGAGCGGATGAAAGTAAAGTACGTATAAATGGAAATAATTGACATAGAGAGAATCGAAGCGGTAAAGAATTGGCCTAGGCCTTCGACATCGACTGAGGTATGCAATTTGTGGAGAACTTTGCTCCTACTACGGCCTTATTAACAAAGCCTGCCTCAGAAGGTAGTGAAATTTCAGTAAACTGGTACTTGTGAACGCAGTTTTCAATTGCTGAAGGGAAAATTAATTACAGCTCCAGTTCTAACTCTTCTTGAAGGGCCAGACGGGTATGTTATTTATGGTGATGCTTCTGATACTAGGATAGGTTGTGTACTAATGCAGCACATTCAAGTTATGGTCTATGCTTCCCGGCAGCTCAAACCGCACGAGAAGAATTATCCCACTCACGATCTTGAGTTGGCCGCGGTGATTCATGCTTGGAAGATTTGGCGGCATTACTTATATGGGGTCCATGTTGATATTTATACGGACCATAAGAGTCCCCAGTATAGTTTTTTAAACAAAAAGCACTGAATTTGCGGCAGAGAAGATGGCTTGAATTATTGAAAGATTATGACGTTGATATTCTATACCATCCTGGGAAAGCCAATGTGGTAGCGTATGTACTTAGCCGCAAGTCTATGGGCAGTTTGGCTGATGTACAATCTGGTAAGACAGATTTGGTTCGTGAAATTTATCGGTTAGCCAGCCTTGGAGTTCGTTTGGCAGATTCTGGAGATACTGTAATTTCTGTTCGGGTGGTTGCTGAATAATCAATTATAGAAGAGGTAAAGCAGCGTCAGTTCGAAGATCCTATTCTGGTTCAGTACAGAAATGTGGCCCTTAATAAAGAAAAGACTCCGTTTGAAATTTCGCTTGAAGGGGTGTTATTATATGAAGGCAGATTTTGTGTACCGGACGTTGCTGGCTGTCACACCCTAACCTTATTAGAGTGTGATGGGCACTCGACCCCACATACAGAGCCGAGCGAACCCGCAGACCCTGATTACACACCTAATTTTTTTTTGAATTCTGAAAGTCAATTACAAATAAAATACATGTTGAGCTTTCGAAATTTTCTGCTTACTATTTCCAGAATTTAGCAAACCTGTAATTATATAAAATTTACTACATAACACAAAATGACATATCGGCTGATGGAGCCGCTTACAGACTGACTATCATTACCCACGACGCTGTCTGCAAAGTCTCTAATACTGATCAGACATCACAGCATACATACTCTGACTCGGCAGCACTCCTGGAGGAAATGGAGCCCGCCAATCCACTGGATCATCTTTAGCTAATCTCGTCTATCCATTTGTGGGTACCTGCGCGGCATGAAACGCAGCCCCCGAAGGAGAGGGGGTCAGTACGGAATATGTACTGAGTATGTAAGGCATGAGTACAGAAAACGAAACGATGACTGAGACAGATAGAACAACATACAAATAGCCTATCCAGAATACCAAACACTTATTATTTTTCTTTTCCAGACACGAATCATACTTACTCATCTCGTATGCCAGACGGATTACAGAACGTACAAATTACCTAAATGATGTCATATAGCAAACGGAATACAGAATATACAGAAGGTCAGAATGCTTACTCTCCAACACAAGTCATGCATATCGGAATCGGATATCATATCACATACGCGGTAACCCCGGGGACATATACCACGCCGGGACAAATACCATATCATACATACGGTAACCTCGGGGACAAATATCACGCCGAGGGACCGGTCACATCCTATCATACACATGATAACCTCGGGGACAGATAACACGCCATGGAACCGGTGAACAATGCCAAGGGATGCGCACGATAACATAGGAACGTGGTCGCCACTCCTACCTTTGGCGCCACAACACATCATATTTCAGAAAATTTGCTCCAATCTCCGTCACACATCATAACATAACCACGATACCCGGGGGCGGACAGATAACACGGCACCCCGAGCCCGGACACATCATACTTCATAATATATCCTCGGTAACCGGGGACGGACATATAACACAGTACCCCGGAACCGGACACATCATACTTTCGGAATTCATATATGGTACCCGGCCCTCAACAGAGGACTCGGCGAACCATCCGCACGATACATACCGGCCCGGGACTCGGTGAATGAAATCATAACATATGCACGAGCAGAATAGTGAGAAACCGAATGCACATAATTCAGACTCAATAGATTAATCAAACATATTCTCAGAATATCCATAACAAATTACTTATTACAGAATAATTATGTCAAATTACTTTTATCAGAATATTTCTATGAAAGTACTTATATCGCTTTTACTCAATCAGGATACATATTCCAAATTACTTGTAGCATAATCTGTCATAGCAGAATACTTATACCAAATACTCTCATCAGGATATTTATATCATAATGTTTAGACCAACATACTTATGTCAGAATACGGATGTCAGATTTGCTTAAGTCAGGATTCACCTATCCATGCTATTAGTTGCCTATATTAGGGAGAACATACAGATCACAAATAGACTCGGGATCATAGAATGGAATAACCCAAAGTATATATCAATGTCATACCCTACTTAGCTCTAGGACATGCCAAAGAATGAAAGGGTAAGCCTTACATACCTACGCCGCGACCAACTAGTTACGCTTGTTCATCCAACTTGTCAATCTATATTCAAAAGGATTCATCCATTCATTAGATTCGTTGTCACATACTTGCCTTAACCTTTCAAACATGTTCACTTATGTTCTGCCGGAATTTCGGCAGCATCTCCCCTGTAAATGTACCATCCCCGAGAATACAACTCGGCCCCAAATCAACAACAACAACGGGAATTTGACCCGGCCACAATATCCACAACAATGACAACAAACATTCTAACAACATCGACCATTAATGTAAACGCACTTTAACATCAACAACCTTCTTTCGCAATATGCGACAACATTCCAATTACGTTCAAATCAAGATATATAATCAATCCAAAACAATTCAAACATGATTCCATAACATTTCCAACAATCCACAAAATGTTCCAACACAACCCGACTCAAAATATAAGGCAACCCGAAACCTTCCAAGTCCAAGGAAATATCAACAACACATTTCTTTCCCTCCAAATTCATAGACCATACCAACAATCTACACATTAGCAACATTATTTTCATCAACACAAAGGACCATATTAAAATCACATTAGCCTCCAAATCAACCCACACCATACAAAAATTACATAAGAATCACATTAAGGTGTCTCCAAAATACTAACTAAAATTTGTTCACTCATAACCACACAAAGAGGCCACATTCGGCCACCACATCACACACACAACTTCATGCATTTCATCCATTTAGACATGTTACAAAACGTCTAAAACATCCACAAAACACAATCCAAACATGCTAAATAAATTAGTTCATCATACCTATACAATACAACACATATTCGGTCAATGCTACCATCACACGGCTACAACTTCGTCATGCATAATTTCCATATTCCTATGATTTCCACTCATTTCTACGTCATGCAATACGTCCAAGTCATTCACAACATACAAAGGGAGATGAACCCTTACCTTTTTTTTTTCAACTTCCTCCACTTGGCTAGAATTTCTAGCTTGCACAATCAATGTTCCTCTTATCCCAAAAACCATTCCATGTTGTAGAGGACCTTCCAATTACTCTACATACAATAAAAAGGATTTTTCTCCATCAACTTCCCATGGCTCATTTTTAGGAGCCATGGCCGAAACCCCCCTAAGTTTTTTTTTTTTTTCTTGCTTTCTTTCTCTCCTCTCCCTTTATTAAAAGATGACCCCCTCCATATATATATACACACATATAATGCAAGCATGTGAGGGGCACATGCCCTCTCTAGAATTTTCCTTTTCTTTTCTTCTTCTTTTATTTTCTAGATTTTTCTTCAAATTTCCAAAGATGACTTAATTCTTTTTCTTTTCTCCTTTTTTTTTCCGGCCACATGGCCTCTTTCAAGAGATTTCTTGAACATTTGTGAAATGATCATTTTGCCCCTAGCCTTTTTCAATATTTTCATGGGCCATTTTGCAAATTTTCCTTTTTCGCCCTTGACCTTCTCAACATTTCCATACTAATAATAATCATAAATAATATTTTCAACAACTCGTATATTAAAATAATTTTTGAAACATAGTCTCGTTCCTAACTTCTCTCCATTGCCTTGAATGTTCCGAACGTACGAAGTACGGGCTATAACATCCTCCCCCCTTTAGAACATTCGTCCTCGAATGTTCAACTGACCTTACGGGAGCTCATAACACTTCGAGAGGAGGTTTCTTTATAGTTGCCCGTTTCTCCATGCCCATTACATATAGTCGAGCTTCCCCGTCCTTGTATGGGAACTTATTCTGCGTCATGGGTTTTCTAATCTACTGGGCCGACATTTTATCCTTGTCTTTCTCAGATCATCTCTTTTCTGTTACTGCTCCATGACCATCCCAGAATAAAAGCCACATCTTTAGACCCTTACCACAACTCCTCTTTAATCTTTCCTCTCATATCTCTCGATACAGGCATACTTGTATTTGACTTCTTGTATTGGTGCTCATTTCGTTCACCGTCATTCGTTGTGGGCCTAACGTGGTCTCCCCCCCTTTTAAGGGGTTCCTTATGTGCCGACAGTCTTCTTATGAAGTCTTCATTCATACTCTATCCCTTACCTCCCTTTTAACCTTACGCCTACATATCGAAAACTTCTTATTCTAAATTCTTCCCTTGCCCTCTGTCTATGTCATCATTTTGTCCACATTTCCTATACTCTTCCATCCACCACTCGTCCTTTTTACTTGCTTAGCCCACCTACCCGTGATTTGTTTTCCTTACTTGCGCGTTTGTGTTGTAACTGTATATCCATGTTTCTTCAGCGTTCCGCTATTCTCGTCCTTAGCACAGAATCCTCGCTCTCCTTACCCTTCCTCACACACCCTCATAGCTACATACTTGTTCTTTTATAGATCTCTCATCTTAGCATTATTACAGACCTAAACATTCTCTTTTCTTGCTTCATACTTCCTTATACTAGTTACAATCCCTTTATCCCCACTTATCGACATTGGTTCTCGAACCTTTTTCCGGTCCTCCGATCTCAATGTTTCTTCTCTACTCACTCCCCTTTTTTTTTCAATATTATTATACCAGAACTTCCAATCTCAACCTATGGTAAAATAATAACATCTTACTTTGCCACACTCGTACCACATACTCTTGCCGTCCCTCGGACTTCAGTACCTTTGTCTTTAATTATTCTTCATTCCCGCCTATTGAAATTAACCCTCGAATCTCACACACTCCTCTTTTGTTCCGTATTACCGTACTTTGCCCTCACCCCATGTCTGCATTTAAACCGCTATTCAATAATCTCGTACCTCGTCAAGAATCTCCTCGCAGGGGTTTTCTTGTCTCCTACCCTTTTTTTCGATATCTTGATTTCCTTACTCCTCATGTACTCACTCACTTCTTTTTCAAATACCGAACTGTTAATACCTTTTTGTCCTTGACCCATAGTGAAAATAGCGTCTTACTTATAACATTTACACCATTTGTGTTCTCACTACTATTCAGGTTTCGGTGTCCCTTTACTCGATTGAGGTCTCCGTTACCGTAGCATAGGTTATTGGGACACACGTGTCCACTGATATCATCGTATATGGAATAACGTATGCATCCACACCTACACATATAGTTATTATCAATTAACCTACAAAATATTTCCAAACTTTATTCAAGCCTATCCTAATTCCCGAGCTGTGACACACTTTTTGCCTCTTCACCGAGCTGGTCTGCCTCGTTCTCCGCGTCTTCTTATGGTCTCCAACCACCCCATACACCATAGTCTCACTCAGGTTACTCTAGTTTTCCATTTGTTCCCTTAAATTTTAATTTTGCAAAATTTTCCCAATTACTTCCTAGGGGGGTCACCCATCCTGAAATTGCTCCCACCTGAGCACGCTTAACCTCGAATCTTTAGTGGAATCCGATGCCTTAATGTTGGTATTTTCGGGTCCACTTTCTCGCATGACCTTTACTACATGATTCGGGACTAATCGAGGTCTTACAGATCCCGGGACACCTTCGTGGCACGTCTTTTCTTCCATAATTACCATTTTACCCTTTTCGGTCCTCAGTGCTCACCTTTCGCTTCCGTGTATAACTACTTTTCATTCTGGGTTCCCAGACCCCTGCTGATAACAAATACACCTTCGCTGTCATTATTTTATGGATGCCCCGATATTAGCCTGTTCGAACTTCTTACCCACCGCTTTTACATAGTAGCCTGTGGCAAAATTAATTGTCAACTTTCTGAATCCCCCATCCGACCTTGTTTTTCTTATACCATCCTCCTGTACATTGCAAATACCAATAACACCTTGCGGAACACACCGCTACACCACATTCCGGCCATCCGGGACTGCCAATTTTAGGTAACGGATCAAATACACCAGTACTTACCCCTGTGACTTTCCATGTCACCACTCACCTTTTCCGTCGTACGTAAGGCTTACATAAGGAATTTCATTTCCTATAGCCTAGCTCTATCGCACGATCTATGACAGAAAGAAGGTCAACAACCCCTAGATGCCCTGTAGCCTCCTGTTTATAAATGTGGCGCGCTACACACCATAAACAGGACCCTACCGGACACGACTTTGCAGATAACCCCTAGGACAAACCTGCTCTGATACCACTTTGTCACACCCTAACCTTATTAGAGTGTGATGGGCACTCGACCCCACATACAGAGCCGAGCGAACCCGCAGACCCTGATTACACACCTAATTTTTTTTTGAATTCTGAAAGTCAATTACAAATAAAATACATGTTGAGCTTTCGAAATTTTCTGCTTACTATTTCCAGAATTTAGCAAACCTGTAATTATATAAAATTTACTACATAACACAAAATGACATATCGGCTGATGGAGCCGCTTACAGACTGACTATCATTACCCACGACGCTGTCTGCAAAGTCTCTAATACTGATCAGACATCACAGCATACATACTCTGACTCGGCAGCACTCCTGGAGGAAATGGAGCCCGCCAATCCACTGGATCATCTTTAGCTAATCTCGTCTATCCATTTGTGGGTACCTGCGCGGCATGAAACGTAGCCCCCGAAGGAGAGGGGGTCAGTACGGAATATGTACTGAGTATGTAAGGTTGAGTACAGAAAACGAAACCATGACTGAGACAGATAGAACAACATACAAATAGCCTATCCAGAATACCAAACACTTATTATTTTTCTTTTCCAGACACGAATCATACTTACTCATCTCGTATGCCAGACGGATTACAGAACGTACAAATTACCCAAATGATGTCATATAGCAAACGGAATACAGAATATACGGAAGGTCAGAATGCTTACTCTCCAACACAAGTCATGCATATCGGAATCGGATATCATATCACATACGCGGTAACCCCGGGGACATATACCACGCCGGGACAAATACCATATCATACATACGGTAACCTCGGGGACAAATATCACGCCGAGGGACCGGTCACATCCTATCATACACATGATAACCTCGGGGACAGATAACACGCCATGGAACCGGTGAACAATGCCAAGGGATGCGCACGATAACATAGGAACGTGGTCGCCACTCCTACCTTTGGCGCCACAACACATCATATTTCAGAAAATTTGCTCCAATCTCCGTCACACATCATAACATAACCACGATACCCGGGGGCGGACAGATAACACGGCACCCCGAGCCCGGACACATCATACTTCATAATATATCCTCGGTAACCGGGGACGGACATATAACACAGTACCCCGGAACCGGACACATCATACTTTCGGAATTCATATATGGAACCCGACCCTCAACAGAGGACTCGGTTAACCATCCGCACGATACATACCGGCCCGGGACTCGGTGAAGGAAATCATAACATATGCACGAGCAGAATAGTGAGAAACCGAATGCACATAATTCAGACTCAATAGATTAATCAAACATATTCTCAGAATATCCATAACAAATTACTTATTACAGAATAATTATGTCAAATTACTTTTATCAGAATATTTCTATCAAAGTACTTATATCGCTTTTACTCAATCACGATACATATTCCAAATTACTTGTAGCATAATCTCTCATAGCAGAATACTTATACCTAATACTCTCATCAGGATATTTATATCAGAATGTTTAGACCAACATACTTATGTCAGAATACGGATGTCAGATTTGCTTAAGTCAGGATTCACCTATCCATGCTATTAGTTGCCTATATTAGGGAGAACATACAGATCACAAATAGACTCGGGATCATAGAATGGAATAACCCAAAGTATATATCAATGTCATACCCTACTTAGCTCTAGGACATGCCAAAGAATGAAAGGGTAAGCCTTACATACCTACGCCGCGACCAACTAGTTACGCTTGTTCATCCAACTTGTCAATCTATATTCAAAAGGATTCATCCATTCATTAGATTCGTTGTCACATACTTGCCTTAACCTTTCAAACATGTTCACTTATGTTCTGCCGGAATTTCGGCAGCATCTCCCCTGTAAATGTACCATCCCCGAGAATACAACTCGGCCCCAAATCAACAACAACAACGGGAATTTGACCCGGCCACAATATCCACAACAATGACAACAAACATTCTAACAACATCGACCATTAATGTAAACGCACTTTAACATCAACAACCTTCTTTCGCAATATGCGACGACATTCCAATTACGTTCAAATCAAGATATATAATCAATCCAAAACAATTCAAACATGATGTTACGCCCCGTATTTTTATACATTGGGACAACCCGGATTAATTATGATAATTTAGAGCCAAGACTATTCCGGGATTCGAAGTCGGGACTTTTGACCTTTGATTTTATTTCGAGGCATAAGTTATATATGGAATTGTTGGCATTGAACACTTAGGAAAAATTTGGGACCACAATTCATAAATTGGAATTTAAAATGTTGTGCAAAAAAAAAAAAAAAAAAAAAAAAAAAAAAATTCCTTGGTGGCCATGTAAATGGGAATTGGTCCCACACATTATGTGGCCAATTTTAATTGGTCCACTCCATGTGTGGGCCAAGGACACTTGGACAACAACTATATGAGCCTAAAGTATGACCAAGTAGTCATCTTTTCCCCATTGCAAGACTTAGAAAAAAAATCAAGGAGTTGAAGACCACCTTCAACACCCCTCTCGGCTACAAACCAAGAAAAACCAAATCCAAATCAAGCCACCCCAAAATTATTTCCTTGGTATAAATCAACTATTTAGAAGTCCCTAAGTAACGTGGAAGAGTTGTTTGGGTCATCCAACCATTAGTTGTGCCCAATTGCAAACCCTAACTATTGAAGGAAGTGAAGAAGGAAGGTAAGCATTCATTATGTTTTTGTGTTATGAAGGTTATATTCATGTTGTAGTATCTTATAGTGGTTGGAAATCATGAAATATAGTATGATTGGGAGTGGGTCGTGTGATGGGTGTTGTTGTGTTGTGATTGAAATTATGAATTAATGTTTAGTTAGTTGATTGGGATCATTGTAAGGTGAAGAACAATTGAGAATCCTCCATATATGTGTATATATAGTGTTGATTGAAATGGGTCACATTATATGACGATGAACGAATGAACGTCGCTTAATGTTTTAATCGCCGTCGCTATGAATCTTATGTTGGAAATGAATGTTTGTTGACTCAAAATGATGTTGTTAATGTGCGGACTGTTTTTTGGAGGTTATTGTATATTTATTGTAATTGGTATATTGATGAGATAGCATTGTTAGAATGTAATTTGAGGATACAAACCATGATTTGGAAATGAAGAAAAAAAAATTTAAAGGGCTGTCTCGGTTGGGGCTGTTTTCGGCCAGCTTGGAAAAAAAAAATCGGGTTGTTGGAAATGTGGTATGAATTGCTTAGAATGCCCTTGAATGTTGTTAGTATGGGTTTGGGTTAATAATCAAATGTACGAACGATATTGTGGCTTTAAAGTAAGCCATGGAATTGAATAATTGGGAAGTTGTCAAATGGCATAAAAGAGAGCTACCATTATTATTTTGCTTTTCGGATTGGTTGTCAATGTTACTAGGTTGGTTATTGTGGTTGTTGTTGTTGATTTTGAGCGAGTTAAATTCTCGGGGTAGCCTATTTACAGGGGAAATGCTGCCCGGATTTCTGTAGAATTAAGGGCGAAATTGGAATTTAATGCCCAAAAAGTCTTTAGCTAATGTTTGGCATTTTATGGCTTGTTTGTAGACCTTGGGCAGCCCGAATCATAGTTTGGACTTAGCTTGAGTTGGATCATATTGGAGAGCGTTTGAGGTATGTAAAGCAACCTTCCTTCTTTTGGCATGCCTTAGTTTCACATAGGCTAGATTGGAGCTTTAAGGGAATTCCAAATTCGAGATCCGAGCATGTTATGATCCATATATATATATTCTTTGGCACTCTTATGTATGTTTTTATGAAATATGAACCATGATGTATTTGAAGTAATCGCTTTCCGAAATTCGCATGGAAAATGTTCGCTTTAAGGAATTTTGTAATCTCTGAATG
The DNA here is from genome assembly GCF_019175385.1 of Lycium barbarum. NCBI lineage: Eukaryota > Viridiplantae > Streptophyta > Magnoliopsida > Solanales > Solanaceae > Lycium > Lycium barbarum. Next base: position 49,649,071 of record NC_083344.1, on the reverse strand, counting down.
CCATATTTTTCGCATAGAGGCTCGGATCGCTCCAATAATTTTTATAGGAGTTTGCTTGATGTATAATGGGTATGTTTTTCATAGGCGGACTCAGTTCGGGTCTATACTCGTCCGTGGGTCCCGCGACGCCCTTTATGTAAATTCGACAACTTTGAATCAAAAAGTGATAATTATTACTCCGATTTCAAATATGACTATTTTACTTATCCTTCGGATTTATAATAATGATTTTATGCATATGATTCCTCACTACTCCGCTCGTGCCTACTATGATATCGTTCGCCGGTTCCCGGGCCGGTTCTGTTGTCGTGCGCTTTTTGATATATTCCGGTGTTATGCTGTGTTTATGGTTCACCGTGCTCCTTGCTCGAGGGCCGGGTTCCACTTATGTTTGGCGTTATGCTGTGTTGTGATGTGTGACGGGGATTCGGAGATTTGAAACTTTCTGGTGTTATGCTGTGTTGTGGCGCCATCGACAGGCGGGCGACCACATTTTCCAGTGCCCTATGCATAATTTATACTTTGGGAATAAACATTTTGATATGTATTATTTTCTATATATCTGATTCGATTATTATTCAGATTTATTTCTGTACCTTCTGCTTTGCATACTCAGTACATATTTCGTACTGACCCCCTTCTCCGGGGGCTGCGTTTCATGCCCGCAGGTACAGACGCACAGCCTGGTGATCCACCTGTTTAGGACACCCTTTCTGCTATTCGGAGTGCTCCTCTCTTTCCGGAGCTTATACTTTTGGTATATATATTTATTAGTGCATTTGTATATATTCGTTCATGGGTACGGCGGGGCCCTGTCCCGTCATATGATTCTGTCGGTCTGTTTAGAGGTCTGTGGACATGTTTGTGGGTTAGGGTCTTTCTGTATGAATGTATGTACATGTCGTTTGGGCGATCCCATACGCCGAGGCGGCCGGTCCGCATATGTTGTTTGGGCGACCCTATACGCCGAGGCGGCCGGTCCGCATATGTTTATATATTGCTTGGTTAGCCCTGTGTGGCTTTCGTTGGTATTTTCTGCGTGCAGGGTATATTGGATAGTCCGTAAAACAAAGGAAACTCTGCCGAAATTTTTCTGGAAATTACCTAAATTTGAAATAAAGCCTTGTCGGCTTCCGCCATATACTAGAATGAGTTGATAGAATTTGAGATAATATTTAATAGATGGGTTCGGGTGCCCAGATCGGGCACTAGTCACGGCCTACGGGGTTGGGTCGTGACAGAAGTGGTATCAGAGCGGTTTGTCCTCGGAGTGTCCACAGATCGTGTCTAGTAGAGTCTTGTTTATCGGTGTGTTGTGCACCACATCTATAAACAGGAGGCTACAGGACATTTAGGATGTTGTCTTTTCTTCTGATCTTAGATCGTGCGATAGAACTGTGCTATTAGGATGATTCTGTTTTGATCTGTTGTTGTTTTTCTTTCAGTGATGCCTCCGAAAAAGGCGACGGCCGCCCAGAAGAAAAAGGGCGTAGTAGGAGAGACCAGCCGGGCTCAGAAGGGTACTCGGACCCTTGCTCAGATGATGCGTGATATTACATCCCGGCCAGCCGACTCTGCTACGTCTTCATCGTCAGAGGAGTCTGGAGCAGCTTCACCATTAGCTCCAGGGGCTTCAGCTCCTGCGCCTCCAGCTCCTCAGCAAGGGGCGGAGGACAGGACACTGAGAGAGGCTGTGCAGTTATTGACCACTCTGGTAGCGGGACAGGCTCGCAGACGCGGGCGGAGAGATGATGATGATGACGATAGGCGTGACAGCCTGAGGGTTCGAGAGTTTCTATTATGTGGCCCTCCAGAGTTTTACGGGTCTAAGCCCGACGAGGACCCCCATGACTTTATTCGGGGGATGCGGCGCTCACTAGATTTGGTCAGGGCTTCAGAGACTGAGTCTGTTGAGTTGGCTTCGCATAGACTACGGGATGTTGCTGCTCACTGGTATGAGTCCTGGGAGCTATCCAGGGGTGAGGGTGCTACCCCAGCTACTTGGGACGAGTTCGTGACTGCTTTCACTCACCACTTTTTGCCCCCAGAGTTACGGCGAGCGCGGGTTGACCGATTTTTGCATCTGCAGCAGAGGGGTCGGAGCGTCCGTGAGTATAATATGGAGTTTGATTCTTTGGCCCGGTATGCACCTGCCATAGTAGCAGATATGGCCGATCGGATGCACAGATACGTGATGGGGTTAGACCGCTATTTGATTGATGGCTGTATGGCGGTGGCATTGCAGGCAGACATGGATATTGCCCGACTACAGGCTTATGCCCTAGGTATGGAGGACCGACATAGAGCTGATTATTCTAGCAGAGATCGGGACAGGAGGCCGCCCAAGAGGGCCAGATTCGCAGGTTATTCTGGAGATTCTCGAGGCGGACAGCCTCAGCAGCAGCAGTCAGGCAGACATCCTCCTCCGTCAGGCCGGGGTACACCCCCACAGTTTACCGGCAGGAGATCTGAGGGTGTCGGATATTCAGGGGCAGGCCCGAGCTCCAGGGCTTCAGGTTCACAGTTGAACAGAGGTTCCAGCAGTCAGATGAGGCCACCCAGACCTTTGTGTTCCTACTGTGGGAGACAGCACCCGGGAGAGTGTTTCCGAGCTACGGGTGCATGCTTTGTGTGCGGCCGTCAGGGCCATCAGATGAGAGACTGTCCGGCTAGAGGTGGTACAGGCAGTTCAGCTCAGTCTACCGGGTCAGCCGGTGGTTCATCTTCAGCCTCGGTGGCGATGCGCCCTGCGGGGCGAGGTACTCCAGCACCAGCAGGCCGCGGCAGGGGTCGTGGCGGAGCTTCGGGTTCTAGCGGTCCTTCGAACCGCATTTATGCCTTAGCCAGCAGACAGGACCAGGAGGCTTCGCCTAATGTCGTCACAGGTATATTACTGGTTTTCTCTCGTGATGTGTATGCATTGATTGATCCTGGTTCTACATTATCATTTATATCTCCACTCGTTGCTGATAAAATTGGGATAGAATCCGAACCGATAGAGCCTTTTGAGGTAGCTACACCAGTAGGGGATTCTGTTATAGCCAGTCAGATTTATAGAGATTGTTCCGTGATTATCTGTGGCCGCTGCACTAAGGCGGATTTGGTAGAGTTAGATATGATCGAGTTTGACGTGATTATGGGTATGGATTGGCTAGCTTCTTGCTATGCTAATGTTGATTGTCAAAAGAAGATAGTCCGATTCCAATTCCCAGGGGAGCCAGTTATAGAGTGGGCAGGTAATACAGTATCGCCGAGGGGTAAGTTTATTTCATACCTCAAGGCTGAGAAAATGATCAGAAAGGGGTATATTTATCATCTGGTCCGTGTTCATGATTTAGAGGCAGAGGCACCGACTCTTCAGTCAGTCCCAGTGGTTAATGAATTTGTAGATGTATTCCCAGATGAGCTTCCGGGTCTACCTCCCGAACGGGAGATAGAGTTTGCTATTGATCTGTTGCCAGACACTCAGCCTATCTCTATTCCTCCGTACAGAATGGCACCTGCAGAATTAAAAGAATTGAAAGAGCAGCTGAGAGATTTATTGGAGAAGGGTTTCATTCGGCCTAGTGCGTCACCCTGGGGAGCTCCAGTATTATTTGTGAGGAAGAAAGACGGCTCGCTGCGGATGTGCATTGATTATCGGCAGTTGAATAAGGTAACCATCAAGAATAAATATCCCCTCCCCAGGATTGATGATTTGTTTGATCAGCTGCAGGGTGCCAAGTACTTCTCGAAGATAGACCTGCGATCGGGTTACCATCAGGTACGGGTACGAGAGGCTGATATTCCCAAGACAGCATTCAGGACCCGATATGGGCACTATGAGTTCAGAGTTATGTCTTTTGGGCTGACAAATGCCCCAGCAGTATTTATGGACCTGATGAATCGGGTATTCAGACCGTTCTTGGATATGTTTGTGATCGTATTTATCGATGATATTCTGGTTTATTCTCGGTCAGAAGCAGAGCATGCAGACCATTTGAGGACGGTACTTGGCACACTTCGGCACCAGGAATTATATGCTAAATTTTCTAAGTGTGAATTCTGGTTATCTTCAGTGGCATTTCTGGGACATATTATTGGGGCTGATGGCGTCCGGGTGGATACCCAGAAGATCGAGGCCGTAAAGAATTGGCCTAGACCTACGACGCCGACAGAGGTGCGTAGCTTTCTGGGATTGGCTGGTTATTATCGGAGATTCGTGGAGAAGTTTGCTTCCATTTCAGCGCCTTTGACAAGGCTGACTCAGAAGGGAGCTAAGTTTCAGTGGTCAGATGCTTGCGAGCGTAGCTTCCAGTTGCTGAAAGAGAAGTTGACTACGGCTCCAGTCCTGACTCTTCTGGAGGGTCCAGATGGGTATGTGATTTATTGTGATGCCTCTGGTATTGGTTTGGGATGTGTGTTGATGCAGCACGGCAGGGTGATAGCTTATGCTTCCCGGCAGCTCAGAAAACATGAAAAGAATTATCCTACTCACGATTTGGAGCTGGCCGCGGTCATTCATGCTTTGAAGATGTGGAGACATTATTTATATGGGGTTCACGTTGACATTTATACAGATCATAAGAGCCTTCAGTACATCTTTAGGCAAAAGGAGCTGAACTTGCGGCAGCGGAGGTGGTTAGAGTTGCTGAAAGATTATGATGTTGACATTCTCTACCATCCTGGGAAAGCTAATGTTGTGGCGGATGCACTCAGCCGCAAGTCTATGGGCAGCCTAGTAGACGTGCCATCAGAGAGTAAAGAAATGGTTCGCGATATTCATCAGTTGGCTAGTCTTGGAGTTCGCTTGGCTGATTCTGGAGATGTTGGGGTTTCTGTTCGAGGTATTGCTGAGTCCTCTATTACAGAAGATATTAAGCGGCATCAGTATGAGGATCCTATTCTGGCAAAGTACAGAGACGCAGCGCTGGCACAGGAGAAGACTCCGTTTGAGATTTCACCTAATGGAGTGTTATTTCACAGAGGCAGATTGTGTGTACCTGACGTTGCAGGGTTGCGGCGACAGGTTATGGGCGAGGCACATTACGCCCGATATTCTGTTCACCCAGGGTCGACGAAGATGTACCATGATATCAGATGCCTATATTGGTGGGACGGTATGAAAAGAGATATAGCAGAGTTCGTTGCTCAGTGTCCAAATTGCCAGCAGGTTAAGATTGAGCACCAGAAGCCCGGTGGGCTATTACAGGAGATAGAGATACCGACGTGGAAGTGGGAGATCATTAATATGGACTTTATTACAGGTCTACCTCGCACTCCACGGAGGTATGATTCTATTTGGGTTATTGTTGATCGGCTGACGAAATCAGCCCATTTTCTTCCGGTTCGGACCACCTATTCAGCTGAGGATTATGCCAGGCTTTATGTCAGGGAGATTGTACGACTTCATGGAGTTCCTGTGTCTGTTATTTCCGATAGAGGTGCCCAGTTTACAGCTAAGTTCTGGAGATCGTTTCAGGAGGGATTGGGGACCCAGGTGAGCCTGAGTACAGCCTTCCATCCCCAGTCCGACGGACAGGCCGAGCGCACTATTCAGACATTGGAAGATATGTTGCGTGCCTGTGCTATTGATTTCAGGGGTAGCTGGGACGATCATTTACCGCTTGTTGAGTTTGCGTATAATAACAGCTACCACTCCAGTATTCAGATGGCACCATATGAGGCTTTGTATGGCAGGAAGTGTAGATCACCGATCGGTTGGTTTGATGTTGGGGAGACTGAGTTGATTGGCCCAGATGTGGTCCAGCAGGCCGTGGATAAGGTGAAACGTATTCGAGAAAGATTGTTGGCAGCCCAGAGCCGACAGAAATCTTATGCCGATAAGCGACGTCGACCGTTAGAGTTTCAGATTGGCGATTGGGTGTTCCTGAAAGTGTCACCGATGAAAGGTGTTATGCGATTTGGCAAGAAAGGAAAGCTCAGTCCGAGATATATTGGGCCTTATCTGATTATTCGCAAAATAGGCAAGGTGGCCTACGAATTGGATTTGCCAGCTGACTTGGGATCGGTTCACCCGGTATTCCATGTTTCCATGCTTCGTAAGTGTATTGGTGACCCTTCCAGAATTTTTCCTTCAGATGAGATACAGGTCACAGAGGAGCTATCTTACGAGGAGCAGCCTATAGTCATATTGGATCGTCAGGTGAGAAAGTTGCGGAATAAAGATGTGGCTTCGGTTAAAGTGCTGTGGCGGAATAATAACCGCGAAGAAATGACCTGGGAGGCTGAGGAGCAGATGAAGGAAAAGTATCCTCACTTATTCCCAGTACCTTCAGGTAATTCAAATTCTTTGTCTGACTATGTTGATTTATGAATGATTTGTATATGATGGCTATAAAAGCAACTCCCCCGGATTTGAGTAAGATCCGTAGAACTAATTCAACATTCGAGGACGAATGTTCTTAAGTGGGGGAGGATGTTACGCCCCGTATTTTTATACATTGGGACAACCCGGATTAATTATGATAATTTAGAGCCAAGACTATTCCGGGATTCGAAGTCGGGACTTTTGACCTTTGATTTTATTTCGAGGCATAAGTTATATATGGAATTGTTGGCATTGAACACTTAGGAAAAATTTGGGACCACAATTCATAAATTGGAATTTAAAATGTTGTGCAAAAAAAAAAAAAAAAAAAAAAAAAAAAAAATTCCTTGGTGGCCATGTAAATGGGAATTGGTCCCACACATTATGTGGCCAATTTTAATTGGTCCACTCCATGTGTGGGCCAAGGACACTTGGACAACAACTATATGAGCCTAAAGTATGACCAAGTAGTCATCTTTTCCCCATTGCAAGACTTAGAAAAAAAATCAAGGAGTTGAAGACCACCTTCAACACCCCTCTCGGCTACAAACCAAGAAAAACCAAATCCAAATCAAGCCACCCCAAAATTATTTCCTTGGTATAAATCAACTATTTAGAAGTCCCTAAGTAACGTGGAAGAGTTGTTTGGGTCATCCAACCATTAGTTGTGCCCAATTGCAAACCCTAACTATTGAAGGAAGTGAAGAAGGAAGGTAAGCATTCATTATGTTTTTGTGTTATGAAGGTTATATTCATGTTGTAGTATCTTATAGTGGTTGGAAATCATGAAATATAGTATGATTGGGAGTGGGTCGTGTGATGGGTGTTGTTGTGTTGTGATTGAAATTATGAATTAATGTTTAGTTAGTTGATTGGGATCATTGTAAGGTGAAGAACAATTGAGAATCCTCCATATATGTGTATATATAGTGTTGATTGAAATGGGTCACATTATATGACGATGAACGAATGAACGTCGCTTAATGTTTTAATCGCCGTCGCTATGAATCTTATGTTGGAAATGAATGTTTGTTGACTCAAAATGATGTTGTTAATGTGCGGACTGTTTTTTGGAGGTTATTGTATATTTATTGTAATTGGTATATTGATGAGATAGCATTGTTAGAATGTAATTTGAGGATACAAACCATGATTTGGAAATGAAGAAAAAAAAATTTAAAGGGCTGTCTCGGTTGGGGCTGTTTTCGGCCAGCTTGGAAAAAAAAAATCGGGTTGTTGGAAATGTGGTATGAATTGCTTAGAATGCCCTTGAATGTTGTTAGTATGGGTTTGGGTTAATAATCAAATGTACGAACGATATTGTGGCTTTAAAGTAAGCCATGGAATTGAATAATTGGGAAGTTGTCAAATGGCATAAAAGAGAGCTACCATTATTATTTTGCTTTTCGGATTGGTTGTCAATGTTACTAGGTTGGTTATTGTGGTTGTTGTTGTTGATTTTGAGCGAGTTAAATTCTCGGGGTAGCCTATTTACAGGGGAAATGCTGCCCGGATTTCTGTAGAATTAAGGGCGAAATTGGAATTTAATGCCCAAAAAGTCTTTAGCTAATGTTTGGCATTTTATGGCTTGTTTGTAGACCTTGGGCAGCCCGAATCATAGTTTGGACTTAGCTTGAGTTGGATCATATTGGAGAGCGTTTGAGGTATGTAAAGCAACCTTCCTTCTTTTGGCATGCCTTAGTTTCACATAGGCTAGATTGGAGCTTTAAGGGAATTCCAAATTCGAGATCCGAGCATGTTATGATCCATATATATATATTCTTTGGCACTCTTATGTATGTTTTTATGAAATATGAACCATGATGTATTTGAAGTAATCGCTTTCCGAAATTCGCATGGAAAATGTTCGCTTTAAGGAATTTTGTAATCTCTGAATGCCATATTTTTCGCATAGAGGCTCGGATCGCTCCAATAATTTTTATAGGAGTTTGCTTGATGTATAATGGGTATGTTTTTCATAGGCGGACTCAGTTCGGGTCTATACTCGTCCGTGGGTCCCGCGACGCCCTTTATGTAAATTCGACAACTTTGAATCAAAAAGTGATAATTATTACTCCGATTTCAAATATGACTATTTTACTTATCCTTCGGATTTATAATAATGATTTTATGCATATGATTCCTCACTACTCCGCTCGTGCCTACTATGATATCGTTCGCCGGTTCCCGGGCCGGTTCTGTTGTCGTGCGCTTTTTGATATATTCCGGTGTTATGCTGTGTTTATGGTTCACCGTGCTCCTTGCTCGAGGGCCGGGTTCCACTTATGTTTGGCGTTATGCTGTGTTGTGATGTGTGACGGGGATTCGGAGATTTGAAACTTTCTGGTGTTATGCTGTGTTGTGGCGCCATCGACAGGCGGGCGACCACATTTTCCAGTGCCCTATGCATAATTTATACTTTGGGAATAAACATTTTGATATGTATTATTTTCTATATATCTGATTCGATTATTATTCAGATTTATTTCTGTACCTTCTGCTTTGCATACTCAGTACATATTTCGTACTGACCCCCTTCTCCGGGGGCTGCGTTTCATGCCCGCAGGTACAGACGCACAGCCTGGTGATCCACCTGTTTAGGACACCCTTTCTGCTATTCGGAGTGCTCCTCTCTTTCCGGAGCTTATACTTTTGGTATATATATTTATTAGTGCATTTGTATATATTCGTTCATGGGTACGGCGGGGCCCTGTCCCGTCATATGATTCTGTCGGTCTGTTTAGAGGTCTGTGGACATGTTTGTGGGTTAGGGTCTTTCTGTATGAATGTATGTACATGTCGTTTGGGCGATCCCATACGCCGAGGCGGCCGGTCCGCATATGTTGTTTGGGCGACCCTATACGCCGAGGCGGCCGGTCCGCATATGTTTATATATTGCTTGGTTAGCCCTGTGTGGCTTTCGTTGGTATTTTCTGCGTGCAGGGTATATTGGATAGTCCGTAAAACAAAGGAAACTCTGCCGAAATTTTTCTGGAAATTACCTAAATTTGAAATAAAGCCTTGTCGGCTTCCGCCATATACTAGAATGAGTTGATAGAATTTGAGATAATATTTAATAGATGGGTTCGGGTGCCCAGATCGGGCACTAGTCACGGCCTACGGGGTTGGGTCGTGACACATGATTCCATAACATTTCCAACAATCCACAAAATGTTCCAACACAACCCGACTCAAAATATAAGGCAACCCGAAACCTTCCAAGTCCAAGGAAATATCAACAACACATTTCTTTCCCTCCAAATTCATAGACCATACCAACAATCTACACATTAGCAACATTATTTTCATCAACACAAAGGACCATATTAAAATCACATTAGCCTCCAAATCAAACCACACCATACAAAAATTACATAAGAATCACATTAAGGTGTCTCCAAAATACTAACTAAAATTTGTTCACTCATAACCACACAAAGAGGCCACATTCGGCCACCACATCACACACACAACTTCATGCATTTCATCCATTTAGACATGTTACAAAACGTCTAAAACATCCACAAAACACAATCCAAACATGATAAATAAATTAGTTCATCATACCTATACAATACAACACATATTCGGTCAATGCTACCATCACACGGCTACAACTTCGTCATGCATAATTTCCATATTCCTATGATTTCCACTCATTTCTACGTCATGCAATACGTCCACGTCATTCACAACATACAAAGGGAGATGAACCCTTACCTTTTTTTTTTCAACTTCCTCCACTTGGCTAGAATTTCTAGCTTGCACAATCAATGTTCCTCTTATCCCAAAAACCATTCCATGTTGTAGAGGACCTTCCAATTACTCTAAATAAAAGAAGAAAATGATTTTTCTCCATCAACTTCCCATGGATCATTTTTAGGAGCCATGGCCGAAACCCCCCTAAGCCCTCTTTTTTTTTTCTTGCTTTCTTTCTCTCCTCTCCCTTTATTAAAAGATGACCCCCTCCATATATATATACACACATATAATGCAAGCATGTGAGGGGCACATGCCCTCTCTAGAATTTTCCTTTTCTTTTCTTCTTCTTTTATTTTCTAGATTTTTCTTCAAATTTCCAAAGATGACTTAATTCTTTTTCTTTTCTCCTTTTTTTTTTCCGGCCACATGGCCTCTTTCAAGAGATTTCTTGAACATTTGTGAAATGATCATTTTGCCCCTAGCCTTTTTCAATATTTTCATGGGCCATTTTGCAAATTTTCCTTTTTCGCCCTTGACCTTCTCAACATTTCCATACTAATAATAATCATAAATAATATTTTCAACAACTCGTATATTAAAATAATTTTTGAAACATAGTCTCGTTCCTAACTTCTCTCCATTGCCTTGAATGTTCCGAACGTACGAAGTACGGGCTATAACATCCTCCCCCCCTTTAGAACATTCGTCCTCGAATGTTCAACTGACCTTATGGGAGCTCATAACACTTCGAGAGGAGGTTTCTTTATAGTTGCCCGTTTCTCCATGCCCATTACATATAGTCGAGCTTCCCCGTCCTTGTATGGGAACTTATTCTGCGTCATGGGTTTTCTAATCTACTGGGCCGACATTTTATCCTTGTCTTTCTCAGATCATCTCTTTTCTGTTACTGCTCCATGACCATCCCAGAATAAAAGCCACATCTTTAGACCCTTACCACAACTCCTCTTTAATCTTTCCTCTCATATCTCTCGATACAGGCATACTTGTATTTGACTTCTTGTATTGGTGCTCATTTCGTTCACCGTCATTCGTTGTGGGCCTAACGTGGTCTCCCCCCCTTTTAAGGGGTTCCTTATGTGCCGACAGTCTTCTTATGAAGTCTTCATTCATACTCTATCCCTTACCTCCCTTTTAACCTTACGCCTACATATCGAAAACTTCTTATTCTAAATTCTTCCCTTGCCCTCTGTCTATGTCATCATTTTGTCCACATTTCCTATACTCTTCCATCCACCACTCGTCCTTTTTACTTGCTTAGCCCACCTACCCGTGATTTGTTTTCCTTACTTGCGCGTTTGTGTTGTAACTGTATATCCATGTTTCTTCAGCGTTCCGCTATTCTCGTCCTTAGCACAGAATCCTCGCTCTCCTTACCCTTCCTCACACACCCTCATAGCTACATACTTGTTCTTTTATAGATCTCTCATCTTAGCATTATTACAGACCTAAACATTCTCTTTTCTTGCTTCATACTTCCTTATACTAGTTACAATCCCTTTATCCCCACTTATCGACATTGGTTCTCGAACCTTTTTCCGGTCCTCCGATCTCAATGTTTCTTCTCTACTCACTCCCCTTTTTTTTTCAATATTATTATACCAGAACTTCCAATCTCAACCTATGGTAAAATAATAACATCTTACTTTGCAACACTCGTACCACATACTCTTGCCGTCCCTCGGACTTCAGTACCTTTGTCTTTAATTATTCTTCATTCCCGCCTATTGAAATTAACCCTCGAATCTCACACACTCCTCTTTTGTTCCGTATTACCGTACTTTGCCCTCACCCCATGTCTGCATTTAAACCGCTATTCAATAATCTCGTACCTCGTCAAGAATCTCCTCGCAGGGGTTTTCTTGTCTCCTACCCTTTTTTTCGATATCTTGATTTCCTTACTCCTCATGTACTCACTCACTTCTTTTTCAAATACCGAACTGTTAATACCTTTTTGTCCTTGACCCATAGTGAAAATAGCGTCTTACTTATAACATTTACACCATTTGTGTTCTCACTACTATTCAGGTTTCGGTGTCCCTTTACTCGATTGAGGTCTCCGTTACCGTAGCATAGGTTATTGGGACACACGTGTCCACTGATATCATCGTATATGGAATAACGTATGCATCCACACCTACACATATAGTTATTATCAATTAACCTACAAAATATTTCCAAACTTTATTCAAGCCTATCCTAATTCCCGAGCTGTGACACACTTTTTGCCTCTTCACCGAGCTGGTCTGCCTCGTTCTCCGCGTCTTCTTATGGTCTCCAACCACCCCATACACCATAGTCTCACTCAGGTTACTCTAGTTTTCCATTTGTTCCCTTAAATTTTAATTTTGCAAAATTTTCCCAATTACTTCCTAGGGGGGTCACCCATCCTGAAATTGCTCCCACCTGAGCACGCTTAACCTCGAATCTTTAGTGGAATCCGATGCCTTAATGTTGGTATTTTCGGGTCCACTTTCTCGCATGACCTTTACTACATGATTCGGGACTAATCGAGGTCTTACAGATCCCGGGACACCTTCGTGGCACGTCTTTTCTTCCATAATTACCATTTTACCCTTTTCGGTCCTCAGTGCTCACCTTTCGCTTCCGTGTATAACTACTTTTCATTCTGGGTTCCCAGACCCCTGCTGATAACAAATACACCTTCGCTGTCATTATTTTATGGATGCCCCGATATTAGCCTGTTCGAACTTCTTACCCACCGCTTTTACATAGTAGCCTGTGGCAAAATTAATTGTCAACTTTCTGAATCCCCCATCCGACCTTGTTTTTCTTATACCATCCTCCTGTACATTGCAAATACCAATAACACCTTGCGGAACACACCGCTACACCACATTCCGGCCATCCGGGACTGCCAATTTTAGGTAACGGATCAAATACACCAGTACTTACCCCTGTGACTTTCCATGTCACCACTCACCTTTTCCGTCGTACGTAAGGCTTACATAAGGAATTTCATTTCCTATAGCCTAGCTCTATCGCACGATCTATGACAGAAAGAAGGTCAACAACCCCTAGATGCCCTGTAGCCTCCTGTTTATAAATGTGGCGCGCTACACACCATAAACAGGACCCTACCGGACACGACTTTGCAGATAACCCCTAGGACAAACCTGCTCTGATACCACTTTGTCACACCCTAACCTTATTAGAGTGTGATGGGCACTCGACCCCACATACAGAGCCGAGCGAACCCGCAGACCCTGATTACACACCTAATTTTTTTTTGAATTCTGAAAGTCAATTACAAATAAAATACATGTTGAGCTTTCGAAATTTTCTGCTTACTATTTCCAGAATTTAGCAAACCTGTAATTATATAAAATTTACTACATAACACAAAATGACATATCGGCTGATGGAGCCGCTTACAGACTGACTATCATTACCCACGACGCTGTCTGCAAAGTCTCTAATACTGATCAGACATCACAGCATACATACTCTGACTCGGCAGCACTCCTGGAGGAAATGGAGCCCGCCAATCCACTGGATCATCTTTAGCTAATCTCGTCTATCCATTTGTGGGTACCTGCGCGGCATGAAACGTAGCCCCCGAAGGAGAGGGGGTCAGTACGGAATATGTACTGAGTATGTAAGGTTGAGTACAGAAAACGAAACCATGACTGAGACAGATAGAACAACATACAAATAGCCTATCCAGAATACCAAACACTTATTATTTTTCTTTTCCAGACACGAATCATACTTACTCATCTCGTATGCCAGACGGATTACAGAACGTACAAATTACCCAAATGATGTCATATAGCAAACGGAATACAGAATATACGGAAGGTCAGAATGCTTACTCTCCAACACAAGTCATGCATATCGGAATCGGATATCATATCACATACGCGGTAACCCCGGGGACATATACCACGCCGGGACAAATACCATATCATACATACGGTAACCTCGGGGACAAATATCACGCCGAGGGACCGGTCACATCCTATCATACACATGATAACCTCGGGGACAGATAACACGCCATGGAACCGGTGAACAATGCCAAGGGATGCGCACGATAACATAGGAACGTGGTCGCCACTCCTACCTTTGGCGCCACAACACATCATATTTCAGAAAATTTGCTCCAATCTCCGTCACACATCATAACATAACCACGATACCCGGGGGCGGACAGATAACACGGCACCCCGAGCCCGGACACATCATACTTCATAATATATCCTCGGTAACCGGGGACGGACATATAACACAGTACCCCGGAACCGGACACACCATACTTTCGGAATTCATATATGGAACCCGACCCTCAACAGAGGACTCGGCGAACCATCCGCACGATACATACCGGCCCGGGACTCGGTGAAGGAAATCATAACATATGCACGAGCAGAATAGTGAGAAACCGAATGCACATAATTCAGACTCAATAGATTAATCAAACATATTCTCAGAATATCCATAACAAATTACTTATTACAGAATAATTATGTCAAATTACTTTTATCAGAATATTTCTATCAAAGTACTTATATCGCTTTTACTCAATCAGGATACATATTCCAAATTACTTGTAGCATAATCTCTCATAGCAGAATACTTATACCAAATACTCTCATCAGGATATTTATATCAGAATGTTTAGACCAACATACTTATGTCAGAATACGGATGTCAGATTTGCTTAAGTCAGGATTCACCTATCCATGCTATTAGTTGCCTATATTAGGGAGAACATACAGATCACAAATAGACTCGGGATCATAGAATGGAATAACCCAAAGTATATATCAATGTCATACCCTACTTAGCTCTAGGACATGCCAAAGAATGAAAGGGTAAGCCTTACATACCTACGCCGCGACCAACTAGTTACGCTTGTTCATCCAACTTGTCAATCTATATTCAAAAGGATTCATCCATTCATTAGATTCGTTGTCACATACTTGCCTTAACCTTTCAAACATGTTCACTTATGTTCTGCCGGAATTTCGGCAGCATCTCCCCTGTAAATGTACCATCCCCGAGAATACAACTCGGCCCCAAATCAACAACAACAACGGGAATTTGACCCGGCCACAATATCCACAACAATGACAACAAACATTCTAACAACATCGACCATTAATGTAAACGCACTTTAACATCAACAACCTTCTTTCGCAATATGCGACGACATTCCAATTACGTTCAAATCAAGATATATAATCAATCCAAAACAATTCAAACATGATTCCATAACATTTCCAACAATCCACAAAATGTTCCAACACAACCCGACTCAAAATATAAGGCAACCCGAAACCTTCCAAGTCCAAGGAAATATCAACAACACATTTCTTTCCCTCCAAATTCATAGACCATACCAACAATCTACACATTAGCAACATTATTTTCATCAACACAAAGGACCATATTAAAATCACATTAGCCTCCAAATCAAACCACACCATACAAAAATTACATAAGAATCACATTAAGGTGTCTCCAAAATACTAACTAAAATTTGTTCACTCATAACCACACAAAGAGGCCACATTCGGCCACCACATCACACACACAACTTCATGCATTTCATCCATTTAGACATGTTACAAAACGTCTAAAACATCCACAAAACACAATCCAAACATGATAAATAAATTAGTTCATCATACCTATACAATACAACACATATTCGGTCAATGCTACCATCACACGGCTACAACTTCGTCATGCATAATTTCCATATTCCTATGATTTCCACTCATTTCTACGTCATGCAATACGTCCACGTCATTCACAACATACAAAGGGAGATGAACCCTTACCTTTTTTTTTTCAACTTCCTCCACTTGGCTAGAATTTCTAGCTTGCACAATCAATGTTCCTCTTATCCCAAAAACCATTCCATGTTGTAGAGGACCTTCCAATTACTCTAAATAAAAGAAGAAAATGATTTTTCTCCATCAACTTCCCATGGCTCATTTTTAGGAGCCATGGCCGAAACCCCCCTAAGCCCTCTTTTTTTTTTCTTGCTTTCTTTCTCTCCTCTCCCTTTATTAAAAGATGACCCCCTCCATATATATATACACACATATAATGCAAGCATGTGAGGGGCACATGCCCTCTCTAGAATTTTCCTTTTCTTTTCTTCTTCTTTTATTTTCTAGATTTTTCTTCAAATTTCCAAAGATGACTTAATTCTTTTTCTTTTCTCCTTTTTTTTTTCCGGCCACATGGCCTCTTTCAAGAGATTTCTTGAACATTTGTGAAATGATCATTTTGCCCCTAGCCTTTTTCAATATTTTCATGGGCCATTTTGCAAATTTTCCTTTTTCGCCCTTGACCTTCTCAACATTTCCATACTAATAATAATCATAAATAATATTTTCAACAACTCGTATATTAAAATAATTTTTGAAACATAGTCTCGTTCCTAACTTCTCTCCATTGCCTTGAATGTTCCGAACGTACGAAGTACGGGCTATAACATCCTCCCCCCCTTTAGAACATTCGTCCTCGAATGTTCAACTGACCTTATGGGAGCTCATAACACTTCGAGAGGAGGTTTCTTTATAGTTGCCCGTTTCTCCATGCCCATTACATATAGTCGAGCTTCCCCGTCCTTGTATGGGAACTTATTCTGCGTCATGGGTTTTCTAATCTACTGGGCCGACATTTTATCCTTGTCTTTCTCAGATCATCTCTTTTCTGTTACTGCTCCATGACCATCCCAGAATAAAAGCCACATCTTTAGACCCTTACCACAACTCCTCTTTAATCTTTCCTCTCATATCTCTCGATACAGGCATACTTGTATTTGACTTCTTGTATTGGTGCTCATTTCGTTCACCGTCATTCGTTGTGGGCCTAACGTGGTCTCCCCCCCTTTTAAGGGGTTCCTTATGTGCCGACAGTCTTCTTATGAAGTCTTCATTCATACTCTATCCCTTACCTCCCTTTTAACCTTACGCCTACATATCGAAAACTTCTTATTCTAAATTCTTCCCTTGCCCTCTGTCTATGTCATCATTTTGTCCACATTTCCTATACTCTTCCATCCACCACTCGTCCTTTTTACTTGCTTAGCCCACCTACCCGTGATTTGTTTTCCTTACTTGCGCGTTTGTGTTGTAACTGTATATCCATGTTTCTTCAGCGTTCCGCTATTCTCGTCCTTAGCACAGAATCCTCGCTCTCCTTACCCTTCCTCACACACCCTCATAGCTACATACTTGTTCTTTTATAGATCTCTCATCTTAGCATTATTACAGACCTAAACATTCTCTTTTCTTGCTTCATACTTCCTTATACTAGTTACAATCCCTTTATCCCCACTTATCGACATTGGTTCTCGAACCTTTTTCCGGTCCTCCGATCTCAATGTTTCTTCTCTACTCACTCCCCTTTTTTTTTCAATATTATTATACCAGAACTTCCAATCTCAACCTATGGTAAAATAATAACATCTTACTTTGCCACACTCGTACCACATACTCTTGCCGTCCCTCGGACTTCAGTACCTTTGTCTTTAATTATTCTTCATTCCCGCCTATTGAAATTAACCCTCGAATCTCACACACTCCTCTTTTGTTCCGTATTACCGTACTTTGCCCTCACCCCATGTCTGCATTTAAACCGCTATTCAATAATCTCGTACCTCGTCAAGAATCTCCTCGCAGGGGTTTTCTTGTCTCCTACCCTTTTTTTCGATATCTTGATTTCCTTACTCCTCATGTACTCACTCACTTCTTTTTCAAATACCGAACTGTTAATACCTTTTTGTCCTTGACCCATAGTGAAAATAGCGTCTTACTTATAACATTTACACCATTTGTGTTCTCACTACTATTCAGGTTTCGGTGTCCCTTTACTCGATTGAGGTCTCCGTTACCGTAGCATAGGTTATTGGGACACACGTGTCCACTGATATCATCGTATATGGAATAACGTATGCATCCACACCTACACATATAGTTATTATCAATTAACCTACAAAATATTTCCAAACTTTATTCAAGCCTATCCTAATTCCCGAGCTGTGACACACTTTTTGCCTCTTCACCGAGCTGGTCTGCCTCGTTCTCCGCGTCTTCTTATGGTCTCCAACCACCCCATACACCATAGTCTCACTCAGGTTACTCTAGTTTTCCATTTGTTCCCTTAAATTTTAATTTTGCAAAATTTTCCCAATTACTTCCTAGGGGGGTCACCCATCCTGAAATTGCTCCCACCTGAGCACGCTTAACCTCGAATCTTTAGTGGAATCCGATGCCTTAATGTTGGTATTTTCGGGTCCACTTTCTCGCATGACCTTTACTACATGATTCGGGACTAATCGAGGTCTTACAGATCCCGGGACACCTTCGTGGCACGTCTTTTCTTCCATAATTACCATTTTACCCTTTTCGGTCCTCAGTGCTCACCTTTCGCTTCCGTGTATAACTACTTTTCATTCTGGGTTCCCAGACCCCTGCTGATAACAAATACACCTTCGCTGTCATTATTTTATGGATGCCCCGATATTAGCCTGTTCGAACTTCTTACCCACCGCTTTTACATAGTAGCCTGTGGCAAAATTAATTGTCAACTTTCTGAATCCCCCATCCGACCTTGTTTTTCTTATACCATCCTCCTGTACATTGCAAATACCAATAACACCTTGCGGAACACACCGCTACACCACATTCCGGCCATCCGGGACTGCCAATTTTAGGTAACGGATCAAATACACCAGTACTTACCCCTGTGACTTTCCATGTCACCACTCACCTTTTCCGTCGTACGTAAGGCTTACATAAGGAATTTCATTTCCTATAGCCTAGCTCTATCGCACGATCTATGACAGAAAGAAGGTCAACAACCCCTAGATGCCCTGTAGCCTCCTGTTTATAAATGTGGCGCGCTACACACCATAAACAGGACCCTACCGGACACGACTTTGCAGATAACCCCTAGGACAAACCTGCTCTGATACCACTTTGTCACACCCTAACCTTATTAGAGTGTGATGGGCACTCGACCCCACATACAGAGCCGAGCGAACCCGCAGACCCTGATTACACACCTAATTTTTTTTTGAATTCTGAAAGTCAATTACAAATAAAATACATGTTGAGCTTTCGAAATTTTCTGCTTACTATTTCCAGAATTTAGCAAACCTGTAATTATATAAAATTTACTACATAACACAAAATGACATATCGGCTGATGGAGCCGCTTACAGACTGACTATCATTACCCACGACGCTGTCTGCAAAGTCTCTAATACTGATCAGACATCACAGCATACATACTCTGACTCGGCAGCACTCCTGGAGGAAATGGAGCCCGCCAATCCACTGGATCATCTTTAGCTAATCTCGTCTATCCATTTGTGGGTACCTGCGCGGCATGAAACGTAGCCCCCGAAGGAGAGGGGGTCAGTACGGAATATGTACTGAGTATGTAAGGTTGAGTACAGAAAACGAAACCATGACTGAGACAGATAGAACAACATACAAATAGCCTATCCAGAATACCAAACACTTATTATTTTTCTTTTCCAGACACGAATCATACTTACTCATCTCGTATGCCAGACGGATTACAGAACGTACAAATTACCCAAATGATGTCATATAGCAAACGGAATACAGAATATACGGAAGGTCAGAATGCTTACTCTCCAACACAAGTCATGCATATCGGAATCGGATATCATATCACATACGCGGTAACCCCGGGGACATATACCACGCCGGGACAAATACCATATCATACATACGGTAACCTCGGGGACAAATATCACGCCGAGGGACCGGTCACATCCTATCATACACATGATAACCTCGGGGACAGATAACACGCCATGGAACCGGTGAACAATGCCAAGGGATGCGCACGATAACATAGGAACGTGGTCGCCACTCCTACCTTTGGCGCCACAACACATCATATTTCAGAAAATTTGCTCCAATCTCCGTCACACATCATAACATAACCACGATACCCGGGGGCGGACAGATAACACGGCACCCCGAGCCCGGACACATCATACTTCATAATATATCCTCGGTAACCGGGGACGGACATATAACACAGTACCCCGGAACCGGACACATCATACTTTCGGAATTCATATATGGAACCCGACCCTCAACAGAGGACTCGGCGAACCATCCGCACGATACATACCGGCCCGGGACTCGGTGAAGGAAATCATAACATATGCACGAGCAGAATAGTGAGAAACCGAATGCACATAATTCAGACTCAATAGATTAATCAAACATATTCTCAGAATATCCATAACAAATTACTTATTACAGAATAATTATGTCAAATTACTTTTATCAGAATATTTCTATCAAAGTACTTATATCGCTTTTACTCAATCACGATACATATTCCAAATTACTTGTAGCATAATCTCTCATAGCAGAATACTTATACCAAATACTCTCATCAGGATATTTATATCAGAATGTTTAGACCAACATACTTATGTCAGAATACGGATGTCAGATTTGCTTAAGTCAGGATTCACCTATCCATGCTATTAGTTGCCTATATTAGGGAGAACATACAGATCACAAATAGACTCGGGATCATAGAATGGAATAACCCAAAGTATATATCAATGTCATACCCTACTTAGCTCTAGGACATGCCAAAGAATGAAAGGGTAAGCCTTACATACCTACGCCGCGACCAACTAGTTACGCTTGTTCATCCAACTTGTCAATCTATATTCAAAAGGATTCATCCATTCATTAGATTCGTTGTCACATACTTGCCTTAACCTTTCAAACATGTTCACTTATGTTCTGCCGGAATTTCGGCAGCATCTCCCCTGTAAATGTACCATCCCCGAGAATACAACTCGGCCCCAAATCAACAACAACAACGGGAATTTGACCCGGCCACAATATCCACAACAATGACAACAAACATTCTAACAACATCGACCATTAATGTAAACGCACTTTAACATCAACAACCTTCTTTCGCAATATGCGACGACATTCCAATTACGTTCAAATCAAGATATATAATCAATCCAAAACAATTCAAACATGATTCCATAACATTTCCAACAATCCACAAAATGTTCCAACACAACCCGACTCAAAATATAAGGCAACCCGAAACCTTCCAAGTCCAAGGAAATATCAACAACACATTTCTTTCCCTCCAAATTCATAGACCATACCAACAATCTACACATTAGCAACATTATTTTCATCAACACAAAGGACCATATTAAAATCACATTAGCCTCCAAATCAAACCACACCATACAAAAATTACATAAGAATCACATTAAGGTGTCTCCAAAATACTAACTAAAATTTGTTCACTCATAACCACACAAAGAGGCCACATTCGGCCACCACATCACACACACAACTTCATGCATTTCATCCATTTAGACATGTTACAAAACGTCTAAAACATCCACAAAACACAATCCAAACATGATAAATAAATTAGTTCATCATACCTATACAATACAACACATATTCGGTCAATGCTACCATCACACGGCTACAACTTCGTCATGCATAATTTCCATATTCCTATGATTTCCACTCATTTCTACGTCATGCAATACGTCCACGTCATTCACAACATACAAAGGGAGATGAACCCTTACCTTTTTTTTTTCAACTTCCTCCACTTGGCTAGAATTTCTAGCTTGCACAATCAATGTTCCTCTTATCCCAAAAACCATTCCATGTTGTAGAGGACCTTCCAATTACTCTAAATAAAAGAAGAAAATGATTTTTCTCCATCAACTTCCCATGGCTCATTTTTAGGAGCCATGGCCGAAACCCCCCTAAGCCCTCTTTTTTTTTTCTTGCTTTCTTTCTCTCCTCTCCCTTTATTAAAAGATGACCCCCTCCATATATATATACACACATATAATGCAAGCATGTGAGGGGCACATGCCCTCTCTAGAATTTTCCTTTTCTTTTCTTCTTCTTTTATTTTCTAGATTTTTCTTCAAATTTCCAAAGATGACTTAATTCTTTTTCTTTTCTCCTTTTTTTTTTCCGGCCACATGGCCTCTTTCAAGAGATTTCTTGAACATTTGTGAAATGATCATTTTGCCCCTAGCCTTTTTCAATATTTTCATGGGCCATTTTGCAAATTTTCCTTTTTCGCCCTTGACCTTCTCAACATTTCCATACTAATAATAATCATAAATAATATTTTCAACAACTCGTATATTAAAATAATTTTTGAAACATAGTCTCGTTCCTAACTTCTCTCCATTGCCTTGAATGTTCCGAACGTACGAAGTACGGGCTATAACATCCTCCCCCCCTTTAGAACATTCGTCCTCGAATGTTCAACTGACCTTATGGGAGCTCATAACACTTCGAGAGGAGGTTTCTTTATAGTTGCCCGTTTCTCCATGCCCATTACATATAGTCGAGCTTCCCCGTCCTTGTATGGGAACTTATTCTGCGTCATGGGTTTTCTAATCTACTGGGCCGACATTTTATCCTTGTCTTTCTCAGATCATCTCTTTTCTGTTACTGCTCCATGACCATCCCAGAATAAAAGCCACATCTTTAGACCCTTACCACAACTCCTCTTTAATCTTTCCTCTCATATCTCTCGATACAGGCATACTTGTATTTGACTTCTTGTATTGGTGCTCATTTCGTTCACCGTCATTCGTTGTGGGCCTAACGTGGTCTCCCCCCCTTTTAAGGGGTTCCTTATGTGCCGACAGTCTTCTTATGAAGTCTTCATTCATACTTTATCCCTTACCTCCCTTTTAACCTTACGCCTACATATCGAAAACTTCTTATTCTAAATTCTTCCCTTGCCCCCTGTCTATGTCATCATTTTGTCCACATTTCCTATACTCTTCCATCCACCACTCGTCCTTTTTACTTGCTTAGCCCACCTACCCGTGATTTTTTTTCCTTACTTGCGCGTTTGTGTTGTAACTGTATATCCATGTTTCTTCAGCGTTCCGCTATTCTCGTCCTTAGCACAGAATCCTCGCCCTCCTTACTCTTCCTCACACACCCTCATAGCTACATACTTGTTCTTTTATAGATCTCTCATCTTAGCATTATTACAGACCTAAACATTCTCTTTTCTTGCTTCATACTTCCTTATACTAGTTACAATCCCTTTATCCCCACTTATCGACATTGGTTCTCGAACCTTTTTCCGGTCCTCCGATCTCTATGTTTCTTCTCTACTCACTCCCCTTTTTTTTTCAATATTATTATACCAGAACTTCATATCTCAACCTATGGTAAAATAATAACATCTTACTTTGCCACACTCGTACCACATACTCTTGCCGTCCCTCGGACTTCAGTACCTTTGTCTTTAATTATTCTTCATTCCCGCCTATTGAAATTAACCCTCGAATCTCACACACTCCTCTTTTGTTCCGTATTACCGTACTTTTCCCTCACCCCATGTCTGCATTTAAACCGCTATTCAATAATCTCGTACCTCGTCAGGAATCTCCTCGCAGGGGTTTTCTTGTCTCCTACCCTTTTTTTCGATATCTTGATTTCCTTACTCCTCATGTACTCACTCACTTCTTTTTCAAATATCGAACTGTTAATACCTTTTTGTCCTTGACCCATAGTGAAAATAGCGTCTTACTTATAACATTTACACCATTTGTTTTCTCACTACTATTCAGGTTTCGGTGTCCCTTTACTCGATTGAGGTCTCCGTTACCGTAGCATAGGTTATTGGGACACACGTGTCCACTGATATCATCGTATATGGAATAACGTATGCATCCACACCTACACATATAGTTATTATCAATTAACCTACAAAATATTTCCAAACTTTATTCAAGCCTATCCTAATTCCCGAGCTGTGACACACTTTTTGCCTCTTCACCGAGCTGGTCTGCCTTGTTCTCCGCGTCTTCTTATGGTCTCGAACCACCCCATACACCATAGTCTCACTCAGGTTACTCTAGTTTTCCATTTGTTCCCTTAAATTTTAATTTTGCAAAATTTTCCCAATTACTTCCTAGGGGGGTCACCCATCCTGAAATTGCTCCCACCTGAGCACGCTTAACCTCGAATCTTTAGTGGAATCCGATGCCTTAATGTTGGTATTTTCGGGTCCACTTTCTCGCATGACCTTTACTACATGATTCAGGACTAATCGAGGTCTTACAGATCCCGGGACACCTTCGTGGCACGTCTTTTCTTCCATAATTACCATTTTACCCTTTTCGGTCCTCAGTGCTCACCTTTCGCTTCCGTGTATAACTACTTTTCATTCTGGGTTCCCAGATCCCTGCTGATAACAAATACACCTTCGCTGTCATTATTTTATGGATGCCCCGATATTAGCCTGTTCGAACTTCTTACCCACCGCTTTTACATAGTAAGTAGCCTGTGGCAAAATTAATTGTCAACTTTCTGAATCCCCCATCCGACCTTGTTTTTCTTATACCATCCTCCTGTACACTGCAAATACCAATAACACCTTGCGGAACACACCGCTACACCACATTCCGGCCATCCGGGACTGCCAATTTTAGGTAACGGATCAAATACACCAGTACTTACCCCTGTGACTTTCCATGTCACCACTCACCTTTTCCGTCGTACGTAAGGCTTACATAAGGAATTTCATTTCCTATAGCCTAGCTCTATGCACGATCTATGACAGAAAGAAGGTCAACAACCCCTAGATGCCCTGTAGCCTCCTGTTTATAAATGTGGCGCGCTACACACCATAAACAGGACCCTACCGGACACGACTTTGCAGATAACCCCTAGGACAAACCTGCTCTGATACCACTTTGTCACACCCTAACCTTATTAGAGTGTGATGGGCACTCGACCCCACATACAGAGCCGAGCGAACCCGCAGACCCTGATTACACACCTAATTTTTTTTTTGAATTCTGAAAGTCAATTACAAATAAAATACATGTTGAGCTTTCGAAATTTTCTGCTTACTATTTCCAGAATTTAGCAAACCTGTAATTATATAAAATTTACTACATAACACAAAATGACATATCGGCTGATGGAGCCGCTTACAGACTGACTATCATTACCCACGACGCTGTCTGCAAAGTCTCTAATACTGATCAGACATCACAGCATACATACTCTGACTCGGCAGCACTCCTGGAGGAAATGGAGCCCGCCAATCCACTGGATCATCTTTAGCTAATCTCGTCTATCCATTTGTGGGTACCTGCGCGGCATGAAACGTAGCCCCCGAAGGAGAGGGGGTCAGTACGGAATATGTACTGAGTATGTAAGGTTGAGTACAGAAAACGAAACCATGACTGAGACAGATAGAACAACATACAAATAGCCTATCCAGAATACCAAACACTTATTATTTTTCTTTTCCAGACACGAATCATACTTACTCATCTCGTATGCCAGACGGATTACAGAACGTACAAATTACCCAAATGATGTCATATAGCAAACGGAATACAGAATATACGGAAGGTCAGAATGCTTACTCTCCAACACAAGTCATGCATATCGGAATCGGATATCATATCACATACGCGGTAACCCCGGGGACATATACCACGCCGGGACAAATACCATATCATACATACGGTAACCTCGGGGACAAATATCACGCCGAGGGACCGGTCACATCCTATCATACACATGATAACCTCGGGGACAGATAACACGCCATGGAACCGGTGAACAATGCCAAGGGATGCGCACGATAACATAGGAACGTGGTCGCCACTCCTACCTTTGGCGCCACAACACATCATATTTCAGAAAATTTGCTCCAATCTCCGTCACACATCATAACATAACCACGATACCCGGGGGCGGACAGATAACACGGCACCCCGAGCCCGGACACATCATACTTCATAATATATCCTCGGTAACCGGGGACGGACATATAACACAGTACCCCGGAACCGGACACATCATACTTTTGGAATTCATATATGGAACCCGACCCTCAACAGAGGACTCGGCGAACCATCCGCACGATACATACCGGCCCGGGACTCGGTGAAGGAAATCATAACATATGCACGAGCAGAATAGTGAGAAACCGAATGCACATAATTCAGACTCAATAGATTAATCAAACATATTCTCAGAATATCCATAACAAATTACTTATTACAGAATAATTATGTCAAATTACTTTTATCAGAATATTTCTATCAAAGTACTTATATCGCTTTTACTCAATCAGGATACATATTCCAAATTACTTGTAGCATAATCTCTCATAGCAGAATACTTATACCAAATACTCTCATCAGGATATTTATATCAGAATGTTTAGACCAACATACTTATGTCAGAATACGGATGTCAGATTTGCTTAAGTCAGGATTCACCTATCCATGCTATTAGTTGCCTATATTAGGGAGAACATACAGATCACAAATAGACTCGGGATCATAGAATGGAATAACCCAAAGTATATATCAATGTCATACCCTACTTAGCTCTAGGACATGCCAAAGAATGAAAGGGTAAGCCTTACATACCTACGCCGCGACCAACTAGTTACGCTTGTTCATCCAACTTGTCAATCTATATTCAAAAGGATTCATCCATTCATTAGATTCGTTGTCACATACTTGCCTTAACCTTTCAAACATGTTCACTTATGTTCTGCCGGAATTTCGGCAGCATCTCCCCTGTAAATGTACCATCCCCGAGAATACAACTCGGCCCCAAATCAACAACAACAACGGGAATTTGACCCGGCCACAATATCCACAACAATGACAACAAACATTCTAACAACATCGACCATTAATGTAAACGCACTTTAACATCAACAACCTTCTTTCGCAATATGCGACAACATTCCAATTACGTTCAAATCAAGATATATAATCAATCCAAAACAATTCAAACATGATTCCATAACATTTCCAACAATCCACAAAATGTTCCAACACAACCCGACTCAAAATATAAGGCAACCCGAAACCTTCCAAGTCCAAGGAAATATCAACAACACATTTCTTTCCCTCCAAATTCATAGACCATACCAACAATCTACACATTAGCAACATTATTTTCATCAACACAAAGGACCATATTAAAATCACATTAGCCTCCAAATCAAACCACACCATACAAAAATTACATAAGAATCACATTAAGGTGTCTCCAAAATACTAACTAAAATTTGTTCACTCATAACCACACAAAGAGGCCACATTCGGCCACCACATCACACACACAACTTCATGCATTTCATCCATTTAGACATGTTACAAAACGTCTAAAACATCCACAAAACACAATCCAAACATGCTAAATAAATTAGTTCATCATACCTATACAATACAACACATATTCGGTCAATGCTACCATCACACGGCTACAACTTCGTCATGCATAATTTCCATATTCCTATGATTTCCACTCATTTCTACGTCATGCAATACGCCCAAGTCATTCACAACATACAAAGGGAGATGAACCCTTACCTTTTTTTTTTCAACTTCCTCCACTTGGCTAGAATTTCTAGCTTGCACAATCAATGCTCCTTTTATCCCAAAAACCATTCCATGTTGTAGAGGACCTTCCAATTACTCTAAATACAAGAAGAAAATGATTTTTCTCCATCAACTTCCCATGGCTCATTTTTAGGAGCCATGGCCGAAACCCCCCTAAGCTCTTTTTTTTTTCTTGCTTTCTTTCTCTCCTCTCCCTTTATTAAAAGATGACCCCCTCCATATATATATACACACATATAATGCAAGCATGTGAGGGGCACATGCCCTCTATAGAATTTTCCTTTTCTTTTCTTCTTCTTTTATTTTCTAGATTTTTCTTCAAATTTCCAAAGATGACTTAATTCTTTTTCTTTTCTCCTTTTTTTTTCCGGCCACATGGCCTCTTTCAAGAGATTTCTTGAACATTTGTGAAATGATCATTTTGCCCCTAGCCTTTTTCAATATTTTCATGGGCCATTTTGCAAATTTTCCTTTTTCGCCCTTGACCTTCTCAACATTTCCATACTAATAATAATCATAAATAATATTTTCAACAACTCGTATATTAAAATAATTTTTGAAACATAGTCTCGTTCCTAACTTCTCTCCATTGCCTTGAATGTTCCGAACGTACGAAGTACGGGCTATAACACTGGCCTACGGCGACAAATCATGGGCGAGGCGCATAATGCACGGTATTCTGTTCATCCTGGTTCCACTAAAATGTATCATGATCTCAGGTGCTTGTATTGGTGGGACGGTATGAAGAAAGATATTGTTGAGTTCGTTGGCCAGTGCCTGAATTGTCAACAAGTTAAAATTGAACATCAGAAGCCCGGTGGATTATTACAGGAGATGGAAATTCCAGCCTGGAAATGGGAGATGATTAATATGGATTTCGTTGTTGGGTTACCGCGCACTCCACGCAGGTATGATTCTATTTGGTTTATTGTTGACAGATTGACGAAATCAGCCCACTTTCTCCCAGCCCGGAATACTTATTCGGCTGAGGACTATGCTAGGTTATACATCAGAGAGATAGTCAGACTTCACGGAATCCCTGTATTTATTATCACTGATAGAGGTGCTCAGTTTACAGCGAATTTCTGGAGATCGTTCCAGGGAGGATTGGGGACTCAGGTAGGTCTTAGCACAGTATTTCATCCTCAGTCCGACGGACAGGCCGAGCGTACTATTCAGACAGTGGATACGCTGTGGGCCTGTGTTATTGATTTTAGAGGTAAGTGGGATGATCATTTGCCGCTAATTTAGTTTGCTTATAATAATAATAGTTATCACTCCAGCATCCAGTTGGCACTGTATGAAGCCTTATATAGTAGAAAGTGCAGATCTCCGATTGGTTGGTTCGATGTGGGTGAAACAAAGTTAATCGTACCAGATATGGTTCAGCAAGCAGTCAATAAGGTAAAGCTCGCTCGGGAATGGTTATTGATTGCCTAGAGTCGACAGAAATCACATACAGACAGGCAGCGCCGACCGTTAGAGTTCCAGATTGATGACCGACTATTTCTAAAGGTGTCACCTATGAAGGGGGTGATGAGATTCGGTAAAAAGGGTGAGCCCAGTCCGCGGTATATCGGGCCGTATCGGATTATTCGGGAGATAGGCGAGGTCGCCTATGAGCTAGACTTACCATCCGATTTGGAGGAATTACACCCAACATTTCATGTATCTATGCTTCGAAAGTGTGTTGATGATCCTTCTAGAATATTCCCAGTAAATGATACTCAGGTGACGAAGGACCTGTCTTATGAAGAAAAGCCTATAGCTATTCTGGACCGGCAGGTAAGGAGATTGCGCACCAAAGAAGTACCTTCTGTTAAAGTCATGTGGCGCAACAATAACCGGGAATAAATGACCTGGGAGGCGGAGGATGAGATGAAGAAAAAGTGTGCCCACTTGTTTCCTACGCCCACAGGTAATCTAAACTCTTAAGTTTGTTATATTGATTGACAAATGACATATGTGTGCTATTCCTAAAGAGAGACTCCCCCACCATGCTTATAAAACCCTATAAGGCTAATTTAACATTCGAGGACGAATGTTCTAAAGGGGGGGGGGGGGGGGGGAGAATGTTATATCCCGTGTTTGCGCATTCGGAAAAATTTGGGATAATCTTGCCTTGTAGGAAATAAGGCTATGTTTTTATTTTATTTAATATATGTGTGATATTCATGAAAAATATTGATGCGGAAGTGCGGAGGAATGCCGAGGGCAAAATTGGAATTTCGGGAATTAGCTTAGGGAATTACAAATAGGATCCATAGACCAATTGGGCTCAAAAAAAAATTAAGAGAAATGGAGGCCCAAAATTGGAAGGGTGGCCGGCCATAAAATAGGCCCAACCCATAAATTTAATCATGTGATCAATATGTATAAGTAAAGGGGATCCTTATCATTTCTCATTTAAGAAGCTTCAAGAAAGAAAACAATTGAGAGCAAAAATTAAAGAGGCCTTCGGCCATGACAAGAAAAAAAAGAAAAAAAAATGTAAGTCCTTCAACTTTGATCCCAAAAATCTCTTTCTTCTTGGATTCTTGATAAGCTCAAGACGCTCTTCGACGTGGTATAATTAGTTTAGCGAGAGGACGACGTTAGGGCAAGTGGAAAAATTGAAGAAAAAGGTAAAAATTTTATCTTTTATGTTATGGAAAAAGTATATATGTTATAGTGGTTAGAAGTGCATGAAAATCATGAAATTGTGGTGTGTGTGTGTGCTTGGCCGTGTGGGTGTGTAAGTGGGTGTGTGGCCGTGTGTAGTATGGTGCCATGGAAAGTGATGGATTAAATTCTATTTAGTTTGTTAGTTGCGTCGTTGTTGCATTTGTGACGTGAATAAGGGTTTAATGAATCAAGTCGGCATTGAAAATGGTTGTGGGTTGTTATGGAAAATTATATGATTTTTATATAATTTTTATATAATTATGAAAGTAGAGTTCTAGAATGTGAATCATTATTGTTGTTAATGAATTTGGAAGAAAACAATGCGAGTTGGTAGTGTTGTTGTATTCGTTGAAGTTTCGGATAGAATATGGAATTGGCGGAATTGTTTGAATCCTTGAATACTGGTTGAAATGCTATTGAATTATGATTGAATAATCTTGAATTAGTTAATGAATATGGGAATGTTGATATTAGTTTGATATTGTGGAGTTTGAATGGAAGCTGTCGCCTTATGTAGAAAGGAAGAATATTGATGCTAGAACCTATTTTGTTGTGATTCTTGATTCATTTGGTATGGTTGGGTTGTTGTTGTTGTTGATATTGAGCCGACCTAAGTCTCGGGGATGTTATATGTATAGGGGAAGGGCTGCCGAAATTTTGGTAGACAAATACATAGTTAAATGAATTCTTGAAGTCTTGAAATTCCTAATTGGTAACTTTGACCATTTGTAGATTCTGAGCGAGACGGGATTTGAGTTTTGACGAGCGTGAGACGCTTATAAGGTATGTAAGGCTACCCTATTCCTTCTTTTGGCATGTCTTAGGTATACTAGGTCGATATCGGAGCCCCGGAGGCAATTCTGTTCCTGGAAATCCGAATTGGAAATCGAGCACTATTCATTCAATTGAATTGAACCTTAAAGTTCTCCTTTTGGTTGAAAAGTAATCAAATGTCCGAAACTTATGCAAATGTAATCGAATCGCTTCGGAACCTCCACGTATGATCCCATAGACCCCAAATGTCCGTGATTCATGTCCACCACCTCGACTTGACCCGAGGTGGGCCCGCTAGCATTGAGATTCCCTTGTTTGCACTATTAGTCTCATTTTTGTACAATGTTGGCAAAGCACTTTTGTTTATGAATTTTGACTATCATAAAGTAATGTTTTGACTGCCACGATATTCTAAATTATATTTTGAACCATAAATACTACTTTGGAAATACTTTTGTGAAACGAACCCCGTATTGACTAATTGTTCGAACTACTTGACTAATGAGTTAGCATATGAAATTATCAAGTTTCAAAAGGTGTTTTGATATATAAATTGCATTGTTTGCTCACGACTCCGCTTGTGCCCTTATTATGATTTCGTTCATCGGTTCTCGGGCCGGTTATGGTTCGTGCGCGCTATGATAAATTCGGCCGTATGCTGTGTTACGGTTCCCGAGACCTCGCCATAGGGACGGGTTCCGTTTGGAGTTATGTTGTGATATGGCTGGTGATATGTTATGATGATATGTGTGTTCGGGGATGTACGGAGATTTGAACTTTCTGGTGTTATGCTGTGTGTGGCACCAGCGTCGGAGTGGTGACCACGTTCCTGAGCTTTTGCATGATTTTATCTGCATTATGTATATATGGTTTCAGTACAGGTTTGATATACTATTCAGTATTTCCCCTTTTGTATCCTGTTTGTTTCAGTTGTGGCTTATATTTCTGTACTCTATGCTTTACATACTCAGTACATCTTTCGTACTGACCCCCTTTCTTCGGGGGCTGCGTTTCATGCCCGCAGGTACAGACACCGGTGATCCACCACTGTAGGCTCCATTTTCTGCTATTTCGGAGTGTTCCCTTTTGATCCGGAGCCCACTTTTGGTACATATATTTTTTGCTATGTATATACCTCTGTATATCTGACTATTTGGGTACGGCGGGGCCCTATCCCGTCATATGTTTTCGTTCTGGATTTGTAGAGGCCTGTAGTCATATATGTGGGTCGAGGGTCCTATATGTGTCTGTTTGTTTTCGACTTGCGTCTTAATGCGGTCCGTCTGTTATGGTGGCCAAAATGGCCCTTATGTTTATATTTGTACATATTACCGGCGATGTGCATTCCGCCGCTCCCTTCTGTTCTGATATGATATTTTGGTACGCGTGACCATTTAAGACAAGTTTTGATTTTAATTATGTTTAAAATGACTATTATGAATTTTGAGCTAAGTTTGGGTTTGATAATTGGATGTGTGAATCGGTTTGGGTGCCCAAGTAGGGTGCCAGTCGCGGCCCATGGGGCTGGGTCATGACAAGTTCGGCCAAGGCCCATGGAGGGGCCAAAGTGTGCAATTAAAAAGAGAAAAAGGGCCATTTTTATTCATGAATTCAAGAAGCTTCAAAAGAAAGAAAAGAGAGAGCCAACAAGCAAGGCCAATTCGGCCAAGGGTAGGAGAAAAAGAAGATAAAAAATCTTGATCAAAAAAATTATATTTTGTAGTATTCCCACTAATTTGAGGGTCCTCTTCAATGTGGTATAATTATTATAGCAAGAAAGCTACTCTTGGTTGCAAGTTCATAATTCAAGACAAGGAGAACATCAAAGGAAAAAGGTAAGAATTAGCCTTCTCTTATGTGTTATGGAAGGTTTGTGTATGTTGTAGTGCGTAGAAATAAGTGAAATTCATGGGAATATGGATATAGTGTGTGGCCGTGTATATGTATGTGTGTGACCGTGTGTGTATGTGAAATTATGGGATCAATTTTGCTTAGTATTTTAGTTGTTGTTGTTGTCATGGATTCCATGTTGATAATAAAAGCTTAATGATCCTACTGAAGTTGTAATGGTTGGAGACTCGTGTTATAAGTTAATGTGAATTGAAAGTAGTGTTCTTGTATTTGTGGAAGATAATGTTGTTAGTGTGTAAATTGTTGGAGTAGTTCATGAATTTGAATGAAGGAAATGTGTTGTTATGGGTTTTGTTGCATTTGGAAGGTTTCGGATGAAGAAGAGTGTTGGTTAAATTGTTTAAATGTTGTACGGATTGTTTGAAATATTCTTGGATGTTGTGTGTGAATGGTTGCGGATTAGTATTTGAATATGTAAACAATTATGAATTGAACGTAAATGGAAAATCGTCAAAGTTGTAGAGAGAAGTTATGAACATTGGAATGTGTTTTGAATTGATTGTCGACATTGTTAGCATCATTGTTGGCATTGTTGTTGCTAAGTTGGCCGAGTTAAATTCTCGGATTTGTTGTTGTATGTTTAGCCGAGTTGAATTCTCGGGGATGTTGTATTTACAGGGGAGATGCTGCCCAAATTTCTGTAGAAAAGTGTTAACTTAAGATTCAACTCCTAAGGGCTTATGGTTAATGATTGGTATTTGTGACAAATTGTAGATTTTGTGAAGCGCGGAACTTGAGTTTGGATTAGGGTAAGGAGCGAACAAGGTATGTAAAGCTTTACCTTTCCTTCTTTTGGCATGTCCTAGACATAATAGGTTATGATACGAGCCTCGGGGGAAACTCTATTCCTAGAAATCCCAGCCTAATTCTGACCCTTATTCATTCAATGTAATTGAATTAGGTACTTTGTGCTTTGATAGAAAAAAATAGGTTAAACATCCGTAACTTTCACAAACAGAACCGGATTGCCCTAAAATTTTTGTAGATGACTCCATAAAGTCTAATGTTCGTAATTTATGTACACCACCTCGACTTGACCCGAGATGGGCCCACAATTCCCGAGACCTTTTTGTATTAATTTATTTGACTTATTTTCGTACGGTAATTAAAGAAAACTTTTCGCTATTGTTCCGGCTACTAAACGATAGTTGTTTTAACTGTTCCATTGAGTCCCGTGATGAATTTTGATATGTACAAACGATCTCAGAAGTTTGGTTTTAATATAATCCATCGTAACATCCGAAAGATTCGTACTATGACTATCGTCTGATTCTTTTTCTAAATGACCTATTGTTCGGATTACTTTGTCGAGTCTTTTTATATGTTTTATGATGCATATAGTTTCTCACTACTCTACTCGTGGATGCCTCAATGCTTCCTTCACTGAGCCCGGGCTAGGATATGTTATCAAGCGTAATCCATTGCATTGTTCGTCGTGCCTTGATGCGAGGGGGCAGGTATGACATGTACATGGGTCCGGAGTATGATGTGCCATGTACATATATGTTCTGATATTTGATGATATGATATGATATGGCCATCTGATATGTTATGATATATACGGAGCTATTCCCTACTCTGGAGTATGTTGTGTTGTGGCGCCAGTGACGGGGTGGCGACCACGTTCTGTTCACCGAGTCCCATAATGGGGCTGGATATGGCATATGTTTAACATGCATTATCTATGTTTTATGAGTAAGCATTTTTGATACTCTGGTTATTGCATTCATTTTCTGTACTTCCTGTTCCGGTTATGATTCTGTTTATTATACTTCATGCTTTACATACTCAGTACATATTCCGTACTGACCCCCTTTCTTCGGGGGCTGCATTTCATGCCGCGCAGGTACAAATACCAGCTTTGGAGATCCGCCCGCTTAGGACAGCTACTCTGCGGTTTTGTAGTGCTCCTTTGTCCAGAGCCCACGTTTTGGTATAGACTTTTCTGTTGTATATGTATATGTTTATTTAGGTGTACGACGAAGCCCTGTCCCGTCTTATGATTCTGTTATTGTTCGTAGAGGTCTGTAGACATACGTGTGGGTTGTGCATACGTTCTGGGATTGTGTATTTTGTGACAGCCTTACCGGCTTCCGTGCGCTACATCTGTTTATCTGCGATAACTAGCGATGTCGTCTGATTTCTACATTCGTATACCTCGTTGATATGCTGGTTTGGGTTATTGGGTAAGTACGGGTGTCCACCTCGGACACCAGTTGCATCCTACGGGGTTAGGTCGTGACATATAAACTGCCCGTCCATATAGGATCGGTGTGTAAGCCCGCGTCCGAGCCTCCCGCGTCCGGGGTATAAGCTGCCCACTATAGTGGTGTATATAGCTGCCCGCCCATACAAGTGCGGTGTAATACTATCATCATATGTTTAACATAGAACATGCAGAAAGACACAAGGATGACTATACTTTATCGGGGTGACGTAAGGTCGGTAACCCCAAATATATTATGGAAGACTCGATGGACAAGTATACTTATCGACACCTTGAGGTTCAGAAACAAGTTTCGGGTCAATCCGATTTAGTATAAGGAAGTTATGAGCGTTTGAAGTACAGAACCTTCTACGAACGTTTCAGAAGCTATTTTTGGAAAATCAAAGCAATAACCATATCAAGTACCTCTCGAATATCGCTATGAATGAAATCAACATAGAACTTTTGGAACCACATACTTATATCAAGACATGTCAAAATGGTTCTTCGGAAGTCAAAAACATTCTAGAGGCTCTAAAATAGGAGTTTCTTCGAAATCATACATATACGTCATATGCTTGTTTCACAAGGATCATGCCAAAGGAAAGAAAGGGTAAGCCTTACATACCTGCTCCACATCCTATTAGCTACGCTTAATTGTCCAAGCTCGTTATCGCTAATCTACATTCAAGAAGATTTACATAATCATTAGATTCATCATTACACACACTTGTCTTAATCTTTCAAATAAATTCACTTATGACCTGCCGAAATTTCGACAGCATCTCCCCTGTAAACACATCATCCCCGAGAATCTAACTCGGCCAATTTATCAACAACAAACCCGAGAATGCAACTCGGCCAAATTATCAATAACAATACCAACAATCATATCTTCCAGCTTCAACAATTATTCCAAAATACATTCTAACATTAACAATTCTTTTTACACCATCCGACGACATTCCATTTTATTCAACTCAATCATATGAAATCAAGCCAATACCAATGATCTCACATTCAAGTACTCGCCCAAGACCTTACAAGCAAAATTCTAGAATACTTCAAACAATTCACATAATATTCCAAACAACCCAATCGACATACTACTTAACCCGAAACCTTCCAAATTCCACAAGGACACTAACAACATATTTCCTTTCTTCCAAATTCATAAACTACATCAACAATCTATACTTTTAGCAATATCATTCATTCTCATAATCATAAGAAACCATACTAATATCACATTAACTTCTTCCATAATCCACAAATGATTACAACTTCATTTCAACCCATTAAATCCTTATTTTACATCATAGAATCTACAACTACAACAATCAATATACTAAATAAAATCACTTCATCATACCTACACAACACACTCTATATTCGGCCAAGCACCATACACACATATTTCATGAATTTCATCCATTTCTACATACTATAACACTTCACAAATCATCTACAACACATGAAGGAAAAGGTTAAACCTTACCTCTTCCACCCATCCTCTTGCTCGGCTAAGCTTTCATGTTGCCCCATGAATACTTTTGCTTGTTCCAATAACCACTCCATGTTAAAGAGGACGTTCCAATTGGTTGTATTGCTAGAAGAAATAATTTTTTGATCAATTTTCCAAGAGATGGATTTTTTTGTGCTAGGGCCGAATGCCCATGCTTCTTTCTCTTTCTTTTTTTCTTCTTCTCCAAGTTATTATGTTGTGGAAGAAAAAATGAATTGTCTAGATTTTCCCCCCACCACTTATCTATATGTATAGTCAAGCCTCACAAATAAAAATATGAACACATGGCCATGGGTGGGACCCACCGACACCACACAGCCATGGTAGCTAGTTCTTGAACTTTCATGAAGTTTGCGAAATTCCCCTTTTGCCCCTAGCCTTCCACAATATTGTTATGACCCGTGTTTTCACACGTTTGGAAAGACTTGAATTACATTGGAATCTTGAGATATAAGATCAATTTGATATTTTGTTGAACATAGGAGTTATGCATGAAAGAATAGGGTCATGAAAGTGTGGGACAAGGCTAAGGGTAATTTTGGAATTTTGGAAATTAGTTTCGGGAATTACAAAACGTGGACTATAAGTCATTGGGCCAAAAAAATAATGGAATGGAATTTAAGGCCCAATGCATTGGAGTGGCCGGCCATGGTGGCCCAAGCCCAAAAATTTGTACTAAATTTCCATGGATTAATTAACTTAAGGCCATGATCCAAGCCCATTACTTGGTCATGTGCTTGGTCATGTGACCAAGTCTTTAAATGATAGACATTAGAAGACTTAAGGCATTAAGAGACTTAGAAAAAAATAAGCAAGAAAGAAGTCAAGAACAAGAGAAAAAAAGGGGGGTTTCGGGTTTGGCTTAGGAAAATAGCCATCAAAAATATTGTTCCAAAAATTTATTTCCTACTAAGTCAAGGTTCCTTTGTAACTTGGTATAGTTGGTTTGGAGTGGGGAGCATCCAATTCACCAAAGTGATCATATGTCCAAGTGAAGAAAACTTGAAGAAAAGGTAAGAATTTCTACCTTTTATTTGTGTTATGAAGTTTTGATTGTGTTGTAGTTTATGGAAATGTGTTGATTGTATGAAGAAATGGAAGTTTGCAAAGTGGGTATGTAGTATATATGTATGGCCGTGTATATGCATGCATTGTATGCTAATGAAGAATTGAAATTATGTTGTATTCTAGTTGTAAGTATGGTGGAATTCATATTGAGAATGAAAGTTGAATAAAATTGGATGAATTGATGAAAATAGCATTTGGCCGTGTGGTATGGAGTGGTATGGAATGGGATGGATTAAGTTGTTTAATGTGTTAGAGTGTTGTTGTGATGTTTGTAATGTAAATGAAGTTAGAATGATATAAGTTTGTATTGAATTGGAATGTAGAAACTTATGTCGTTTTAGTATGA
This sequence comes from Lycium barbarum, assembly GCF_019175385.1. NCBI lineage: Eukaryota > Viridiplantae > Streptophyta > Magnoliopsida > Solanales > Solanaceae > Lycium > Lycium barbarum. The sequence goes on along the minus strand of NC_083344.1, from coordinate 49,611,083 downwards.
TTTTTCCGACATTAAGGAAATGAAGTTGTTTGGTTGTTAATTGTGATGACCATTGATGAATTTGGAAGTTGGAAACTTGTTATGAAGTTGGATGCCAAAGATTTGATGTTTTGCATAAGTTATGATTTTGGCGGAAAGTTGTATACTATGTATATCGAGTGTATATCTTAAGGCAAACGATATGAAATGTATCTAGAACTATATGGTGATGATCTTGATTGTTGATGAATGTGAAATTATTGATCTTAGTTGAAAGTTGGGTTGAATTGAAGATTATGTCAACTTGTGAGAAAAATGACTAGTTGAAGGATATTTGTGTTTTTAATGTTCATTGTTGATATTGTTGTTGTCGTTTGGGTTGTTGTTGATGATTTATAGCCGAGTTGAATTCTCGGGGTGTCATATGTATAGGGGAAGTGCTGCCGAAATTTCGGTAGCCAAATATGCTTAAAGTTGAAATAATGGCATTAATAATTCACAATTGGTAAACTTGACCAATTGCAGTTTTTCGACGAAACGGGAAGTGAGATTGGAAAGGCTTAAGGAGCGTGAAAGGTATGTAAAGAAAACCCAATTCTTCCCTTGGCATGCCCTTAGTGTATTAGGGTCGGATCCGGGCCTCGAAGGACCTCTTGGCCCTCGGAATCCGCACGACAAAATTTCAGTTTTTCCTTCAGTAGAATTGAACCATTTTGATACGCTTTTTCTGAAATTATGCAATTGTGCTCCAAATTACTCAGAAAGTCATAGGATGTCTGTATAACCTTCGTAGATGATATTATATGTTTAGAGGGCACAATTTGAGCCCGCCGCCTTATTTGTTCTGAGGCGGGCCCACTATTTACGTTTTTGCCCCTAATGTGTTAAAGCTTCCTTTTTAAGCGATTTTTGAAAGAAATGTTTTAATTACCCTACTAATTGCTTAACGAATATTATTTTAAATATTATGTTAAATATTATAAATTATTTTGACACTCGGAATGACTTCGGGAAAGTTATACTTCTGTAATTTATTATGATATCCGAAATACATTTATTATGATTCCGTCCGACCCCATTGGATTTTTTTGTCTTTGATACGCTTCATCGAGTCTTTGAAAACATTTATTATATTTTTAAATTGCATTAGTCTCTCACTACTCCATTCGTGGATGTCCCAATGTTTCCCACACTGAGCCCGGGCCAGGATATGTTGTCAAGCGTAATTCTCTGCATTGTTCGCCGCGCCCCGATGTGAGGGGGTAGGTATACGCGTACATGGGTCTGTGGAGTATGATGTGCCATGTCCGCCTATTCTGATCTGATCTGTTATGGCCATTCTGATATGACATTTTATGATACGGGGCCACACCCCCTTTTTTGATTCCTCTGTATTGTGGCACCAGTGTCGGGAGGGTGACCACGTTCTGTCTGCCGAGTCCCGGGGCAGGGATCGGATATGATATGACATATGTTTCTGTACATATTCTGTCTGATTTGAAAATATGCATTTGACACTCTGGATTTACTACCCATTTTCTGTAATCATTATGATTTAATTTCTGTGATTCCGCTTTACATATTCAGTACATATTTCGTACTGACCCCCTTTCTTCGGGGGCTGCGTTTTCATGCCGCGCAGGTACAGACGACAGGTTTGCTGATCCACACGTTTAGGATCCCATTTCTGCTATTTTGGGGCGCTCTCTTCTTCAGAGCCCATCTTTTGGTACAATCTGTCACTGTTATCTGGATATGTATATTGTTCTGGGTATGACGGGGCCCTGTCCCGTCTTATGGTTATGATATGTTCTGTAGAGGTCTGTGGATACATCTGTGTGGGTTCTGTACATTTGTTTGGGATGTTTTGTTTTATGATAGCCTTATCGGCTTCTGTGTGCCAAGTCTGCTCTTCTGCTAAATTCTGTAGCATCCACTAATGTTATTATTATATTATTATTCTGATAATATGCTAATTTGGGTATCGGGTACGTATAGGTGCCCAGCTAGGGCACTGGTCGCGGCCCACGGGGTTGGGTCGTGACAAAAGTGGTATCAGAGCAGTTCGTCCTCGGAATGTCCACAGACCGTGTCTAGTAGAGTCTTGTTTATCGGTGTGTTGTGCACCACGCCTATAAACAGGAGGCTACAGGGCATTTAGGATACTACCCTTCTTTCTGTCTTAGATCGTGCGATAGAGCTGTGTTATCAGGATGACCCCTCCTTAACGAGTGGCTATGTTTGCAGATATGCCTCCAAAAAAGGCAACAGCGGCCCAAAAGGCCAAGTCAGCAGCCTTGGGAGAGACTAGCCGGGTCCAGAGGATTACCAGGGCCCAGGCACATATTGCTCCGGGGACTTTGCCCCAGACAGAGGGTTCGTCTACACCGCCACTCGTGGAGGAGATTGGGGCGGCCGCAGCCGCAGATCGGGGGGCGGCTCCACCGCCAGCTCCCGCAGCTCCAGTACCTGAGCCTCCAGCTCCACGGCCAGGCACTGAGGATCAGTCTATGAGGGAGGCAGTCCAGTTGCTGACGAGACTTGTGGCAGGGCAGGTTCAGGGGCATGGACTGGGAGGTGACCGGGCAGTCAGGCGTGATAGTTCGAGAGCCCGTGAGTTTTTGACTTGTAACCCTCCAGAGTTCTTCGGGACAAAGCCCGAGGAGGATCCTGAGGAGTTTATCAGGAAGATGCGACGCACTCTAGATTTGATTAATGCTTCCGAGACAGAGTCAGTCGCGTTAGCTTCATACCGGTTATATGATGTGGCGGCAAACTGGTACGAGTCATGGGGGCTATCCAGGGGGGACGGCGCTCCTCCAGCAGTTTGGGGCGATTTTTCTCAAGCATTTCTTGGACATTTTCTGCCCCCAGAGTTGCGATGAGCCAGATCTGATAGATTCTTATTATTGAGGCAGAAGGGCCGCAGTATCCGGGACTACAGTTTGGAGTTTGATTCCTTGGCCCGATATGCACCTACTGTGGTGGCTACTATGGCGGACCGGATGCACAGATATATTATGGGGCTGGATCGGTATTTTGTTGATAGCTGCTTAGTATTGGCTGCTCAGCCCGGTATGGACATTGCCCGTATCCAGGCCCATGCCCAGGGTATGGAGGATCGGGGCAGAGGAGGACACCAGCCTGACAGGGGCCAGGATCGGAGATAGCCCAAGAGGGCCAGGTCATCTGGAGATTTTCGGGGCAGACAGCCCCAACAGCCGCAGCAGCCTAGCAGATTTTCATCTCAGCCAGCGCAGAGCGCGCCTCCCCAGCCTACAGGTCGCAGGTTCGATAGCCCAGGGTATTCAGGAGCAGGCCAGAGCTCCAGGGCTTCAGGTTCGCGGACAGATAGGGGTTCTGGTCAGATGAGGCCACCCAGGGTTCAGTGTTCTTTTTGCGGCAGGTACCATACGGGAGAGTGCTACAGAGCCACCGGTGCATGCTTTTCTTGTGGCCGTCAGGGCCATTCTGTGAGAGATTGCCCGTATAAGGGTAGTTCGGGTGGTGCAGCGCAGCCTACCGGATCAGCCGCTGGGTCTTCATCTTCGTCAGTGGCTATGCGCCCTACGGGGCAGGGTATTTCGGCACCAGCGGGTCGTGGCAGAGGCCGTGGTGGAGCTTCTGGTATTAGCGGTCCTTCGAACCGCATTTATGCCTTGGCCAGCCACCAGGATCAGGAGGCATCTCCTAATGTCGTCACAGGTACTTTATTGGTCTTCTCTCGATCTGTGTATGCACTAATTGATCCAGGTTCGACTTTATCATATATTTCACCCCTTGTTGCCGGTAAAATTGGTATTATGTCTGAACCTATAGAGCCATTTGAGGTAGCCACACCGATAGGGGATTTTGTTGTAGCGAAACAGGTTTATAAAGACTGTTCTGTGATCGTTTGTGACCGTGACACTAAGGCAGATCTGGTAGAATTAGATATGACTGAATTTGATGTTATTATGGGTATGGATTGGCTAGCTTCCTGTTACGCTAATGTTGACTGCCAGAATAAGGTAGTTCGCTTCCAGTTTCCCGGGGAGCCAGCTATAGAATGGGCTGGTAATACAGCATCGCCGAAAGGTAAGTTTATTTCATACCTTAAGGCAAAGAAAATGATTAGAAAGGGTTATATCTATCATCTGGTACGGGTACAAGACTTGGACGCAGAGACGCCGACACTTCAGTCAGTCCCCGTGATTAATGAGTTTCCAGATGTTTTCCCCGACGAACTTCCAGGTCTTCCTCCAGAGCGGGAGATAGACTTCTCTATTGATTTACTCCCAGACACTCAGCCTATCTCTATTCCTCCGTATAGAATGGTGCCTGCAGAATTAAAGGAGTTGAAAGAGCAGCTGAAGGATTTGTTAGATAAGGGCTTCATCAGACCCAGTACTTCGCCTTGGGGAGCCCCGGTATTATTTGTGCGTAAGAAGGACGGGTCGCTGCGTATGTGTATTGATTATCGGTAGCTGAATAAGGTAACTATAAAGAATAAATACCCCCTCCCCAGGATTGATGATTTGTTTGATCAGCTGCAGGGCGCTAAGTGTTTTTCGAAGATAGATCTTCGATCCGGTTACCACCAGGTGCGAGTACGAGAGGCCGATATCCCTAAGACAGCTTTCGGGACCCGATATGGGCATTACGAGTTCAGGGTTATGTCTTTTGGGCTGACAAATGCTCCCGCATTATTCATGGATTTGATGAACCGGGTATTCAAGCCATTCTTGGATATGTTCGTAATTGTATTCATTGATGATATCCTGGTTTATTCTCGGTCTGAGTCGGAGCACGCAGATCATCTGAGATCGGTATTAGGGGTACTCCGGCATCAGAAGTTATATGCGAAATTTTCTAAGTGCGAATTCTGGCTGTCTTCAGTGGCCTTCTTGGGGCATATTATTGCAGCTGATGGTGTCCGGGTGGACACACAGAAGATTGAGGCCGTGAAGAATTGGCCCAGACCTACGACGCCCACAGAGGTACGCAGTTTCCTGGGGTTAGCAGGTTATTACAGGAGGTTTGTGGAGAAGTTTGCTTCGATTTCAGCGCCTTTGACAAGGCTGACTCAGAAGGGAGCTAAGTTCCAGTGGTCTGACGCTTGTGAACGGAGCTTCCAGTTGCTGAAGGAGAAGCTGACTACAGCCCCAGTTCTGACTCTTCCAGAGGGACCGGACGGGTATGTTATTTATTGTGACCCTTCTGGCATGGGGTTAGGCTGTGTATTGATGCAGCACGACAGAGTTATAGCGTATGCTTCCCGGCAGCTCAAAAAGCATGAGAAGAATTATCCTACCCACGATCTGGAGCTCGCAGCGGTAATTCATGCTCTGAAGATATGGAGACACTATTTATATGGCGTTCATGTGGATATCTATACTGATCATAAGAGTCTCCAGTATATTTTCAGGCAGAGAGAGCTTAATTTGCGACAGCGGAGGTGGCTGGAGCTTCTGAAAGATTATGACGTGGATATTTTGTATCATCCGGGTAAGGCTAATGTTGTTGCCGATGCGCTCAGTCGGAAGTCTATGGGCAGTTTGGCTGATTTACAGCCAGACAGGAGAGAGATAGCCCGTGATATTCAGCAGTTGGCTAGTCTCGGGGTTCGTCTAGCCGATTCTGGAGATACACGGATTTCTGTTCGAGGGGTTTCTGAGTTATCCCTCAGGGACGATATTAAGCGGCATCAGTTCGAGGATCCTGTCTTAGCTCAGTACAGGGACACAACCTATGATAAGGAGAGGACTCCGTTCGAGTTTTCACCGGATGGCACTATGTTATACAAAGGCAGGTTGTGTGTACCGGATATTGCAGGCCTTCGGCAGCAGGTTATGAGCGAGGCACATTATGCTCGCTACTCGGTCCATCCTCGGTCTACGAAGATGTACCATGATCTCCGATGCTTATACTGGTGAGACGGTATGAAGCGGGATGTTGCAGAGTTCGTCGCCCAGTGCCCTAATTGTCAGCAGGTCAAGATTGAGCATCAGAAGCCGGGTGGACTGTTGCAGGAGATGGAAATCCCGACATGGAAGTGGGAGGTTATTAATATGGACTTCATTACAGGATTGCCTCGCACTCCACGGAAGTATGATTCTATCTGGGTTGTCGTTGATAGGCTGACGAAATCAGCCCATTTTCTTCCCGTCAGGACTACCTATTCCGCCGAGGATTATGCCAGGCTCTATATTAAGGAGATTGTGAAGCTTCACGGAGTTCCTATATCTATTATTTCTGACAGAGGCGCCCAGTTTACGGCGCATTTCTGGAGATCTTTTCAGGAGGGACTAGGGACTCAGGTGAGTCTGAGCACCGCATTTCATCCTCAGAGCGACGGGCAGGCCGAGCGCACTATACAGACGCTGGGGGATATGTTGCGGGCCTGCGTTATTGATTTCAGAGGCAGCTGGGATGATCACTTGCCATTGATTGAGTTTGCATATAATAACAGTTACCATTCCAGCATCCAGATGGCTCCGTACGAGGCTCTATATGGCAGGAAATGCAGATCGCCGATTGGCTGGTTTGATATTGGCGAATCAGAGTTGATTGGCCCAGATATGGTCCAGCAGGCCGTGGACAAGGTAAAACTTATTCGAGAGCGACTGTTGGCAGCCCAGAGTCGACAGAAGTCATACGCGGATAAACGGCGTCGACCGTTGGAGTTTCAAGTAGGCGATTGGGTGTTTCTGAAGGTATCGCCTATGAAAGGCGTGATGCGGTTCGGCAGAAAGGGTAAGCTCAGTCCGCGTTATATTGGGCCTTATCAGATTGTTCGGAAGGTTGGAAATGTCGCCTATGAGTTAGATTTGCCATCTGATTTGGAAGCGGTACATTCGGTATTCCATGTCTCTATGCTTCGCAGATGCATTGGTGACCCTTCTAGAGTATTCCCTGCTGATGATATTCAGGTGACGGAGCAGTTATCGTACGAGGAGCAGCCCGTGTCTATTTTGGATCGTCAGGTAAGGAGGCTCCGGAATAAAGATGTAGCCTCTGTGAAGGTTCTGTGGCGGAATGATAACAGGGAGGAAATGACCTGGGAGTCTGAGGAAGAAATGAAGAAGAAGTATCCTCATCTGTTCCCTATGGCCACAGGTAATCTCAAATCCCTGCTCAATTTTATTTCAATGCCAATCGTATGTCCTATGTGTTGTTTGTAAGCATAAACTCCCCCAAAGTATTTTCCAACCCTATAAGATTAATTTTACATTCGAGGACGAATGTTTTAAAGGGGGGGAGGATGTTATGACCCGTGTTTTCACACGTTTGGAAAGACTTGAATTACATTGGAATCTTGAGATATAAGATCAATTTGATATTTTGTTGAACATAGGAGTTATGCATGAAAGAATAGGGTCATGAAAGTGTGGGACAAGGCTAAGGGTAATTTTGGAATTTTGGAAATTAGTTTCGGGAATTACAAAACGTGGACTATAAGTCATTGGGCCAAAAAAATAATGGAATGGAATTTAAGGCCCAATGCATTGGAGTGGCCGGCCATGGTGGCCCAAGCCCAAAAATTTGTACTAAATTTCCATGGATTAATTAACTTAAGGCCATGATCCAAGCCCATTACTTGGTCATGTGCTTGGTCATGTGACCAAGTCTTTAAATGATAGACATTAGAAGACTTAAGGCATTAAGAGACTTAGAAAAAAATAAGCAAGAAAGAAGTCAAGAACAAGAGAAAAAAAGGGGGGTTTCGGGTTTGGCTTAGGAAAATAGCCATCAAAAATATTGTTCCAAAAATTTATTTCCTACTAAGTCAAGGTTCCTTTGTAACTTGGTATAGTTGGTTTGGAGTGGGGAGCATCCAATTCACCAAAGTGATCATATGTCCAAGTGAAGAAAACTTGAAGAAAAGGTAAGAATTTCTACCTTTTATTTGTGTTATGAAGTTTTGATTGTGTTGTAGTTTATGGAAATGTGTTGATTGTATGAAGAAATGGAAGTTTGCAAAGTGGGTATGTAGTATATATGTATGGCCGTGTATATGCATGCATTGTATGCTAATGAAGAATTGAAATTATGTTGTATTCTAGTTGTAAGTATGGTGGAATTCATATTGAGAATGAAAGTTGAATAAAATTGGATGAATTGATGAAAATAGCATTTGGCCGTGTGGTATGGAGTGGTATGGAATGGGATGGATTAAGTTGTTTAATGTGTTAGAGTGTTGTTGTGATGTTTGTAATGTAAATGAAGTTAGAATGATATAAGTTTGTATTGAATTGGAATGTAGAAACTTATGTCGTTTTAGTATGATTTTTCCGACATTAAGGAAATGAAGTTGTTTGGTTGTTAATTGTGATGACCATTGATGAATTTGGAAGTTGGAAACTTGTTATGAAGTTGGATGCCAAAGATTTGATGTTTTGCATAAGTTATGATTTTGGCGGAAAGTTGTATACTATGTATATCGAGTGTATATCTTAAGGCAAACGATATGAAATGTATCTAGAACTATATGGTGATGATCTTGATTGTTGATGAATGTGAAATTATTGATCTTAGTTGAAAGTTGGGTTGAATTGAAGATTATGTCAACTTGTGAGAAAAATGACTAGTTGAAGGATATTTGTGTTTTTAATGTTCATTGTTGATATTGTTGTTGTCGTTTGGGTTGTTGTTGATGATTTATAGCCGAGTTGAATTCTCGGGGTGTCATATGTATAGGGGAAGTGCTGCCGAAATTTCGGTAGCCAAATATGCTTAAAGTTGAAATAATGGCATTAATAATTCACAATTGGTAAACTTGACCAATTGCAGTTTTTCGACGAAACGGGAAGTGAGATTGGAAAGGCTTAAGGAGCGTGAAAGGTATGTAAAGAAAACCCAATTCTTCCCTTGGCATGCCCTTAGTGTATTAGGGTCGAATCCGGGCCTCAAAGGACCTCTTGGCCCTCGGAATCCGCAAGACAAAATTTCAGTTTTTCCTTCAGTAGAATTGAACCATTTTGATACACTTTTTCTGAAATTATGCAATTGTGCTCCAAATTACTCAGAAAGTCATAGGATGTCGGTATAACCTTCGTAGATGATATTATATGTTTAGAGGGCACAATTTGAGCCCGCCGCCTTATTTGTTCTGAGGCGGGCCCACTATTTACGTTTTTGCCCCTAATGTGTTAAAGCTTCCTTTTTAAGCGATTTTTGAAAGAAATGTTTTAATTACCCTACTAATCGCTTAACGAATATTATTTTAAATATTCTGTTAAATATTATAAATTATTTTGACACTCGGAATGACTTCGGGAAAGTTATACTTCTGTAATTTATTATGATATCCGAAATACATTTATTATGATTCCGTCCGACCCCATTGGATTTGTTTGTCTTTGATACGCTTCATCAAGTCTTTGAAAACATTTATTATATTTTTAAATTGCATTAGTCTCTCACTACTCCATTCGTGGATGTCCCAATGTTTCCCACACTGAGCCCGGGCCAGGATATGTTGTCAAGCGTAATTCTCTGCATTGTTCGCCGCGCCCCGATGTGAGGGGGTAGGTATACGCGTACATGGGTCTGTGGAGTATGATGTGCCATGTCCGCCTATTCTGATCTGATCTGTTATGGCCATTCTGATATGACATTTTATGATACGGGGCCACGCCCCCTTTTTTGATTCCTCTGTATTGTGGCACCAGTGTCGGGAGGGTGACCACGTTCTGTCTGCCGAGTCCCGGGGCAGGGATCGGATATGATATGACATATGTTTCTGTACACATTCTGTCTGATTTGGAAATATGCATTTGACACTATGGATTTTGTACCCATTTTCTGTAATCATTATGATTTGATTTCTGTGATTCCGCTTTACATATTTCGTACTGACCCCCTTTCTTCGGGGCTGCGTTTTCATGCCGCGCAGGTACAGACGACAGGTTTGCTGATCCACACGTTTAGGATCCCATTTCTGCTATTTTGGGGCGCTCTCTTCTTCAGAGCCCATCTTTTGGTACAGTCTGTCACTGTTATCTGGATATGTATATTGTTCTGGGTATGACGGGGCCCTATCCCGTCTTATGATTATGATATGTTCTGTAGAGGTCTGTGGATACATCTGTGTGGGTTCTGTACATTTGTTTGGGATGTTTTGTTTTATGATAGCCTTATCGGCTTCTGTGTGCCAAGTCTGCTCTTCTGCTAAATTCTGTAGCATCCACTAATGTTATTATTATATTATTATTCTGATAATATGCTAATTTGGGTATCGGGTACGTATAGGTGCCCAGCTAGGGCACTGGTCGCGGCCCACGGGGTTGGGTCGTGACAAATATTTCCATGAACCACTTTGAGAATTTCTCTTTTTTCCCTTAGCCTTTCTCAATATTTCCATACTAATAATATTCATAAATAATATTCATAACCAACTTGTACATTAAAATAATTTTGGAGAATGATCTTGCCCTTAATTTCTCACAACTATCTCGAATTATCCAAACGTATGAAATACGGGCTATAACAGTACTTCCACAACCCTATCTAGGTGAGCCACATGGATTACTCATAATCTCTATGCATGAATAATACATTTTCCATTGGGCGAAGGCACTTTTATATCAACATCAGCACTATGCCCATATATATATATATAGACACACACACACACACACACATATATACACAAGTAAGCCGGCGAGGCTAGCAAAATGATATACAAAAGAAATATGGGCTGACAAGGCTAAAAGACATCTACCTATACACAACTGTCTACGAGCCTCTAGGAAGAGTATGCAACATGATATAGATGGGACAGGGCCTCGCCATGCCCATATATACACAAAAGAATAGTACCAACAGCTGCAGCTCAGAATCAAGTGGAGCTCCTCTAAACAGTCTTTGAATAACCAGCCTAAGGATCAAGTCTATCTCCCTATCCACCTGTGGGCATGACGTAGCGTCCACAAACAAAAAGGACGTCAGTACGAACGATGTACTGAGTATGTAAGGCATAATCAAAGCATAATAGAAGCATGAAAAATAACATAAGATAGAAGTGTCATGGAATGATAGAGCCATTTATACCTCTAGCGACGTTCATCATATTCACTTTCCCTTTTTCTAATGGGAACATTCCATTACATACACTTATATATATATATATATACTAGTATCATACCAGACCATAGTGGTTCGGTGTGTCACATACCCGACCATGACCAGGCTCGGTGTTATACATAGCTGGCCCTACCAAGGCTCAGTGTCATACATACCAGGCCCTACCAAGGCTTAGTGTCATACATACCAGGCCTTACATACCTTTTTGTCTTCTAAATTATTTAACGTTCACCGCCAAAGCGTGAGAAATCTACATTTAAAAGGATTCACACCATGGTTAAGTCGTAATGACACTCTTAAGTTCAAACTAGAATAATTCATGAGCCAACGAAAATTGGGCAGCATTTCCCCTATTTCATCGACTTCTACCATATTGCAAAACAACTCCCAAACAAATATAATAACATCCACTATATCCTAATCAAGTAGTCATATTCCATTAAGTCTCAAAATTCATTCTCATGTTCCACTTATATCAATAACTTCATACCAACCATTTGCACAATTGTATACAACACTTCCTTGTCATCATTATTACACTTCATAAAAAGATTATAATTTTAACATTCTAACAATGATAAACCAAGCTAAGTAACTAGTCAAAATATCATGAAATCTACACTTGAACTTCATCTCCTACTTTTTTCCCTCACCCAAGTTATTTAACAACCAAGCATGATTAATAACATGAAATAGACATGAAAAATAACCTTTTATCACATAGGAATGATCTTTGGATCAATTTATCGACTTGCATGAAACCCTAGCTTGAACATCTAAGAAATTCTTGAATCCTACAAACCATAGTGAGTTTCCTAACACTTGAATATATTTATTCTTGCTATTTGATCATTGATTTCTCTTGAGTTCTAGTGGAGTGTGCTTGGGAGAAGGTTCTAGAGCTTTTAAGAGTTTGGGAGAAGTGGGAAATGAAAAATAAGACAACGATCATCTATATATATAAAAAGAAAAAAACTGCCCGACTCTATTATACGGCCATTTATACGGTCCGTATAAATGGACCGTATAATCCCACCATGGGATTACCCTTCTTTGGAATGGTTATACGGACCATTATACGGGCCGTATAAGTTATACGGTCCGTATACGTGGTCGTACAACCCAAATTTTTCTGAAACTTTCTCTCGACGATTCGTTCAACTCCCAATCCGTATGGAACCTTATTGAAACTTATATAACACTTCATTAACCATCTAAGAGGACCTATATCTCCTCCTCAAGACATTAGTAAAAAAATATTAACTCAATTATTGCAAAAACCTTTCGAAAAATGATTTGCATTTCAGCTCCTTTGACGAACTTAGTTTCACCGATTCATATGACTTCAAAATCTTGTGGTACACACTTAAAGCTATCAAATACTCTCTCTAATCTCATAAGGAATTCATATTCATTTTAAGCTCGCATTAGTCCACTCAGTATACAACTATCTGAAATCTCAAAGATGTAACATTCTTCCCCCCTTAGAAACATTTGTCCTCGAATGTTAGACTCTTGGGGATTCTACAAAAGTTTCGCCAGAGTTTACTCTGTAATATGGCACTACGATCTTGTCACAGCAACCCAAAATATATCGCCTCACAGGGCTACAATAGCAACGTCAACAACCGCGGCCACACACGACCAAGAAAGCATCAAGGAAAACATTACATAGCTGAAGACAATGTCGTCTCTGCCAGAGTCTCTTCGGGAGAAGGAAGTAAATGTGGATACCTGAATTTCATGTCTTCTTCCGCTTCCTAGGACATTTTCTCTGTATTATTATTTCTCCATAAGACTTTAACTGAAGCTACATCTTTGGTTCTGAGTCTCCGTACTTGCTTATCTAGAATGGAAATAGGAACTTCTTCGTAGGATAATTGTTCAGTGACTTGAACATCGTCTACCGGTACAATTCTGGAAGGATCTCCGATGCACTTACGAAGCATCGATACATGAAAATCGTGTGGACTGAATCCAAATCCAAAGGTAGATTTAATTCATAAGCCACTTGGCCTACCTTGCGTACATTCTCATAAGGCCCAATAAACCGAGGAATACGCTTGCCCTTTTTGCCAAATCTCATGACGCCCTTCATTGGCGACACCTTCAAGAATACCCAATCTTTCACTTGGAACTCTAAATCTCGTCGACGATTTTCTGCATAGTATTTCTAACGACTCTGAGCTGCTAATAATCGATCTTGTATAAGCTTAACCTTCTATATAGCTTGTTAGACCAAGTCTGGCCCTATTAGTTTAGTTTCTCCCACTTCGAACCACCCAATTGGCGATCTGCACTTGTGCCCATATAAAGCCTCATACGGGGCCATTTGGATGCTAGAATGATAATTGTTGTTATAAGCAAATTCAATAAGCGGTAAGGGATCATCCCAACTACCTTCAAAATCTAATACACATGCCGGTAGCATATCCTCAAGAGTTTGGATGGTACGCTTAGCTTGCCCATCAGTATGCGGATGAAATGACGTATTAAGACTCACCTGAATCCCCAAACCTTCTTGAAAAGACTTCCAAAAATTTGCGGTAAACTGTGTCCCTCTATCGGAAATAATAGATACTGGAACACCATGGAGTCGCACTATCTATTTGACATAAAGCTTTACATAATCTTCAGCTACATATGTAGTTCTAATTGGTAGGAAGTGAGCCGACTTCGTAAGTCTATCCACAATTACCTATATAGAATCATACTTATGTTTAGAACAAGGAAAGCCTGTGATGAAATCCATATTAATAACTTCCCATTGCCAAGTTTGAATTTCCATAGCTTACAACAATCCGCTGGGCTTTTGATGCTCAATTTTCACTTGCTGACAATTAGGACATTGAACCACGAACTCCGCTATGTCTTTCTTCATTCCATTCCACCAATATATAGATTTAAGGTCATGATACATTTTCGTTGCTTTAGGGTGAATAGAATAACGGGAACAATGGGCTTCTTTCAAAACCTGATGATGTAACCTTGCAAAATCGGGAACACACAACCTACCTCAATATCGGAGAACACCATCTCCGAAAATCTCAAAGGATGACTTCTTCTTCTAAGGAAGTGTATTTCTGTAATCAACTAGTATAGGATCCTCGTACTGGATCTCTTTCACTTCAACTACTAGCGACGAAACAGCTGAATTCTGAATGGTAGCTCCCATATCGCCCAAGTCCATTACCCGGACTCCTAGGCTAGCTAACTGCTGGAGCTCATTGGCTAACTCTCTTTTCTATGGCTGAATATCACATAAACTTCCCATAGATCTACGGCTGAGAGCATCAGCCACAACGTTCGCCTTCCCGGGATGATATAGGATGTTAGCATCATAATTTTTCAACAACTCCAACCATCGCCGTTGTCGAAAATTCAATTCTTTCTGCTTGAAAATATACTGAAGGCTCTTGTGATCCATATAAATATCCACAGGGACACCAAACAAATAATGACTCCAGATCTTCAATGCACGAATCACCGCAGCTAACTCAAGATCATGGGTTGGATTATTTTTCTCATGTTTTCGCAACTGCCTTGAAGCATAAGCAATCACCTTACCATGCTGCATCAACACATATCCTAACCCAACGCCTGAAGCATAGAAATAGACAACATAGCCTTCCGATCCCTCTGGAAGTGTCAGGACTGGGGCAGAAGTTAATCTATTCTTCAACTCCTGGAAACTGTTCTCACATGCATCCGTCCATTGAAATTTAATTGATTTTTGAGTTAGCTTCATCAATGGTGCAGAAATAGAATAAAAACCTTCCACAAATCTTCTGTAATAACGTGCCAAACCCAGAAAACTATGAACCTCCGTAGGTGTTGTAGGCCTCGGCCAAGTCTTCACAGCCTTAATCTTTTGGATATCTACCCGAATACCATCGATTGAAATAATATGCCCCAAAAAGGTCACTGAATTGAACCAAAACTCATATTTTGAAATTTTTTATAAATAGCTCTCGAGCCTGGAGAACTCTAAGGACTGTACGTAAATGATCTGCTTGTTCTGCCTCAGACTGAGAATATACCATAATGTCATCAATGAATACAATCACAAACAAGTCTAAGAAAGGTCTAAATACATTGTTCATCAAATCCATGAATACTGCCGGTACATTGGTTAGCCCAAATAACATTACCCGGAACTCGAAATGACCATATCTTGTTTTGAAAGCCGTCATAGGAATATCTTCCTCCCTAACTCTCACCTGATGATACCTGGATCTCAGATCTATTTTTGAAAACCATTTGGCACCTTGTAATTGATCAAATAATTCATCAATCCTTGGAAGCGAATATTTGTTCTTGATCATCACCCTATTCAGTTGTCTATAGTAAATGGACATTCGCAATGAGACATCTTTCTTCCTTACAAACAACACGGGTGCTCCCCGTGGTGAGGAACTAGGCCTAAGAAAGACTTTCTCAAGCAAGTCCTTCAATTGCTCCTTCAACTCTCTCAATTCTGCGGGAGCCATTCTATAAGGCGGAATAGATATGGGTTTAGTATCCGATAGCACATCAATAGCAAAATCAATCTCCCGCTCTGGAGGAAGGCCTGGAAGCTCATCCGGGAATACATCCGGTAACTCATTCACCACAGGGACAGACAAAAAAGTCAGCAATTTTGCTTCTATGTCTTGAACCCGGACCAAATGATTAATACAACCTTTAGCAATCATTTTCCTTGCCTTGACATAGGAAATAAAACCCCCTCTCGAAGACGTTGTATTTCCCTTCCATTCAAACACTGGTTCTTTGGAAAACTGGAAGCGAACCATCTTTGTTCTACCATCGACATTGGCATAGCAAAAAGCCAACCAATAGATACCCATGATAACATCAAAATGCACCATTTTCAAATCATGTAAATCAACCATAGTACGATGATCACAAATCACAACTACATAATTTTTATATACTTGGCTAGCTATTACCGGATCACCAGCTGGTGTCGATACCTCGAAGGGTTTGATTGACTCTGGTTTGACCCAAAATCGACCCGCAATATATGGAGTAACATATGACAATGTGGATCCCGAATCTATCAATGTATATACATTAAGAGAAAAACCGATAATATACTTGTAGCAACATCAGGGAGGACTCAAGATCATGTCGTCCAGCCAAAGCATATATACGGTGCTGGGGACCACTAGAACTGGGGGCTCATCCTCTACCTCTACCACGGCAGACTGGCATCTGTGAACCTTGCTCAAGAGGGCCTATAGATGATGAAGACCCGGTTGCCGACCCTAAAGGCTGGACCCTACCCCTTGCACCAATCGAGAGGCAGTCACGCATGATATGGTCTGGCTGACCGCATGCATAGCAACCATCTGAACCCAATCGGCACTGGCCCTAACTTAACTTCCCGCACTGAGAACATCCTGACATGGGTGGCCTTACCTGGCCCGAGTCCCCTCTGTAAAGAGAACCTGAAGCTCTAAAACTCTGACTCGTCCCGGAATGAGTAGATCCATCAAATCTTAGGCCCGTGAACCATGGTGGCGTATTAATCATAGAATGTCCTGAATACCTAGAAAACTGCTATCTTTGCCCTCCTCTAAACTCACTAATTGGACCCGAAGATTTAGCCCTCTTACTATAACCCCTGTCGTTCTCACACTCACTTGTATGCTGTTGTTGGCTTTCTTCCATCAAATATAGACCTAATCCACTCACAAGCCGGTGCACTCGATCACTCATATCCACTACCATGGCCGGAGCATACCAAGTGTTACACCTTGGAAAATTCCCCGTTAGCGTACAGTGAATAGGCTAGCGAAGGGCACGATATATATGATGATTTGATAAGTAAGAGATAGCATTTGATGATCCTAATCAAGATTCAAAGACATTTGACGTAAGGAAAGAAGGTTGTTAAGGAAAGTAAAGGATATGTTGCGTAACGGGTAAGAATTATAAGCGACGAGTTAATGATGGCGTAATGATGTCTTAGAGAAGAGTGATAAAGTCCCTTATATTGGTATTGAGGTGTTAAACAAGTGTCAAGAAGGTTCCATAAGGATTGGAAATCAAACGAGTCAACGAGATGGAGTTTGGATGAACTGGCATTATACGACCCAACATACTGGCCGTATAATTAGCCCAAAATGCCATCCCTCACCGGACCAAACCTACAGCCAAACATACAGCCCGTATAAATTGTACGGACCGTATGTTGGTCCGTATAATGTGGTCGGGACTGATTTTATGAATTAATATAAGGACCTCTCTTTCATTTCATTTCACTTCTCTACACTTCAAGAAACCTCTAAAACACTCTCTAATATTCATCTACATGAAATCAAAGGAAATCCATGATTAACTACATCAAAACCATGTAATCAAGGGTATGAAACCTAATAAAAGATCATCTACACCAAGGAATCTCAAGGGAAGTGAGCTAGGGTTTTGGTGCAAGAGGAGGAGTTCCACTCTAAGCTTGTTCATCCATCATCTAAGGTGAGTTTTATGGTCATTCCATGTTTTTTAAGGTATTGGAAGGCTAAGATACTTGGATTATAGAATGATATAAGAGATGGGTTATGAAAGAGTGAATAGTGTAATTGTTGAATAATAGTTTGGAATGAATTATGAATGTTGGTATGTTGTGATTGTGAATATGTTATAAATGACATTTAGATCTTGGAATAAGTATTATATATGAGAAAACGCGATAGTGAACTATAACCGCAATTATGGAGAAATTGGAGTGAGATTATGAATTGCGGATAATGTAGATGAATGATGTTTGTTGTCTATTATGTTGTGAATGTTGTTATGAACGTTTGGGAGTTGATATCGAATATAGGGAAAGAAATATAAACAAAGTAAATGCTGCCCAATTTTCCCTAGAAATAGTAACACGTTCTTTTAGTCGATTAGCTAATGTACATGCGACTTCTCTTGAAGGTAAAAACGTGGCACTGAAGGAGAACAAGAAAGCGATAGATTAGTTAAACGGAAAAGGTATGTGAGGCTAGTCCTTTCTTTCTATGGCATGAATGCTATGGTATGACTTTCCTTCTTCTCTATGAATCTTCTATATCCCGGAAAGCTAAGAGTCTATGTCCATGAATAGCTACATGAGATAAGAGATATATTATGCATCCAATTATGATGATGATGAGTTAAGTATAAAGATTCTAGAGTTCATGATATGATGGTTCTATAACGCTAATGATGTCGTATGTTGTATAGACTCACCTCATACATTATTTCCTTCAAGGTGAGGCAGAATACCATTAAGTCACTGATGTCCTTCATTGTATCCACTCACCTTGCATATTACTTCCTTCAAGGTGAGGCAGAATACCATAAAGTTAAAGATGTCGTCTATTGTATATACTCACCTCATACATTATTTCCTTCAAGGTGTGGCAGAATACCATAAAGTTAATGATGTCAGTTATTGTATACACTCACCTTACATACTATTTCCTTCAAGGTGAGGCAGGATACTTATCGATGCGCATAATGAAATCGGGGGTTCACGACCTTATGTCACCTCGATAAAGTATAGCTATATTGGAGTTATTATACATGCATTATGATGAGTATATGTTTATGATATTACACCGTACCTATATGGACGGGCAGACATACACACCACTATAGTGGGCAGCTTACATCCCGGACGCGGGAGGCCTTGACGCAGGCTAATGTTATTGATTATCACACCGTACCTATACGATTAGGCAGCTTATATATATATATATATGCATACATGAGATGAGGATGATGATTATGAAAGTAAGCCAGCATGCATTATTTCTTTTATGATTCACAGTCAGTTACAGATTGCTCCTCATTTGATGCCTCCTCATTTCATTGATGTTTCATTATTGTTTATCCCTTACATACTCAGTATAATGTTCGTACTGACGTCCGTTTTCTTTGGACGTTGTGTTCATGCCCACAGGTAGACTGGGAGGCGACCCAGACTCGTAGGAGCTATTAGCTGATTTGAAGAGCACTCAATTTTCCGGAGGTGCCAGTGATTATTCTTTTGGTATATATGTATATGTATGTTTTGGTCATGACGGGGTCTTGTCCCGTCTGTATGTCTAGTACTCTAGTAGAGGCTCGTAGATACGCAGTGTGGGTTATATGGTCTCACGAGGTTGCTATTATGTATGCACATATTATTTTGATGGCCGAAAGGCTTATCTATATAAAAGTATGTATGTTTTCAAATGAAAAATGATTTTCTTGTAAATGGAGTATGAATTTGGTAAAAAAATGTTTAATGAGTATGATGAGTAGTAGAATGAGCGGTGCTCGGTGGTTAGCCCTGGGTACCCATCACGGCCCCATAGAGTCTTGCCTAGTAGAGTCTTGTTTATGGTGTGTTGCGCGCCACACTAACAAACAGGAGGCTACTGGGCATTTAGGAAAAATGACCATCTTCATCTTAAGAGATCGTGCGATAGAGCCATGTTATAAGATTTTCCCCTCTTAATAGTGTGTTATGATTTCAGAAATGCCGTCAAAGGGGAAAGCTACAGCTACCCAGAAGGGTAAGTCTACGACAAAAAGGTGCGTAGAAAGAGAGCCGTCAATGAATATAGAAGAGGGAGAGTAACATAATGAGGCCCTATCTAATACTTCCTCTACCCCGCCCAATGTAGAAGAACAAGGAGGAGCTTCAGCTCCAATTCCTCCACCGATTACTTTGGGTCAATAAGTGACCGAGGCTATTCAGATATTGACACAGTTGGTTGCCGCTCAGGCACAGTGGTAGAATGTGAGTTCAAGTGATCGGGCAGCTAGTACCAAAGCCCGTGATTTTATGAGTTTAAATCCTCCGGAGTTTTTCAGGTCAAAGTCGGATGAAGACCCGCAAGGTTTTATTGATGAGATGCTGAGAACATTGAGGATTATTCATTCCTCCGAGACCAAATCTTTGGAGTTGACATCGTATAGACTCCGAGATGGGGCGGTATTATGTTATAATAATTGGAAAGCATCGAGAAGAGAGAATACGCCTCCTCCCGTGTGGCAAGAATTTGTAGATGCTTTCATTCGCCATTATTTGCCACCCGAGATCCGCCGAGCTAGAGCGGATAGATTCTTAAGTCTAAAGCAAGGAAGTATGAGTGCCTGGGAATATAGCCTTCAATTTAATTCGTTGGCTAGATATGCCCCGACTATGGTGGCCGACATGGGAGATAGAGTGCATCGTTTCGTGAGCGGCTTGGGGCCACATTTATTTAAAGATTGCTTAACGACTTCTTTACAAGAAGGGATGGATATTTCCCGAATACAAGCCTATGCCCAGAATTTAGAAGAACAATGACATCCACAAAGGAGAGATCGTGATATTGATAGGAGGCAAAGCAAGAGGGCCAGATCTATGGGGGCAGGTAGTGATTATAGAGGGGGATCGAGGCAAACTTATTCCAGACATTCAGGCTAGTCGGTGACTAGTGCGCCTCCACGATTTGTAGATATGAGATTCGATCGCTCTTTTCGTTCAGGACAGAGTAAGAGTTCGAAGGCCCCAGATTCTTAGTTTGGGGGAGATTATAGCCAGAGGAGACCCCCAGTACAGCAATGTAGCCAGTGCAGTAGACTACATTCCGGACGGTGTCGCCAGGGTTCGGATGCTTGCTATGCCTATGGCCGGGTTGGTTATATGATGCGAGAGTGCCCGTCAATGAGTGGTACAGTTGGGGTTCAGCCCACAGGATCAGTGGCTGGTTCATCTTCAGCGCGCCCGGTAGGACAGACTCCCCAGATTCCAGCAGGTCGAGGCAGAGGGGAAGCATCTACTTCAGGTGCTACTCAGCCCCGTGTGTATGTTATAGCCGGATGACAGGATCTTGAGTCCTCCCCAAATGTGGTTACAGGTACATTATCTGTGTTTTCCCATGATGTGTATGCATTGATAGATCCGGGTTCTACCTTCTCTTATATTACTCCGTATGTTGCTGGTCGTATTGGGGTAAAACCTGAGCCAATCAAACCTTTTGAGGTATCTACTCCGGTTGGTGATCCCATGATAGCTAGACAAGTGTATAGAAATTATGTAATTGTGATATGCGATCGCCAGACCAAAGTTGATTTAATTGAGCTGGAAATGCTAGATTTTGATGTGATTATGGGTATGGATTGGTTGGCCTCATGTTATGCTAGTGTTGATTGCCGAATGAAAATAGTGTGATTTCAATTTCCGGGAGAGCCCGTACTTGCATGGAAGGGTAATACAGCATCTCCAAAAGGTAGGTTTATTTCCTACCTTAAGGCAAGAAAGATGATAGCCAAAGGCTACATTTATCACTTAGTCCGAGTACATGACACCACAGCAGCGTCACCAACTTTCTAATCCGTTCCAGTAGTGAATTAATTTCCAGATGAACTTCTAGGCCCTCCTCCAGAAAGAGAGATTGACTTCGCCATTGATGTGTTGCCGGACACTAAGCCTATTTTTATTCCTCCGTATCGAATGGCTCCGGCAGAATTGAAAGAGTTAAAGGCACAGTTGAAAGATTTGCTTGAAAAGGGGTTTATTAGACCCAGTTCATCACCGTGGGGAGCACCAGTCTTGCTCGAAAGAAAGAAAGATGGTTCCATACGAATGTGCATCGATTATAGGCAGTTGAATAAGGTGACGATAAAGAACAAATATCCTCTTCCAAGGATTGATGATTTGCTTGGTCAACTACAAGGTGCCAAGTGGTTTTCAAAAATAGAATTGAGGTCGGGTTATCATCAAGTGAGGGTTAGAGAAGAAGATATTCCCAAAACAGCCTTCAAAACGAGATATGGCCACTATGAATTCCGGGTGATGTCGTTTGGGTTGACTAATGCTCCGGCAGTGTTCATGAATTTGATGAATAATGTATTCAGGCCACTCTTGGATTTATTCGTGATTGTATTCATTGATGACATTCTGGTATACTCTCGCACAAAAGCAAAACATGCAGATCATTTACGTATTGTTCTTGGAATTCTTCGAGCTCGAGAATTATATGCAAAATTTTCAAAGTGCGAGTTTTGGCTGAATTTTGTAACATTTCTGGGCCATGTTATTTTAGATGATGGCATTCAAGTCGACACTCAGAAAATTGAAGCTGTGAAGACTTGGCCAAGGCCTACGACCCCTATAGAGGTTCGTAGTTTTCTGGGATTGGCACGCTACTATAGAAGGTTCGTAGAGGGATTTTCCTCTATATCAGCCCTATTGACGAAGCTAACCAAGAAGTCGGTTAAATTTCAATGGAATGATGCTTGTCAGCGTAGCTTCCAAGAGCTGAAGGGCAGCTTAACCTCCGCTCAAGTCTTAACACTTCCAGAAGGGTCAGATGGTTATGTGGTGTACTGTGATGCTTCCGGTGTTGGGTTAGGATGTGTGTTAATGCAGCATGGTAGAGTCATTGCTTATGCTTCAAGACAGCTGCGGAAACATGAAAAGAACTATCCAACTCATGATCTTTAATTGGCTGCAGTTATTCATGCGTTAAAAATGTGGAGACACTACTTGTATGGGGTGCATATCGATATTTATACGGATCACAAGAGCCTTCAATACATTTTCAAGCAGAAGGAATTAAATCTACCGCAGAGGCGGTGGTTAGAATTATTGAAAGATTATGATGTGAATATTTTATACCACCCCGGAAAAGCAAATGTAGTAGCTGATGCGCTTAGCCGCCTATCAATGGGCAGTTTATGTGAAGTTCCTCTGGAAAAGAAAGGGATGATTCATGAGCTCCACCAATTTGCTAATCTTGGAGTTCGTGTAGTTAATTCGGGTAGCGCAGGAATTGGTATAAATGATCCCACAGTTTCATCTCTGAATATGGAAGTGAAAGAGCGTCAGTATGAAGATCCTCATTTGTGCCACTATAGAGACACATCTCATGGAAAAGAAAAGTCCCCATTTGATGTTTCCATAGATGGAATTCTTAGATACCGAGGCAGGATATGTGTTCCGAATGTTGCAGAGTTGCATCGTCGAATTCTAGAAGAAGCTCGTTATTCTCGGTATTCTATTCACCCAGGTGCAACCAAAATGTATCATGATCTCAAGATGATGTATTGGTGGGATGGAATGAAAAGCGACATACCAGAATTTGTAGCCCAATGTCCAAATTGCCAGCAAGTAAAGATCGAACACCAAAAGCCAAGAGGGCTATTGCAAGCGATGGAAATTCCTACGTGGAAATGGGAAGTTATCAATATGGATTTTATTTTAGGATAACCCCGTTCCTGAGGCAAGTATGATTCTATATGGGTAATTGTGGATAGATTGACGAAAGCAGCTCATTTTCTTCCAGTCAGAACCATATACTCAGTAGAAGATTATGCAAGACTGTATATCATGGATATTGTGAGACTCCATGGTGTTCCGATATCCATCATTACGGATTAAGGAGCACAATTTACAGTCAAGTTCTGGAAATCTTTCTAGGAAGGTTTGGGTACTTAAGTAAGGCTCAGCACAACATTTCATCCACAGACTGATGGGCAAGCCGAACGTACTATCCAGACCTTGGAGGATATGTTGAGAGAATGTGTTCTAGATTTCGATGGTAGTTGGGATGACCACTTACCCCTTATTGAGTTCGCATTTAACAATAGCTACCATTCCAGCATTCAAATGGCTCCGTATGAATCTTTATATTGAAGGAAGTGTAGATCCCCAATTGGATGATTTAAAATAGGAGAAGTACAGCTAATAGGCCCTGAATTGATTCAGCAAGTGGTAGAAAACGTCAAGGTGATCCGAGATCGATTGTTAACAGCCCAAAGTCGCCATAAATCTTATGCTGACAACCGCCGGCGAGACTTGGAATTTCAGGTTGATGACTGGGTATTTTTGAAAGTGTCGCCAATGAAAGGGGTGATGAGATTTGGCGAGAAAGGGAAGTTAAGTCCTCGATACATTGGACCCCATAAAATTATCCGTAAGGTAGGTCTTCTAGCCTATGAATTGGACTTGCCTGCAGAACTTGAATCAGTCCACCCAGTTTTTCATGTTTCAATGCTTCGTAAGTACATTGGAGATCCTACGAGGATTTTTTCGATTGATGATGTTCAAGTGACAGAAAAGCTAGCATATAAAGAAGTGTCCATTTCCATCTTAGACAGGCAAGTACGGAGACTTCGAAATAAGGGAGTAGCTTCAGTTAAAGTCTTGTGGTGAAACAACAACTGGGAAGAAATGACTTGGGAAGTAGAAAAGAATTAGTTCAAGTATCCGCACTTATTCCAACCCCCAGAAGAGATTCATGATGAAACACCAAGATTCTGAGGTATGTGTACTTTCTCATTTATGCATATTGGTCGTGTGTGGCCAAATTTTAGTGTTATTGTATTGTGGCCCTGTGAGGCAATGTTATTATAGGTTTTTGTGATAGGATGGTAGTGGCATATTACAGGGGAAACTCTGGCAAAATTTTCGCAGAATTCCCGAGTGTTTAACATTCGAGGATGAATGTTCTAAAAGGGGGAAAGAATGTTACACCTTAGAAAACTCCCCATTAGCGTACAGGGAATAGGCTAGCGAAGGGCACGATATATACGATGATTTGATAAGTAAAAGATAGCATTTGATGATGCTAATCGAGATTCAAAGACATTTGATGTAAGGGAAGAAGGTTGTTAAGTGTAAAGGATATGTTGCTTAACGGGTAAGAATTATAAGCGTTAACGATGGCGTAATGATGTATTAGAGAAGAGTGATAACATCCCTTAGATTGGTATTGAGATGTTAAACAAGTGTCAAAAAGGTTCCATAAGGATTGGAGATCAAACGAGTCAACGAGACGGAGTTCGGATTAACTGGGAATTATACGACCCAACATACTGGCCGTATGTCTGGCCGTATAATTAGCCCAGAATGCCATCACTCACCGGACCAAACCTACAGCCAAACATACCGCCCGTATAAATTGTACGGACCGTATGTTGGTCCGTATAATGTGGTCGGGACTGATTTTATGAATTAATATAAGGTCCTCTCTTTCATTTCATTTCACTTCTCTACACTTCGAGAAACCTCTAGTACAGTCTCTAATATTCATCTACATGAAATCAAAGGAAATCCATGATCAACTACATCAAAACCATTTAATCAAGGGTATGAAACCTAATAAAAGATCATCTACACCAAGGAATCTCAAGGGAAGTGAGCTAGGGTTTGGTGCAAGAGGTGGAGTTCCACTCTAAGCTTGTTCATCCATTATCTAAGGTGAGTTTTATGGTCATTCCATGTTGTTTAAGGTATTGGAAGGCTAAGACACTTGGATTGTAGAAAGATATAGGAGATGGGTCATGAAAGAGTGAATAGTGTCATTATTGAATAATAGTTTGGGATGAATTATCAATGTTGGTATGTTGTGATTGTGAATATGTTATAAATGACATTTAGAAATTGTAATAAGTATTATATATGAGAAAACGCGATAGTGAACTATAACCACAATTATGGAGAAATTGGAGTGAGATTGTGAGTTGCGGATAATGTAGATGAATGATGATTGTTGTCTATTATATTGTGAATGTTGTTATGAACGTTTGGGAGTTGATATCGAATATAGGGAAAGAATTATAAACAAAGGAAATGCTGCCCAATTTTCCCTAGAAATAGTAACACGTTCTTATAGTCGATTAGTTAACATACATGCGACTTCTCTTGAAGGTAGAAACGTGGCACTGAAGGAGAACAAGCAAGCGATAAATTAGTTAAACGGAAAAGGTATGTGAGGCTAGTCCTTTATTTCTATGGCATGAATCCTATGGTATGACTTTCCTTTTTCTCTATGAATCTTATATATCCCGGAAAGCTAAGAGTCTATGTCCATGAATAGCTACATGAGATAAGAGATACATTATGAGTCCAATTATGATGATGATGAGTTAAGTATAAAGATTCTAGAGTTCATGATATGATGGTTCTATAACGCTAATGATGTCGTATGTTGTATATACTCACCTCATACATTATTTCCTTCAAGGTGAGGCAGAATACCATTAAGTCACTGATGT
This sequence comes from Lycium barbarum, assembly GCF_019175385.1. Lineage (NCBI taxonomy): Eukaryota > Viridiplantae > Streptophyta > Magnoliopsida > Solanales > Solanaceae > Lycium > Lycium barbarum. The sequence continues at coordinate 49,585,025 of NC_083344.1, read as the reverse complement.
CCTTCATTGTATCCACTCACCTTACATATTACTTCCTTCAAGGTGAGGCAGAATACCATAAAGTTAAAGATGTCGTCTATTGTATATACTCACCTCATACATTATTTCCTTCAAGGTGAGGCAGAATACCATAAAGTTAATGATGTCATTTATTGAATACACTCACCTTACATACTATTTCCTTCAAGGTGAGGCAGGATACTTATAGATGCCCATAATGAAATCGGGGGTTCACGACCTTATGTCACCTCGATAAAGTATAGTTATCTTGGAGTTATTATACATGCATTATGATGAGTATATGTTGATGATATTACACCGTACCTATATGGACGGGCAGACATACACACCACTATAGTGTGCAGCTTACATCCCAGAAGCGGGAGGCCTGGACACAGGCTAATGTTATTGATTATCACACCGTACCTATACGGTCGGGCAGCTTATATATATATCTATGCATACATGAGATGATGATAATGAATATAAATGTAAGCCAGCATGCATTATTTCTTTTATGATTCGCAGTCAGTTACAGATTGCTCCTCATTTGATGCCTCCTCATTTCATTGATGTTTCATTACTGTTTATGCCTTACATACTCAGTACAATGTTCATACTAACGTTCATTTTCTTTGGACGCTGTCTTCATGCCTACAGGTAGACAGGGAGGCGACCCAGACTCGTAGGAGCTATTAGCTAATTTGAAGAGCACTCCATTTTCCGGAGGTGCCATTGATTATTCTTTTGGTATATATCTGTCACGACCCAACCCCGTAGGCCGTGACTAGTGCCCGATCTGGGCACCCAAACACATTTATCAAATGCTATATCAATATTTATCCAACGCATTCAAGTATATAGCAGAAGCCGACAAGGCTGTATTTCGAAGGTCGATAATTTCCAGAAAAATTTCGGCAGAGTTTCCTTTGTTTTACAGACTATCCAAAATAACCCTGCGCACAGAAAATACCAACAAAAGACCACACAGGGCCAACAAAACAGCATTTAAACATATACGGACCGGCCGCCGCGGCGAATGGGATCGCTCAAACACAACATATACCCGCATCTGTACAGAAAGACCCCAACCCACAAACATGTCCACAGACCTCTAAACAGACCGACAGAATCATATGACGGGACAGGGCCCCGCCGTACCCATGAACGAGAATATATATATACAGTAGTGACAGACTATACCAAAAGATGGGCTCTGGATAAGAGAGCGCTCCAAAATAGCAGAATAAGATCCTAAGCGGGCGGATCAGCAAACCTGTCGTCTGTACCTACGCGGCATAAAAATGCAACCCCCGAAGAAAGGGGGTCAGTACGAAATATGTACTGAATATGTAAAGCCTGGATTACAGAAACAGAATCATAACTGGTACAGAACGTACAGAAAAGTGAGTAGAAAATCCAAAGTATCAAATACATATTTCCAAAACATGCAGAGTGTGAACAGAAACATATGTCATATTAAATCCGGCCCCTGCCAAGGGACTCGGCAGACAGAACGTGGCCACCCTCCCGACGCTGGTGCCACAACACAGAAGAATCAGAATAGGGGCATAACCCCGTAACATAATATGTCATATCAGATGGCCATAGCAAATCATATCAGAACAAGCGTACATGGCACAGCATACTCCACAAACCCATGTACGCGTATACCTGCCCCCTCACATCGAGGCACGGCGAACAATGCAAAGGATCACGCTTGACAACATATCTTGGCCCGGGCTCAGTGTGGGAAACATTGGGGCATCCACGAATGGAGTAGTGAGAGACTAATGCAATTAAAATATCATAAATGTTTCCATAGACTCGATGAGGCATATCAAATACAAACCGATCCAATGAAGTCGGAAGGGATCATAGTAAATGAGTTTCGGATATCATAATGAATTACAGAGTATAACCTTTCTGAAGTCGTTTCGAGTGTCAAAACAATTTATCAGACTTAATGGAATATTTAAAACAACGTTTGTTAGGTAATTAGAATGGTAGTCAAAACATTTCTTTCAAAAACCGCTCGAAAGTAAGACTTGAGTACAATACGGGCAAAACCGGGAACAGTGGGCCCACTTCGGGACAAGAAAGGCGGTGGGCTCAAATTACATATTTTAAACTTATGGGGTCACCTACAAAGGTTCTACGGACGTTCTATAGCTTTCCAAGTAGTTTAGGGAAAGTTTGCATGATTTTCAAGAATACAAACCAAAAGGGCTCAATCTTACTGAAGGAAAAAGCGAGATTTTCAATTGCGGATTCCGATGGGCAGAAAATCTTTCGAAGCCCGAATCCGATTCTAATACACTTAGGCATGCCAAAAGAAGGATCGGGGTAGCTTTACATACCTTTTGAGCTTTTTAAGCCTATCCAAGCTCACTCCCCGTTTCGTCGAAAATCTGTAAATGGTCACATTTACCAATTGTAAGTTATAGATGCTACGAATTCAATTCAACTCATATTTGTCTACCGAAATTTCGGCAGCACTTCCCCTATACATATAGCACCCCCGAGAATTCAACTCGGCTCAAACCCATCAACAACAACCCAAACAGCAACATCAACATCAACAACAAACATTAGAAACACAATATGACACAACTAGTTCTACTTGCCGATATAATGCCATAACCTTCATTTCAACTTCAATTTCCAAACCAATCTCAAGGGTTTCACATTCATTATCAATCTAGATCATCATAACATAGTTTAGAAGCATTTCATATCATTTTCCTCAAATTATACATACGGTATACATAATATACAAACTTTCCGCCAAAGTCTTAACGCATTCGAAACTTCTAATCTTTGACTTACATATTCATAACATGATTCCATCTTCCAAATTCATCAGTACCCATCATAATTTGCAACCTAATAACTTCATTTTCATAATGTCGTAAAATCATACTTAAGCGACATAAGTTTCTACATTCCATTTCAAAGCAAACTCATATCGTTTTACTTTCATTTACATTGCAAGAATCACAATAACACAACTAACACATTACCCAAACTTGATTCATTTCTATTCCTACTCAAACATACCACACGGCCCAATGCTCTTTTTGCCAATTCATCCAATTTTATTCAACTTTCATTCTCAATATGAATTCCATCATATTCATAACTAGAATACAACATAATTTCAATTCTTCATTGGCATACAATGCATGCATACACACGGCTACACATATATACCACACACCCACTTTGTAAACTTCCATTTCTTCATACAATCAACACATTTCTACATACTACAACACAAACAAGACTTCATAACACAAGGATAAGGGATGAATTCTTACCTTATTCTCTAGTCTTCTTCACTTGAACTTGTGATCACTTTGATGAACCAAGGCCTCATTTCTCCAAACCAACTACACCAAGTTGAAGAGGCTACTCAATTTAGTAGGAAAACCACAAAATATAAATTTTTAGAACAAGATTTTTGGTGGCTAATTTTCCTATGGCAAACCCGAAACCCTCTTATTTTTTTGCTCTTGTTTAGCTTTGTTTTCTTGTTCTTTCTTCAATCTTCTAAAGGATGAAGATGATATATAATAAGTATAATATGGTCCCCTTAGTTAATTTATCACATGGAAAAATAATTTGGGCCATGGGTTTGGGCCATAGTTGGCCGGCCACCCCATCTCTTTTTGTGGGCCTCATTTCATTCTCATTTTGAGCCCAATTGGCTTGTATATCATATTTTGTAATTCCCGAAACTAATTTTCTGAAATTCCAAATTTGCCCTTAGACATCCTCGACACTTCCACATTAATATTCTTTCACAAACAACTCATGCTAAATGTACTCAATTATGACTTTATCTCATACAAGTCAAGACTATTTCTAATTTTCCAGATGTGCGGAAACGCGGGATATAACATACTCCCCCCCTTTAGAACATTCGTCCTCGAATGTTAAATTAATCTTATAGGGTTTGAAAATACTCTGGGGGAAGATTCTGTTTATAGACAGCACATATGACACTCATTCATTATTGAAATGGAATTAAGCAAAGATTCAAGATTACCTGAGGGCACAGGGAGCAAATGGGGATATCTCTTCTTCATTTCCTCTTCGGCCTCCCAGATCATTTCCTCCCTATTGTTGTTCCGCCACAGCACCTTAACAGAAGCTACATCTTTATTCCGGAGCTTTCTTACCTGGCGGTCCAAAATGGCTACGGGCTGCTCCTCGTACGATAACTGCTCCGTCACCTGAATGTCATCCACAGGAAATATTCTGGAGGGATCACCAATACACTTGCGGAGCATAGATACATGAAATACCGGATGTACCGCTTCCAAATCAGATGGCAGATCTAACTCATAGGCGACATTTCCAATTTTCCGCACAATCAGATAAGGCCCAATATAACGCGGACTAAGCTTACCCTTTCTGCTGAACTGCATTACGCCTTTCATAGGCGATATCTTCAGAAATACCCAATCACCAACCTGGAATTCCAAAGGACGACGCCGTTTATCAGCGTATGATTTATGTCGACTCTGGGCTGCCAATAGCCGCTCCCGGATAAGTTTCACCTTATCAACTGCCTGCTGGATCATCTCTGGGCCGATTAACTCTGTCTCACCAATATCAAACCAGCCGATAGGTGACCTGCATTTCCTACCATATAAAGCCTCGTACGGAGCCATCTGGATGCTGGAATGGTAGCTGTTATTATAAGCAAATTCAATCAATGGCAAATGATCCTCCCAGCTACCTCTGAAATCAATAACACAGGCCCGCAACATATCTTCAAGCGTCTGGATAGTGCGCTCGGCCTGTCCGTCACTCTGAGGATGAAAAGCTGTGCTCAGACTCAGCTGAGTCCCTAATCCTTCCTGAAAAGATCTCCAGAAGTTCGCGGTGAACTGGGCACCTCTGTCAGTGATAATAGATATAGGAACTCCATGAAGTCGCATAATTCTTTAATATAAAGCCTGGCATAATCCTCAGCGGAGTAAGTAGTTCTGACGGGGAGAAAATGGGCTGATTTTGTCAGCCTATCAACAATAACCCAGATGGAATCATACTTTCGTGGAGTGCGAGGCAAACCTGTAATGAAGTCCATATTAATGATCTTCCACTTCCACGTCAGAATTTCCATTTCCTGCAACAGTCCACCTGGTTTCTGATGTTCAATCTTGACCTGCTGACAATTTGGGCACTGAGCGACGAACTCTGCGATATCCCGTTTCATACCATCCCACCAGTATAGGCATCTAAGATCATGGTACATCTTCGTAGACCCAGGATGAACAGAATAGCGAGCATAGTGTGCCTCGCCCATAACCTGCTGCCGTAGCCCCGCAATATCAGGTACACACAACCTGCCTCTGTATAGTAAGGTTCCGTCTGGTGTAAACTCGAACGGAGTCTTTTCCTTTTCATGGGCTGTGTCTCTGTACCGAGCTAAAACGGGATCTTCATATTGGTGCCGCTTAATATCTTCCTTAATGGATGATTCAGAAGCCCCTCGGACAGAAATCCACTGTTACATCCGGCATTTTTGTGTATTCGAAAAATTCGAGATAACTTGACTTGTAATGAATGAGGCCATATTTGGACCTTACTTGGTATGAATGTGTCGGCTATGAATACATTGGTGTGGAATTACGAAAGGAGGCCAAGGGAAAAATTGGAATTTTGGAAATTAGTTTCGGAAATTACAAAATAAGAATTCTTGATGAATTGGGCTCAAAAAAAAAAAATGAGGCCCAACTAAGGGAGCCCAACCGGCCACACTTCATGGCCCAAGTCCATGGAATATTATTCCATGTGACAAATTAACAAAAGGGATAAGTATATACATGGATCAATGTTCATCTTTTGGAACATTCAAGAAAAATTGAGAGAGAGAGAGAGGAGGAGAAAAAGGCCACGGCCAAAGAGAAAGAGAAAGAGAAAAAGAAAAAAAAATTCTTGGAGCTTGATTCTTGGTTCAAAAATCCATCTCTTTTGGAATTTCTACTAAGCTCAAGATTCTCTTCAAGGTGATATAATTATTTTGGCAAGAAACTACCATTTGTGGCAAGTGGAAGAGTTGAGAAAAGGTAAGAATTTTATCATTTTTAAACCATGGAATATATGTATATATGTTGTAGTGTGTGGGAATGAATGAAAAACATGAAAATTTTGTGTGTTGTGAATGTGTGTGTATGATGGTGTAGTTGAGATGTGTTGAATTTTGTATTGTAATCTAGTTATGGTTATGGTAGAAATTGTATTGGAAATGAAAGTTGAATGAATTCGACGGAAATTGGAAATATGGAGTGTAGCCGTGTGGTGTTGTGTTGATGGTGGAGGATAAATTAAATTTCCTTAGTATGATGATTGTGTTGTTGTGAATTGAATGGAAGAAAAATGGTTCTTGTTGTTATGGAAAGTTTGTTGTTAAGTTGTTGTAGGAAATATGCAACTTTATTGTAGTTTATGTATATATGGAAATAAAAGCGGTAAGGTGCAAATCATGATATTCATCAATGAAATTGGAAGTTAAGAATGCATTATGAACGATTATGTTGAAGATTGGGAATTTTAGATGAATTATGGTTTTGATGAAAAGTTTGTATATCGTGTATACCTTGTGAATATATTGTAGAAAGGATATGAAATGCTTCCTATTTGCGTTGTAATGATCATGACTAATGATGAATATGGAAAGATTAAGATTGGTTTGGAAGTGTAAGGTCGGAACGGAAAATGTTAAGTTATGACGGAAAGTTGGCAAATTGTGCCTTATTATGTATTTTGAGCTACTTGTCGTTATTATGAATATTGTTGTTGGGTTGTGTTGATTGTGTGGCTGTGTTTAACTTTTGGGGATGTCATATATACAGAGGAAATGCTGCCGAAATTTCGGTAGGCAAGTATGTGTTAAGTTTGGACTATTGAAAAGTTGAAACTAACAAATGGTAAACATGACCATTTGTAGATTCTGGACGAAATTGGAAGTGAAGCTAAGCGAGCATAAGGCGCAATTGAGGTATGTAAAGCCTACCCCTTCCTTCTTAGGCATGTTCTGAACATAATAGGCTCGGCCGCGAGCCTTAAATACCACTTCGTTCCCCGGAATCCGAGATGGAAACCCGCTCCAATTCCTTCAGCGAGACTGAACCACTTTTCTTATAATTTGTCCCTAAAGTGAACTTTTGTATGAAACCTTCCTAAACGAAGTCGGAATACTCCCAAATGATTATGGATGACCTCTTAAGGTCTATTATCAGTAATTTACGCATGTCGCCTCGAGTTGGTCCGAGGTGGGCCCACGGAGCCCCGATACCTATTGTATGATCTAAATTGTCTCATTTCTGTCCGATTTTCACAAGTAACATCTGGACTATCATTCTGATCACGATATGACTACTTTTCATATAAATCTTACAAAATGTCTTTGATATCTGGAAATCCGATTCTGGTAAAAAAAATCTATTGTGCCTTCCGAAGCAGGATATAGGCGCATATTATGAATGCTATCCGAATACTCTAATTTGACTCGCCATTTGGCCTACTTCAGTTTGATTGAGTCGGTATAACGATCTGTATGTATGTGGTTCTTTATTAATCTGTTCGTGAATGTCTCAATGCTTCCTTTCACCGGATCCCGGGTCGGTTTATATCGTGCGGATGGGTCGCCGAGTCCCTTGTCGGGGGCCGGGTCCCATGTATGAATTCCGAAGTATGATGTGTCTGGTTCCGGGGTACTGTGGTATATGTCGTTCCCGGTTACCGTGTATATGTTACGAAGTATGATGTGTCCGGTTTCCCGGCGTGTGATCTGTCCCCGGGGTTACCGTGGTTATGATATGATGTGTTATGTGACGGAGATGTTCGAAGATATGAAATCTTCTGAAATATGATATGTTGTGGCGCCAGAGGCGGGAGTGGCTGTTATATCCCGTGTTTTCACACCTTTGGAAAATTGGAAATAATTTGGACTTGTATGAAATAAGGTCATAATTGAATTTATGTAACCCTTGAGTTGTTATGAAAGAATATTAATATGGAAGTGTCGAGGAACGCTAAGGGCAAATTTGGGATTTCGAAAATTAGTTTCGGGAATTACAAAACGGGAATTATAATCCATTGGGCCCAAATAATTGAAAGACAAATTTGGGCCCAACTCAAATGGGGTGGCCGGCCAACATACTTGGCCCAAACCCAAGTCACATGGCAACCATGTGACAATTTAAGTAAGGGGCTATTATATACATTGGAAAGTTCAAGAAAAACTTAGAAGACAAGAAAAACAAAGCAAGAGAGGAGAAAGAGAAGAGGGTTTCGGGTTTGGAGTGCAAAAATAAGCCACAAAAATCTTGCTTCAAAAATTTATATTTTGTGGTTTTCCTACTAATTTGGGTAGCCTCTTCAACTTAGTGTAGTTTCCTTGGAGGAAGAAGCACTTGGTTCCTCAATTTGATCACTAGTTCAAGTAAAGAAGACTAGAGAAAAAGGTAAGGATTCATTCTTTTTTATTGTGTTATGAAGTTTTGTTTGTGTTGTAGTATGTGAGAATGAGTTGATTGTACGGAAAAATAGAAGTTTACCAAGTGGATATGTATATAGGCATGTGGCCGTGTATATATGTATGTGTATAATTGTAAGGTGTTGAATTTATATCATATTCTAGTTGTGGATGGGATGAAATGCATCTTGGAAATGAAAATTGAATGAATTGGATAGTAGTTGGTAGTGGGGTGTTTGGCCGTGTGGTATGGGGTGTGTGGAATGGAAATGGATTAAGTTTGTCTAGTGTGTTAATTGTGTTATTGTGATTCTTGCAATGTAAATGAAAGTAAAACGATATGAGTTTGCTTTGAAATGGAATGTAGAAAACTTATGTCGTTTAAGTATGATTTTGCGACATTATGAAAATGAAGTTATTAGGTTGCAAATTATGACGGGTATTGATGAATTTGGAAGATGGAATCATGTTATGAATACGTAAGTCAAAGATTAGAAGTTTCGAATGCGTTATGACTTTGGCGGAAAGTTTGTATATTATGTATATCGTATGAATATCTTGTGGAAAACGATATGAAATGCTTTTAAACTATGTTGTGGTAATCTAGATTGATAATGAATGTGAAATTGTTGAGAATAGTTTGAAAGTTAAGGTTAAAGTAAAGGTTATGACATTATGTCGACAAGTAGAACTAGTGTTGCCATATTGTGTTTCTAATGTTTGTTGTTGATGTTGATGTTGTTGCTTGGGTTGTTGTTGATGATTGTGAGCCGAGTTAAGTTCTCGGGGGTGCTATATGTATAGGGGAAGTGCTGCCGAAATTTCGGTAGACAAATAAGAGTTGAATTGAATTTGTAGCATCTATAACTTACAATTGGCAAACTTGACCATTTGCAGATTTTTGACGAAACGGGAAGTGAGTTTGGAAAGGCGTAAGGAGCTTGAAAGGTATGTAAAGCTACCCCGATCCTTCTTTTGGCATGCCTAAATATATTAGGATCGAATTCGGGCCTCGAAAGACTTTCTGCCCCTCGGAATCCGCAAGTGGAAATATCACTTTTTCCTTCAGTAAGATTGAACTCTTTTGGTATGTTTTCTTGGAAATTATGCAAACCTTCTCTAAACTCCTTGGAAAGCTACAGAATGTCCGTAGAACCTTTATAGGTGATCCCATAAGTTTAAAGGGCGTAATTTGGACCCATCGCTTTGCTTGTCCCGAGGTGGGCCCACTATTCCCGGTTTTGCCCTTAATGTACTTAAGTCTTCTTTTCGAATAGTTCTTAAAAGAAACGTTTTGACTACCATTCTAATTACCTAACAAACGTTGTTTTAAATACTCCATGAAGTCTGATAAGTTGTTTTGATACTCGAAACTCATTTACTACGATTCCTTCCGACTTCATTGGATCGGTTTGTCTTTGATATGCCTCATCGAGTCTATGGAAACATTCATGATATCTTAATTGCATTAGTCTCTCACTACTCCATTCGTGGATGCCCCAATGTTTCCCACACCGAGCCCGGGCCAGGATATGTTGTCAAGCGTAATCCCCTGCATTGTTCGTCGTGCCTCGATGTGAGGGGGCAGGTATACGCGTACATGGGTTTGTGGAGTATGCTGTGCCATGTACGTTTGTTCTGATATGATTTACTATGGCCATCTGATATGACATATTATGTTACGGGGTTATGCCCCTATTCTGATTCTTCTGTGTTGTGGCACCAGCGTCGGGAGGGTGGCCACGTTCTGTCTGCCGAGTCCCTTGGCAGGGGCCGGATTTGATATGACATATGTTTCTGTACACACTCCGCATGTTTTGAAAATATATATATCTGATACCTTGTATTTTCTGTTTACTTTCTGTATGTTCTGCACCAGTTATGATTTTGTTTCTGCAACTCAGGCTTTACATATTCAGTACATATTTCGTACTGACCCCCTTTCTTCGGGGGCTGCGTTTTCATGCCGCGCAGCTACCGACGACAGGTTTGCTGATCCGTCTGCTTAGGATCTCATTCTGCTATTCTTGGAGCGCTCTTTTATTCAGAGCCATCTTTTGGTATAGTCTGTCACTTCTATATATGTATATTCTCATTCATGGGTACGGCGGGGCCCTGTCCCGTCATATGATTCTGTCGGATTGTTAGAGGTCTGTGGAAATGTTGTGGGTCGGGATCTTTCTGTACAGTGGGGTGCTTATGTTGTGTTTGGGCGATCCCATTCGCCGCGGCGGCCGGTCCGCATATATGTAAATATTGGTTTGTTGGCCCTGTGTGGCCTTTGGTGGTATTTTCTGCGTGCAGGATATATGGGATAGTCCGTAAAACAAAGGAAACTCTGCCGAAATTTTTCTAAAAATTAGCTAAATTTGAAATAAAGCCTTGTCGGCTTCTGCCATATACTAGAATGCGTTTGAGTGCCCAGATCGGGCACTAGTCATGGCCTACGGGGTTGGGTCGTGACAGTGGCGACCACGTTCCTGTGCCCTATTATGATTCTGTCTGTCTGATTGGATTCTGATTTTGTCTGTCTGATATGGATTCTGATTCCGCCTGTCCGTATGGATTGTGATTCTGCCCGTCCGTCTGGACCATAATTCTGTCCGTCCGTTTGATTTATGGTTTTGTCCGTTATACTTCTGTGCTTCCGGTTCATGCTATGATTATGTTTGTTATGTTTTTGCTTTACATACTCGGTACATTTTTCGTACTGACCCCCGGTTCTTCGGGGGCTGCGCTACATGCCCGCAGGTACAGACGCACCTGAAGATACGCCGCCAGTCTAGGGCTCAGATACTGCTATTTTGAAGAGCTCCTTTGGTCCGGAGCGTGTACTTTTGGTATATACCTTCTGTCTTCTGTATATTCTGTATGTATGGCAACTCCGGGTACGGCGGGGCCCTGTCCCGTCATATGACTCTGTAAGTCTGTTAGAGGCCTGTAGATATGTTTGTGGGTTAGGGTCTTTCTGTACGGATGTGTGTATATGTTGTGTTTGGGGCGACCCCATTCGCCGCCGCGGCCGGTCCGCATATGTTTATATGTTGCTTTGTTGGCCGGTGTGGCCTTTGTTGGTATTTTCTGTGCGCAGGGTTATTTTGGATAGTCTGTAAAACAAAGGAAACTCTGCCAAAAATTTTCTGGAAATTATCTAAATTTGAAATATAGCCTTGACGGCTTCTGCTTTATACTTGAATGCGTTTGATAACAGTTGAGATAGCATTGGATATATGTGTTTGGGTGCCCAAATCGGGTACTAGTCACGGCCCACGGGGTTGGGTCGTGACAGAAGTGGTATCAGAGCGGTTAGTCCTCGGAATGTCTACAGGCCGTGTCTAGTAGAGTCTTGTTTATCGGTGTGTTGTGCACCACATCTATAAACAGGAAGCTATATGACATCTAGGATGTTACCCTTCATTGAATCTTAGATCGTGCGATAGAACTGTATTAGTAGGATGATCCCCTCTGTCACACCCCGACCTCACTAGGGTGTCATGTGCACCCGACCCTTACTTAGGGCCGAGCGAACCCTCAGACTCTTGTTGCACATAAAACCACGTCATATTTTTTTCCTGTAAATCAAATAATAAAGTACATAGCAAAACTTTTCTTTCAGAAATATTCTTTCTCGTGGATTTCAAGCCGAACAATTCTGTAATCATACAAATTCATTACACACACACAGACCGACGACCAGTACCCACAACACTGTCTGCAAAGTCTCTAACAAGATTCCGAACGCATAACATACAGACTCTGACTCGGCAGCACTCCGGAAACAAATGGAGCTTGCCATTTGTACTGGATCATCTTCTATCTGTTCTCAGCTCAACTGGGAGTACCTGCGCGGCATGAAATGCAGCCCCCGAAGAACAGGGGGTCAGTACGGAAATGTACTGAGTATGTAAAGCAGAAATATAACAATATAAGCAAAACCGAGCCAGAAGTATAGAAATACAACAGGTAGGATCGGACCCAAGTCCGAAACAGAAATACAGAGTGTGTGGGCAGGACCACAACATATATCATAAGCACGGGGTGTAGCCGTCTGAATCGTGATATGAAACAGAGGCACAGAGCTTAACTGACAGGATCATCGTGCGGATCGGGGCACAGAGTGCGACTGCCATACCCGCAACCGAAGCTAGGGGTGAGGAACTATAGCCGACTGAATCATAGTCCGGCTCAGTCATACAGAAGTAACACCGACAGAATCATTCTCTGAATCAGCTGTCCAGAAGTGTAACAGGCAGAACCATGCATACAGAATCATAAACTTACACAAGTACAGATAGTATACATTTATCTCAGGTTTCGGCCCTTTAATGAGGGGCGCAGTAGACAGTGCAATGGAGTGTGCACGAACAACCAGGATGCCACAATGTCACCTCTGACGTGCAAGTCACACACAAGAGGTTCCGGCAGGCGAATACGACAATTAGAATGCCAAAATGCTTTACTTTCTTTTGAAAATCATTTTTGTTTCATACGTATAAAAGAATCAAACGCACAATTACCGCGGCCATAAGTCCAGCGGTCGCTATCACACATACCGTGGCCAAGTACCCAGCGGTCACTACCACACATACCGCGGCCAGGGGTCCAGCGGTCACAATCACACACACCGCGGCCAAAATTCCAGTGGTCACAATCACACATACCGCGACCAAAAGTCCAGCGGTCACAACCACACATACCGCGGTCGAGTATCCAGCGGTCACTATCACAAATTCGACATACCGCGGTCAAGGGTCCAGCGGTCTATGTCGGGCATAATCACAAGTGCGGCATGACGCGGTCAAGGGTCCAGCAGTCAATGCCACACGTCCGGCATGACGCGGTCAAGGGTCCAGCAGTCAATGTCGGACACGCCGCGGTCGAGGGTCCAGCGGCCAATATCACATATGCGCATATTCACATAACCGGCCCGGGACTCGGTAAAACGGAAAATAACATAATGCCAGATTATCACTTTCCAAACATAAATCACACATGCCAGGATCATGTATCACACAAGATTCAGGTATGCCAAAATCGTATATCAGAAAATATAGAAGATAAGTAGTTTATCCAAAATATCAGGGTAAGGTTTTCAAAACGTTTTAGATGTCGAAAATATTTTATAAGGCTCATAAAGGTGGTCATAGCACCTATCGTATAGTAAACGGCATAATAACCAGGAGCTACCTGTGTGCTCCGGACAAGAGTACATTGGCTAAGGCCATATAGAAAATACCAGGGTTTCTGTCTCCACAATCGTTTCAATAAACATCGACTCAGACTCAGGACAGTAAAAATGACTCCCGTTTAGTAGTCGGGACAATATCCATAAGTTCCCTTAACTGATCGTACAAGAACGAGGAAAACAGGGCCATAGAAGAGGAGTCGGGGATAGCGGGCCCACCTCGGGCCAAGTCGAGGCGGCGGACAAGAATCACGCACATTAGACTCTACGGAGTCATCCAGGAAAGTTTCAGAGTGATCGGGTTACATTTGTAAAAGTTATGGAGGTTTAACCACTTTTCTAGCAAAATGCACCTTTTGTAGTTCAATTGAATTGAATGAATAGTACCAAAAATCAATCTCGGTTTCCGATGAGCAGAATTGTCACCGAGGCTCATATCTCAACCTAGCACACCTAGGACATGCCAAAGAACAAAGGGGAAGGCTTTACATACCTTAGTTGCACCTTACGCTCGTCCGGATTCGATTTCCATTTCGCCCAAAATCTACAAATGGTCATGTTTACCAATTGTTAACCATAAGACTTTAAGACTTAAATCTTGAATCAACACTTTTCTACAGAAATTTGGGCAGCATTTCCCCTATACATATAGCATCCCCGAGAATTCAACTCGGCCAGAATAATCAACAGCAACCCAACAACAACACTAACAACAACAACAACCACTATAATACACAATATGACACAACTAGTCTTGTTTTCAACATAACGCAATAGCTTTCATTCCAACTTCACATTTTCAATTCAATACGAACATTCTCATATTCATTTACTAATCAAGATCACTCCAATACAATTCGGGACATTTCATATCAATATACAAAATATACAAAATATACAAATTTTCCACCAAACCATAATCCATCCAAAACTTCAAATCTTCAACATACACATTCATAACATATTTCCACCTTCCAATTTCATCAACCATAATCATAATTCACATCTTAACAACTTCATTTCCATAATATCATAAAATCATATTAAAATGACATAATCTTCTACAATCAATTTCAATGCCAACGGACGAATTTATATCGCTATTTTCCCGTTCTATTTCGTCGAAACTTTAAATAAACTTGTTGGCAATGAAAAGGAACCTTAATATTACCTCAAGTGTGCAGCCACCACGTCCACCCTCTTCTCTTTAGTTGATTTTTAGCTCAAATCGAAGGCAACGCGACGTAGAACACTTTTCTCTTCATGGGCTTCGGGATTCGGGGCTCCGATTTTGATCAAAATTGATTTTTCTTCTCTCCAAGGCCATTTTATATCTCTCTCCAGAATTTTCTGGTCTTATTTGTGTGAATAATGAGGATAAAGACCTGAAATTTCATTTACAAGTTTGTGGGTAATGGGCCTAACCCGGTTGGGCTCGGATTGGGCCTCCTAGCCCACTGACCTTTCTTTCTTAAAACGTCTATATCTCCTTATTCCGACATCACCTGGGAACCCACGACCTATGGTTGGAAAGCTAATTCAATTATCTACAACTTCTATTTCTTGGTATGTTTCCAAATTCCAAACTTATAATACCGGTTTTGCCCCTAAAATTCAGGTCACCCGAAAACGTTTTTTTAAAAATATTTGTTTGGAGGACTTCCACTTTGATTTGGCCCAAGGGTCCTTCTTGAGTTGTGTTTAACTCCACATATGTGATTCATATGACTTTTCAGATGTTCCAAAAAAATCTCGATGTGTGGGCCCCACCTCATCAAATAATCTGACGTTAAAAAATACGGGATATAACACCCTCCTAACGATTTGTTATGTTTTCAGCGATGCCTCCAAAGAAGGCAACAGCCGCCCAGAAGGGCAAGTCTACAGCGGCAGGTGAGACCAGCCGAGCTCAGGTGACTACTAGGGCTCGTGCCCAGATTGAGCCAAATGTTGTGCCTTCGACGGCTAGTTCTGTTACGCCACCAGTACCGGAGGGATTTGGAGCAGCCACAGCTGCAGCACAGGGGGTGGCTCCACCGCCAGCTCCAGCAGCACCAGTACCTGTACCTCCGGCCCCCCAGTCAGGGGCGGAGGACAGGGCCATGCGAGATGCGGTTCAGTTATTGACCACACTGATGACAGAGTAGGTTCGCAGGCATGGGTTTGGGGGTGGTCGTGCGGACATATACGAAAGCTCCAGGGCTCGTGAGTTCTTGACATGTAATCCTCCAGAATTCTCCGGGACAAAACCCAAAGAGGACCCCCAGGAGTTTATTAGAAAGATGGAGAGCACGATACGGTTGATTAAGGCGTCGCCGACTGAGTCCGTTGAATTGGCCTCGTATCGGTTATATGAGGTAGCGGCGAACTGGTATGAGTCCTGGCAGCTATCCAGGGGTGACGATGCTGCCCCAGCAGTATGGGCCGAGTTTACTAAGGCCTTTCTTGATCATTTTCTACCTCCAGAGCTACGGAGAGCCAGGGTTGATCGATTCTTGCATCTGAAACAGAACGGTAGGAGTGTTCGAGAATATAGCCTAGAGTTCGACTCGTTGGCTAGGTATGCACCCGCTATAGTAGCCGAGATGGCCGATAGGGTGCACCGGTATGTGATGGGGCTAGACCCTTATTTGATCGATGGTTGCCTGGCGGTGGCTTCTCAGCCAGGGATGCATATTGCCCGGGTGCAGGCGCACGCCCAGGGCATGGAGGACCGGCGTAGGGAACGTCGACCTGATAGGGGCCATGACGGGAGCCGGCCTAAGAGAGCCAGATCGGCCGGGTACCCAGGGGGATTTCAGAGTGAGTTTTCTCAGCGGCAGGGTAACAGGTATTCGTCCCAGCCAGCACACAGTACGCCCCCACAGTTCTCGGGACAGGACTCTGTGGCTTCGAGTTCGCAGGTAAATAGGAGTTTCAGTCAGATGGGACCATCCATACCTCGGTGCCCTTATTGCAGGAGGCGTCACCCTGGTGAGTGTTATCGTGCCACTGGTGCCTGCTTTTCTTGTGGCCAACAAGGCCATACGATGAGAGAGTGTCCGTATAGGGGTGGTCCAGGTGGTTCAGCCCAGCTTATCGGGTCTGTTGCTGGCTCGTCTTCTCCTTCGGCAACCATACGCCCCACGGGGCGAGGAGCACCAGCATCAGCGCCAGCACCAGCGAGCCGTGGCCGAGGTCGAGGTGCAGCTTCTGGTTACAGCGGTCCTTCGAACCGCGTATTTGCTTTGACCGGCCGGCAGGACCCAGGAGCGTCTTCAAGTGCACACCCAGGTATGTTAGTGATCTTTTCTTGAGGGATATGCGTATGAATGGGTTTATACTTTATCATATTATGTGATTTTATTCTTCTGGATATTAATAAGAGCAAGGTAATTGTTAACCTGATAGACATTGAGAATTCGGAAGGGCGATATGGTAATTGTGTGGTTTAGCCTGGGGTGGGACCCACTATGAGAATTTTTCGAAAATTTATTAAGACCCCGATCTGCCCTAAATTATGTGACAAAGGTCGTGCGGGGATGTCGACGAAATAATACCAGCCCTAACGCGTCAAAATGCATGAGAGTTTCGAGGTTAAGCGTGCTAAGGCTAGAGCAATTCTAGGATGGGTGACCCCCTGGGAAGGATACAAAATTTTTCATAAATGTAAGTATGATATATAAATGGAAATTTTGGGTAACCTAAAGGAAAAGAGGATGTGTGGAATAGCTAGTGCCATTACAGGAGCCGCGCAGACCGAGGCAGACTAAATGGGCGAAAAGAAGAAGCGCAATACCGCTCGGGAAATTGAGCGAATTCGAATAACGGTCGGAGCCGTTCGCGAATAAGATATTAGTAAATGTATATGTATGTGTATGATTTTCGTCTGGTGCCCATATGAATCTGTCTGATATAACTCTGTATGTCTGACTCCGATTATAAATCTGTCTGATATAACTCTGTATGTCTGACTCCGATTATGAATCTGTCTGATACATCTCTGTACGTCTGACTCTGATCTCGGATCTGTCTGATACCCTCCCATACATCTGACTTTGACTACGAATCCGTCCGTCATAGTTTAGTACGTCTGCCTCCGATTGCGAATCTGTCCGATATGCTTCTATGCGCCCGATCCCAGTTGTGAATCTGATTGGTATGACGTGGAATCACGATAATATGGTAAGGAACCGAGGAGTGCAACAAGAAGTGATATTGATTATGATGTCTGAAAAGCTTTGAGGGAAAGGAAGAAGGGACACAATGTCTGTGAAGGAGCGAAAAGCATTCATCTGTTACTAGAATACAATTCATGGCCCAGCGATTATATGGGATATGAGAAAACACGTTATGAGAGCATATGAGTCAGTAATGTGAAGAATTACTCTGCTATATTGGTAAAGAATCCGTATCGAAAAGTCGACAAAGGACGATTATAAAAAGGACCCTCCCGAAATAGTATGACGCCCCATGAGGTCAATTTAACATTCGAGGACGAATGTTTTAAAGGGGGGGAGGATGTTACATCCGGCATTTTTGTGTATTCGAAAAATTCGAGATAACTTGACTTGTAATGAATGAGGCCATATTTGGACCTTACTTGGTATGAATGTGTCGGCTATGAATACATTAGTGTGGAATTACGAAAGGAGGCCAAGGGAAAAATTGGAATTTTGGAAATTAGTTTCGGAAATTACAAAATAAGAATTCTTGATGAATTGGGCTAAAAAAAATAATAAAATGAGGCCCAACTAAGGGAGCCCAACCGGCCACACTTCATGGCCCAAGTCCATGGAATATTATTCCATGTGACAAATTAACAAAAGGGATAAGTATATACATGGATCAATGTTCATCTTTTGGAACATTCAAGAAAAATTGAGAGAGAGAGAGGAGGAGAAAAAGGCCACGGCCAAAGAGAAAGAGAAAGAGAAAAAGAAAAAAAAATCTTGGAGCTTGATTCTTGGTTCAAAAATCCATCTCTTTTGGAATTTCTACTGAGCTCAAGATTCTCTTCAAGGTGATATAATTATTTTGGCAAGAAACTACCATTTGTGGCAAGTGGAAGAGTTGAGAAAAGGTAAGAATTTTATCATTTTTAAACCATGGAATATATGTATATATGTTGTAGTGTGTGGGAATGAATGAAAAACATGAAAATTTTGTGTGTTGTGAATGTGTGTATGGCCGTGTGTGTGTATGATGGTGTAGTTGAGATGTGTTGAATTTTGTATTGTAATCTAGTTATGGTTATGGTAGAAATTGTATTGGAAATGAAAGTTGAATGAATTCGACGGAAATTGGAAATATGGAGTGTAGCCGTGTGGTGTTGTGTTGATGGTGGAGGATAAATTAAATTTCCTTAGTATGATGATTGTGTTGTTGTGAATTGAATGGAAGAAAAATGGTTCTTGTTGTTATGGAAAGTTTGTTGTTAAGTTGTTGTTGGAAATATGCAACTTTATTGTAGTTTATGTATATATGGAAATAAAAGCAGTAAGGTGCAAATCATGATATTCATCAATGAAATTGGAAGTTAAGAATGCATTATGAACGATTATGTTGAAGATTGGGAATTTTAGATGAATTATGGTTTTGATGAAAAGTTTGTATATCGTGTATACCTTGTGAATATATTGTAGAAAGGATATGAAATGCTTCCTATTTGCGTTGTAATGATCATGACTAATGATGAATATGGAAAGATTAAGATTGGTTTGGAAGTGTAAGGTCGGAACGGAAAATGTTAAGTTATGACGGAAAGTTGGCAAATTGTGCCTTATTATGTATTTTGAGCTACTTGTCGTTATTATGAATATTGTTGTTGGGTTGTGTTGATTGTTTGGCTGTGTTTAACTTTTGGGGATGTCATATATACAGAGGAAATGCTGCCGAAATTTCGGTAGGCAAGTATGTGTTAAGTTTGGACTATTGAAAAGTTGAAACTAACAAATGGTAAACATGACCATTTGTAGATTCTGGACGAAATTGGAAGTGAAGCTAAGCGAGCATAAGGCGCAATTGAGGTATGTAAAGCCTACCCCTTCCTTCTTAGGCATGTTCTGAACATAATAGGCTCGGCCGCGAGCCTTAAATACCACTTCGTTCCCCGGAATCCGAGATGGAAACCCGCTCCAATTCCTTCAGCGAGACTGAACCACTTTTCTTATAATTTGTCCCTAAAGTGAACTTTTGTATGAAACCTTCCTAAACGAAGTCGGAATACTCCCAAATGATTATGGATGACCTCTTAAGGTCTATTATCAGTAATTTACGCATGTCGCCTCGAGTTGGTCCGAGGTGGGCCCACGGAGCCCCGATACCTATTGTATGATCTAAATTGTCTCATTTCTGTCCGATTTTCACAAGTAACATCTGGACTATCATTCTGATCACGATATGACTACTTTTCATATAAATCTTACAAAATGGCTTTGATATCTGGAAATCCGATTCTGGTAAAAAAAAATCTATCGTGCCTTCCGAAGCAGGATATAGGCGCATATTATGAATGCTATCCGAATACTCTGATTTGACTCGCCATTTGGCCTACTTCAGTTTGATTGAGTCGGTATAACGATCTGTATGTATGTGGTTCCTCATTAATCTGTTCGTGAATGTCTCAATGCTTCCTTTCACCGGATCCCGAGCCGGTTTATATCGTGCGGATGGGCCGCCGAGTCCCTTGTCGAGGGTCGGGTCCCATGTATGAATTCCGAAGTATGATGTGTCCGGTTCCGGGGTACTGTGGTATATGTCATTCCCGGTTACCGTGTATATGTTACGAAGTATGATGTGTCCGGTTTCCCGGCGTGTGATCTGTCCCCGGGGTTACCGTGGTTATGATATGATGTGTTATGTGACGGAGATGTTCGAAGATATGAAATCT
The DNA here is from genome assembly GCF_019175385.1 of Lycium barbarum. Taxonomy (NCBI): domain Eukaryota; kingdom Viridiplantae; phylum Streptophyta; class Magnoliopsida; order Solanales; family Solanaceae; genus Lycium; species Lycium barbarum. Next base: position 49,564,478 of record NC_083344.1, on the reverse strand, counting down.
TCTAAAATATGATATGTTGTGGCGCTAGAGGCGGGAGTGGCGACTACGTTCCTGTGCCCTATTATGATTTTGTCTGTCTGATTGGATTCTGATTTTGTCTGTCTGATTGGATTCTGATTTTGTCTGTCTGATATGGATTCTGATTCCGCCTGTCCGTATGGATTGTGATTCTGCCCGTCCGTCTGGACCATAATTCTGTCCGTCCGTTTGATTTATGGTTTTGTCCGTTATACTTCTGTGCTTCCGGTTCATGCTATGATTATGTTTGTTATGTTTCTGCTTTACATACTCGGTACATTTTTCGTACTGACCCGCGGTTCTTCGGGGGCTGCGTTACATGCCCGCAGGTACAGACGCACCTGAAGATACGCAGCCAGGCTAGGGCTCAGATACTGCTATTTTGAGGAGCTCCTTTGGTCCGGAGCGTGTACTTTTGGTATATACCTTCTGTCTTCTGTATATTCTGTATGTATGGCAACTCCGGGTACGGCGGGGCCCTGTCCCGTCATATGACTCTGTAAGTCTGTTAGAGGCCTGTAGATATGTTTGTGGGTTAGGGTCTTTCTGTACGGATGTGTGTATATGTTGTGTTTGGGGCGACCCCATTCGCCGCGGCGGCCGGTCCGCATATGTTTATATGTTGCTTTGTTGGCCGGTGTGGCCTTTGTTGGTATTTTCTGTGCGCAGGGTTATTTTGGATAGTCTGTAAAACAAAGGAAACTCTGCCAAAATTTTTCTGCAAATTATCTAAATTTGAAATATAGCCTTGACGGCTTCTGCTTTATACTTGAATGCGTTTGATAACAGTTGAGATAGCATTGGATATATGTGTTTGGGTGCCCAGATCGGGTACTAGTCACGGCCCACGGGGTTGGGTCGTGACATCCGCGTACCCCCAGAATCGGCCAGACGAACCCCAAGATTAGCCAGCTGATGAATATCACGTACTATCTCTTTCCTGTCTGGCTGTAAATCTGCTAAACTGCCCGTAGATTTCCGACTGAGTGCATCTGCAACAACATTAGCCTTACCCGGATGATACAGAATATCGACATCATAGTCTTTCAGGAGCTCCAGCCACCTCCGCTGTCGCAAATTAAGCTCTTTCTGCTTAAAAATATACTGGAGACTCTTATGATCTGTATAGATATCAACATGAACGCCATATAAATAATGTCTCCATATCTTCAGAGCATGAATCACCACTGCAAGCTCCAAATCGTGGGTAGGATAATTCTTTTCATGTTTTTTGAGCTGTCGGGAAGCATAGTCTATAACTCTGCCTTGCTGCATCAATACACAGGCTAACCCCACACCAGAAGCATCACAATAGATAATATACCCGTCTGGTCCCTCTAGAAGAGTTAGAACTGGAGCTGTAGTCAGCTTTTCTTTCAACTGGAAGCTTCGTTCACAAGCATCAGTCCACTGGAACTTGGCTCCCTTCTGAGTTAGCCTTGTCAAAGGCGCTGAAATCGAAGCAAACTTTTCCACAAATCTTCTGTAATAGCCTGCTAATCCCAGAAAACTACGTACCTCTGTGGGCGTCGTGGGTCTAGGCCAATTCTTCACGGCCTCAATCTTCTGTGTGTCCACTCGGACACCATCAGCTGCAATAATATGTCCCAAGAATGCCACTGAAGCCAGCCAGAATTCACATTTAGAAAATTTTGCATATAATTTCTGATGTCGAAGCACCCCGAGTACCGATCTCAAATAATCTGCGTGTTCTTCCTCGGACCGAGAATAAACCAAAATGTCATCGATGAATACAATTACGAACATATCCAAGAATGGCCTGAATACCCTGTTCATTAAATCCATGAATACCGCAGAAGCATTAGTCAGCCCAAAAGACATAACTCTGAATTCATAGTGCCCATATCTGGTCCGGAATGCTGTCTTAGGAATATCGGCCTCTCGTACCCGTACCTGGTGATAGCCTGACCGAAGGTCTATCTTCAAAAAATATTTGGCGCCCTGCAACTGATCAAACAAATCATCAATTCTGGGGAGGGGGTATTTATTCTTTATGGTTACCTTATTCAGCTGCCGATAATCGATACACATACGCAGCGACCCGTCTTTCTTACGCACAAATAATACCGGGGCTCCCCAAGGCGAAGTACTGGGCCTGATGAAGCCTTTTTCTAACAGATCCTTCAACTGCTCTTTTAGTTCTTTCAATTCTGCTGGTGCCATTCTGTACGGGGGAATAGATATAGGCTGAGTATCTGGAAGCAAATCAATAGTAAAATCTATCTCCCGCTCTGGAGGAAGGCCTGGAAGCTCTTCTGGGAACACATCTGGAAATTCATTAACCACGGGAACTGACTGAAGAGTCAGCGTTTCTGCTGTCAAGTCTTGTACCCAAACCAGATGATAAATATAACCCTTTCTGATCATTTTCTTCGCCTTAAGGTATGAAATAAACTTACCTTTCGGCGATGCAGTATTACCTGCCCATTCTATAACTGGCTCCCCAGGAAACTGGAAACGAACTACCTTATTTTGGCAGTCAACATTAGCATAACAGGAAGCTAGCCAGTCCATACCCATAATAACATCGAACTCGATCATATCTAACTCCACCAGATCTGCCTTAGTGTCTCGGCCACATACAATTACAGAACAGTCTTTATATACCTGTTTTGCTACAATAAAGTCCCCAATCGGTGTGGCTACCTCAAATGGCTCTATAGGTTCAGACGTTATACCAATTTTTCCAGCAACAAGAGGCGAAATATATGACAAAGTCGAACCTGGATCAATCAATGCATACACAGACCGAGAGAAGACCAATAATGTACCTGTAACGACATTAGGCGATGCCTCCTGGTCCTGGCGGCTGGACAAAGCATAAATGCGGTTCGAAGGACCGCTAGTACCAGAAGCTCCACCACGGCCTCTGCCGCGACCCGCCGGTGCTGATGTACCCGGCCCTGTAGGGCGCATAGCCACTGACGAAGATGATGACCCGGCGGCTGATCCGGTAGGCTGCGCTACACCACCCGAACTACCCTTATACGGGAAATCTCTCACAGAATGGCCCTGACGGCCACAAGAAAACATGCACTGGTGGCTCTGTAGCACTCCCCAGGATGGTATCTGCCATAATAAGAACACTGAGGCCTAGGTGGCCTCGTCTGACCAGAACCCCTATCCGTCCGCGAACCTGGAGCTCTGACCTGCTCCTGAATAACCTGGGCTATCAAATCTGTGACCTGTAGGCTGTGGAGGTGCGCTCTGTGCCGGCTGGGATGGATATCTGCTAGGCTGCTGCGGCTACTGAGGCTGTCTGCCCCGAAACTCTCCAGAATACCCGGACGATCTGGCCCTCTTGGGTTATCTCCGATCCTGACTCCTATCGGGCTGATGACCCCTGTGCCGGTCCTCCATGCCCTGGGCGTGCGCCTGAATACGGGCAATATCCATATCGGGCTGAGCGGCCAATACCAAACAACTGTCGACAAAATACCGGTCCAACCCCATAATATACCTGTGCATCCTGTCAGCCATAGTAGCTACCACAGCAGGTGCATATCGGGCCAATGAGTCGAACTCCATACTGTACTCTCAAACACTGCGGCCCCTCTGTCTCAGCAATAAGAATCTGTCAGCCCTGGCCCGCCGTAACTCTGGAGGCAGAAAATGGCTAAGAAAAGCCTGAGAAAAATCATCCCAAACTGCTGGGGGAGCGCCGTCGCCTCTGGATAACTCCCATGACTCGTACCAATTTGCCGCTACATCATACAACCGGTACGAAGCCAATGTGACTGACTCTGTCGCGGAAGCATTAATCAAATGTAAGGTGCGCCGCATCTTCCTGATAAACTCCTCAGGATCCTCCTCGGGCTTTGTCCCGAAGAACTCTGGAGGTCCACAAGTCAAGAACTCACGAGCTCTCGAACTGTCACGCCTATATGCTCGGTCACCTCCCAATCCGTGCCCCTGAACCTGTCCCGCCACAAGTCTGGTCAATAGCTGGACTGCCTCTCTCATAGTCTGATCCTCAGTCCCTGGCCGTGGAGCTGGAGGCTCAGGTACTGGAATCTCGAGAGCTGGCGGTGGAGCCGCCCCTCGACCTGCAGCTGCTGCTCCAATCTCCTCTACATGTGACGGTGTGGAAGATCCCTCTGCCGGGGGCAAAATATCAGGAGCAATATGTGCATGGGCCCTGGTAACCCTCTGGGCCCGACTAGTCTCTCCCACAGCTGCTACCTTGGCCTTTTGGGCCGCTGTCGCCTTTTTTGGAGGCATAACTGCAAATGCAACAATTCGTTAGGGAGGAGTCATCCTGATAACACAGCTCTATCGCACGATCTAAGACAGAAAGAAGGGTAGTATCCTAAATGCCCAGTAGCCTCCTGTTTATAGGTGTGGTGCACAACACACCGATAAACAAGACTCTACTAGACACGGTCTGTAGACATTCCGAGGACGAACCACTCTGATACCACTTTTGTCACGACCCAACCCCGTAGGCCGTGACTAGTGCCCGATCTGGGCACCCAAACACATTTATCAAATGCTATATCAATATTTATCCAACTCATTCAAGTATATAGCAGAAGCCGACAAGGCTGTATTTCGAAGTTAGATAATTTCCAGAAAAATTTCGGCAGAGTTTCCTTTGTTTTACAGACTATCCAAAATAACCCTGCGCAAAGAAAATACCAACAAAAGACCACACAGGGCCAACAAAACAGCATTTAAACATATGCGGACTGGCCGCCGCGGCGAATGGGATCGCCCAAACACAACATATACCCGCATCTGTACAGAAAGACCCCAACCCACAAACATGTCCACAGACCTCTAAACTGACCGACAGAATCATATGACGGGACAGGGCCCCGCCGTACCCATGAACGAGAATATATATATATACAGTAGTGACAGACTATAACAAAATATGGGCTCTGGATAAGAGAGCGCTCCAAAATAGCAGAATAAGATCCTAAGCGGACGGATCAGCAAACTTGTCGTCTGTACCTGCGCGGCATAAAAACGCAGCCCCCGAAGAAAGGGGGTCAGTACGAAATATGTACTGAATATGTAAAGCCTGGATTACAGAAACAGAATCATAACTGGTACAGAACGTACAGAAAAGTGAGTAGAAAATCCAAAGAATCAAATACATATTTCCAAAACATGCAGAGTGTGTACAGAAACATATGTCATATTAAATCCGGCCCCTGCCAAGGGACTCGGCAGACAGAACGTGGCCACCCTCCCGACGCTGGTGCCACAACACAGAAGAATCAGAATAGGGGCATAACCCCGTAACATAATATGTCATATCAGATGGCCATAGCAAATCATATCAGAACAAGCGTACATAGCACAGCATACTCCACAAACCCATGTACGCGTATACCTGCCCCCTCACATCGAGGCACGGCGAACAATGCAAAGGATCACGCTTGACAACATATCCTGGCCCGGGCTCAGTGTGGGAAACATTGGGGCATCCACGAATGGAGTAGTGAGAGACTAATGCAATTAAAATATCATAAATGTTTCCATAGACTCGATGAGGCATATCAAAGACAAACCGATCCAATGAAGTCGGAAGGGATCAAAGTAAATGAGTTTCAGATATCATAATGAATTACAGAGTATAACCTTTCTGAAGTCGTTTCGAGTGTCAAAACAATTTATCAGACTTAATGGAATATTTAAAACAACGTTTGTTAGGTAATTAGAATGGTAGTCAAAACATTTCTTTCAAAAACCGCTCGAAAGTAAGACTTGAGTACAATACGGGCAAAACTGGGAACAGTGGGCGCACCTCGGGACAAGCAAGGCGGTGGGCTCAAATTACATATTTTAAACTTATGGGGTCACCTACAAAGGTTCTACGGACGTTCTATAGCTTTCCAAGTAGTTTAGGGAAAGTTTGCATGATTTTCAAGAATACAAACCAAAAGGGCTCAATCTTACTGAAGGAAAAAACGAGATTTTCAATTGCGGATCCCGATGGGCAGAAAATCGTTTGAAGCCCGAATCCGATTCTAATACACTTAGGCATGCCAAAAGAAGGATCGGGGTAGCTTTACATACCTTTTGAGCTTTTTAAGCCTATCCAAGCTCACTCCCCGTTTCGTCGAAAATCTGTAAATGGTCACATTTACCAATTGTAAGTTATAGATGCTACGAATTCAATTCAACTCATATTTGTCTAACGAAATTTCGGCAGCACTTCCCCTATACATATAGCACCCCCGAGAATTCAACTCGGCTCAAACCCATGAACAACAACCCAAACAACAACATCAACATCAACAACAAACATTAGAAACACAATATGACACAACTAGTTCTACTTGCCGACATAATGCCATAACCTTCATTTCAACTTCAATTTCCAAACCAATCTCAAGGGTTTCACATTCATTATCAATCTAGATCATCATAACATAGTTTAGAAGCATTTCATATCGTTTTCCTCAAATTATACATACGGTATACATAATATACAAACTTTCCGCCAAAGTCTTAACGCATTCGAAATTTCTAATCTTTGACATACATATTCATAACATGATTCCATCTTCCAAATTCATCAGTACCCATCATAATTTGCAACCTAATAACTTCATTTTCATAATGTCGTAAAATCATACTTAAGCGACATAAGTTTCGACATTCCATTTCAAAGCAAACTCATATCGTTTTACTTTCATTTACATTGCAAGAATCACAATAACACAACTAACACATTACCCAAACTTGATTCATTTCTATTCCTACTCCAACATACCACACGGCCCAATGCTCTTTTTGCCAATTCATCCAATTTTATTCAACTTTCATTCTCAATATGAATTCCATCATTTTCATAACTAGAATACAACATAATTTCAATTCTTCATTGGCATACAATGCATGCATACACACGGCTACACATATATACCACACACCCACTTTGCAAACTTCCATTTCTTCATACAATCAACACATTTCTACATACTACAACACAAACAAGACTTCATAACACAAGGATAAGGGATGAATTCTTACCTTATTCTCTAGTCTTCTTCACTTGAACTTGTGATCACTTTGATGAACCAAGGCCTCCTTTCTCCAAACCAACTACACCAAGTTGAAGAGGCTACTCAATTTAGTAGGAAAACCACAAAATATAAATTTTTAGAACAAGATTTTTGGTGGCTAATTTTCCTATGGCAAACCCGAAACCCTCTTATTTTTTTGCTCTTGTTTAGCTTTGTTTTCTTGTTCTTTCTTCAATCTTCTAAAGGATGAAGATGATATATAATAAGTATAATATGGTCCCCTTAGTTAATTTATCACATGGAAAAATAATTTGGGCCATGGGTTTGGGCCATAGTTGGCCGGCCACCCCATCTCTTTTTGTGGGCCTCATTTCATTCTCATTTTGAGCCCAATTGGCTTGTATATCATATTTTGTAATTCCCGAAACTAATTTTCCGAAATTCCAAATTTGCCCTTAGTCATCCTCGACACTTCCACATTAATATTCTTTCACAAACAACTCATGCTAAATGTACTCAATTATGACTTTATCTCATACAAGTCAAGACTATTTCTAATTTTCCAGATGTGCGAAAACGCGGGATATAACAATATCTATATGTATGTTTTGGGCACGACGGGGTCCTGTCCCGTCTGTATGTCTAGTACTCTAGTAGAGGCTCGTAGATACGCAGTGTGGGTTATATGGTCTCACGAGGTTGCTATTATGTATACACATATTATTTTGATGGACAAAAGGCTTATGTATATTAAAGTATGTATGTTTTCAAATGAAAAATGATTTTCTTGTAAATGGAGTATGAATTTGGTAAAAGAACGTTTAATGAGTATGATGAGTAGTAGAATGAACGGTGCTCGGTGGTTAGCCCCGGGTACCCGTCACGGCCCCATAGGCGGGTCGTGACACCTAGCCAAAGAACTGAAGTGGAGACTATACTCTAAGGCACTCATACTTCCTTGCCTATACTTCAAGAACTTGTCGACTCTAGCCCGCCGAACCACTGGGGGCAAGTAATGTCGAAGGAAAGCATCAACAAATTTTTGCCATATCGGGGGAGGTGCATTGACTCCCCTAGAATATAACCAAACAGTATAACAATGCCTGCCGCTAGGCCTGCGCGGCAACCAATTGAGTCAACAGTTGAATGGCCTCCTTCATCTTTTAGTCTGAAACCTCTGGTGGAGGAGATGGGGGTGCTGGAGTTGGGGATAGGACCCCCTCATGCTCATCTAAAGCAGGTAATGAGTGGGAAGATCGAGATGGAACCTCATTCTGGGACTCACCTTACTTTGTCGAGTCTTTTTATATGTTTTATGATGCATATAGTTTCTCACTACTCTACTCGTGGATGCCTCAATGCTTCCTTCACTAAGCCCGGGCCAGGATATGTTATCAAGCGTAATCCACTACATCGTTCGCCGTGCCTCGATGTGAGGGGGCAGGTATGACATGTACATGGGTCCGGAGTATGATGTGTCATGTACATATATGTTCTGATATTTGATGATATGATATGATATGGCCATCTGATATGTTATGATATATACGGAGCTATTCCCTACTCTGGAGTATGCTGTGTTGTGGCGCCAGTGACAGGGTGGTGACCACGTTCTGTTCACCGAGTCCCATAATGGGGCTGGATATGGCATATGTTTGACATGAATTATCTATGTTTTATGAGTAAGCATTTTTGATACTCTGGTTATTGCATTCATTTTCTGTACTTCCTGTTCCGGTTATGATTCTGTTTATTATACTTCATGCTTTACATACTCAGTACATATTCCGTACTGACCCCCTTTCTTCGGGGGCTGCGTTTCATGCCGCGCAGGTACAGATACCAGCTTTGGAGATCCGCCCGCTTAGGACAGCTACTCTGCGGTTTTGGAGTACTCCTTTGTCCGGAGCCCACGTTTTGGTATAGACTTTTCTGTTGTATATGTATATGTTTATTTAGGTGTACGACGGAGCCCTGTCCCGTCTTATGATTCTGTTATTGTTCGTAGAGGTCTGTAGACATACGTGTGGGTTGTGCATACGTTCTGGGATTGTGTATTTTGTGACAGCCTTATCGGCTTCCGTGCGCTACATCTGTTTATCTGCGATAACTAGCGATGTCGTCTGATTTCTACATTCGTATACCTCGTTGATATGCTGGTTTGGGTTATTGGGTACGTACGGGTGTCCAGCTCGGACACCAGTTGCAACCTACGGGGTTGGGTCGTGACATATAAACTGCCCGTCCATATAGGATCGGTGTGTAAGCCCGCGTCCGGGATATAAGCTGCCCACTATAGTGGTGTATATAGCTGCCCGCCCATACAAGTGCGGTGTAATACTTGTTATATCCCGTTTTATGTCGTAAGTCCATTGAGTAAGCTCTGAACGTTGGCCCTACGTTAATAAGTCCCCTTTCTGTCACGCTTTCTCCTCTTCCGTTAGTCTTGTCCGTCTCAGCCTACATGACTTTTATAGGGTTTGTAACCACTCCACACACTCTAATTTACATTGGACTACCTAGCTTCACATTCGTCTCTTGTTCCCACATTTGTGAAAATTTCAGCATATTTCCCAGGGGGTCACCCATCATGAAATTACTCTCACCCTAGCACGCTTAACCTTGAAACTTTAGTGCATTTCAGCGTCTTAGCGTTAGTATTTTCGCCCGCACTCCCTCGCACTACTTATATCACATATTATGGAACGAGTTGGGGTCTTAGCAGTTTTCGAAACGCCGCGTAACACATCTCTTCTTTTATTTACGGTTCTAACCTCTGCAATCTCTAGTATTCGTCTTTTTACCTGTGCGTATGGCTACCTTTCGTCCTAATTTCTGAATTCTTAATATGATCATCAATATAAAGGCAACGTAGGATAGGATAGAATCCGAATCAATTAACATACACTTCGTAGAAGGTGCCGAAAAAGTACCTGTGGCCGCGTCTGCGGAAGGCTCAGGGTCCTGTCGTCCTGTCAATGCATATAGGCGATGCGGAGGACCAGCTGAACTAGGTGTCCCTCCTCTACCTCGTCCGCGGCCCGCTGGAGCTTGGGAGGTCTGTCCAAGAGGGCGTACGGTCGACGATAAACCAACCGCGGACCCGACGGGCTGGGCTTGGTCTCCCTCATACCTCAGTGGGCAATCACGCATCAAATGGCCAACCCGCCCACAAGTATAACATGCACCTGTACCTGCGCGACACTCTCCAGAATGTGGTCTACCACATCGCGCACACCGTGGCGGGGGTGGCATCATCCTGCTAGAATCAGCTCTATACTGGGATCCTGACGCCTTAGTACCCTGATCTGGTCGTGAGTGAGTAGAACGGTCAAGTCCCCTATCCGTAAATCGAGGCGGTGCACTGGCCGCCGGTTGTTCTGAATGCCTGAATAGCTCTTGTGCCTGTCCCCCTCTGTACTCGCTTCTAGTCCTGGAAAATCTGCCCCTTTTTCTGGAACCCCTATCTAGGTAACGCTCCTCTCGCCGTGGCTGATATTGTTCCTTCAGATTTTGGGCGTGGGCCTGGATTCGAGTAATAGTCATCCCGTCCTGGAGTGAAGCTGTCAAACATTCCTTAACCAAATGTGGCCCTAGCCCACTCACAAATCGGTGTACATGATCTCCCTTATCCGCTATCATGGCTGGGGCATACCTGGCTAATGAATTAAAATGGAGGCTGTATTCTCGAACGCTCATATTTCCCTGTCTCAGGTTCAAGAACATATCGGCTCGAGCCCGTCGAACCTCTGGCGGTAGGAAATGTCGCAGGAACGCCTCAGTGAACTCCTGCCAAACCGGAGGGGGTGCATTTGCTCCCCTCGATGATATCCAGCTACTGTACCACAGAACTGCCACATCCCGCAGCCTGTATGAAGCCAACTCTACGGACTCCGTATCCGAAGCATGTATGATCCCCAGAGTCCTCAGCATCTCATCTATAAAACTCTGCGGGTCCTCCTCTGGTTTTGATCCATAAAACTCTGGAGGCTTCAGGGTGATAAAGTCGCGGGCCCTTGCACTTACCGCTCTGCCTCCGAGGTCTACATCTTGCCGCTGAGCCTGTGCGGCAACGAGCTGGGTTAATAACTGGATGGCCTCTGCCATCTGCTGGCCCGGAACTGCTGGCGGTGGAACTGGAGGTGCGGGGGCTGGAGCTGGAACTCTTTCCTGCTCTGCTGGTGCAGGGGGAGCAGGAACAGTCTGAGGGGGAGCCTCATTATGAGATTCTTCTTCTTCTAGCTCCCGTTCAACTCTGCTGGCCGCCACCCCCTTGGCTTTCTCGGCCATCGAAGACTTTTTCTTCGCCGGCATTACTGAAACCATAACACAGGTTTAGGAAAAGGAATATGGAAGCCTGGCAACTTAGCTCTATCGCACGATTTCAGAATGCAAAGAAGGTCACATTTCCTAAATGCCCTGTAGCCTCCTGTTTATAAGTGTGGCGCGCTACACACCCATAAACAAGACTGTACTGGACACGGCTCGTAGACAAACCCCTAGGACCGAACTACTCTGATACCACCTCTGTCACGACCCGTCAAGGGGCCGTGACGAGTACCCGATACTTGTACCGAGCACCCCTTGTCTATCGTTTTACCTTTACCTCTTAGCAAGCCATGTAAACAGAGCCATTTTTTTTTTGAACATTAACATTAGCGGCGTCATTCTGAACATAGACTAATAAACTTCGTTATCACTTATACATCAACATTAGCATGCCAAAACACCATATACCTAACTATACTTAACTGACTGTACATATCTGTCTACGAGCCTCTAGACGTAGTACACTTATACATAGAAAGGGCTGAGTACTGCCATGCCCGAATATATATACACAAAATAGTACCAAGGAAGTGAGGCTCCGGAATAACTGGAGCACTGTCAACACTGCTGGTAGAGCTTCTAAGGATCAAATCCGCCTGTCTGCTGACCTGCGCAGTATGAAACGCAGCGTCCACAAGAAGGGACGTCAGTACGAATAGTGTACCGAGTATGTAAGGCATGAATAGTAATATACAGAAAATATGAATCATGTATAATGACATAAGAGAGTTACAACACATGTCCTGGGATAGAAACATAACCTGTATATATATATACCCTTGGCCTATGCGTACTTAGCTTTCCTTTAAGAATCTTTCCTTGTTCATATACATATACATATAAAATAGGACATCTCATATTGCCGAGGCGTCGGCAGCCGATCCATTTAACCATAAATATACACATCCCGCGTCCGGGCATCCCGCGTCCGGGACGATATCATATCATGTAATGCCAACTGATCAGGTGGATATGCGTTCATAACGCTCTGCCCTTACCTCCATTTTCCCCGTATACACATGCATATATCATGTACATATATCAGCGTCTATAGCGCTCTAGCTCTTTTATCATATACATATACGTGTGTCGTGTAGGTACATCAGCGTCTATAGCGCTCTAGCTCTTTTGTCATGTGCATGTTTTAAAAAAATATATACACATATCTTACATACATTTACATGTCTTATATGCATTTACGTATCCTATATACATATGTCTCATAGGCACGCAGGAAAGCCCAAAGAAGAATCATGTAGTCATCGGAGTGACGTAAGGTCGGTGACCTCCAATTATATTATAGAATACTCGTGATCGCTTTGTCTCACCTTGAAGGAACGAGTATTTTAAGGTGAGACTACCAACGGGGAATAATATTAAAGTAAACGTAGAATGAAATCGGGGCATCATAGATGACGGTTCATAGACTTTGAAATCTTTTAGAAAATAAAGTCATAGCTAGGAAATATAAATAAGATTCAAAAATTAGTTTATCATTTTCATGTTTACATAAGATACTTAGCTTAGTCATCTTAGTCATAGAGTCGTTCCGGTAGTACGTATCATAGGCATATTCTCTTATCTAACATCATTGTTATCATTATCGTCATGGAAGTGCCCTCGTTAGAGGAGTCATAGTATTTATCATTTGGTATCGAAATCGGGATCAAAGGTTCCCTTTGGATTCACTTCAAGTAAGTCAAGCAAGACTGTAAGGAAAAATCCGAGAGTAGCGGGCCCACCTCGGGCCGGATGAGGTAGCGTATACGATTTACGTATGTTACGTGTCATAGCGTTACTTGTGATGGTCTTAGGGTAATCGGGTCCCATTTATACAAGTTCTAAGGGTGTAGGAGGTTTTTCCAACAATTGGCACACTTTCTAGTTCAATTCTATTGAACAAAAAGTGAAAAACTTTAGGTGCGGATTCCGGGGAACCGAGTTGTCCCCGAGGCTCGTACCCAATTTATTTCAACTAAGACATGCCATAGAAAGAAGGGTGAAGCCTTACATACCTCTTTCCGCTTCTTTTGCTATTCCGAATTCGCGTTGCAATCTCGTCAAAATCTGCAAATTGGTCACATTTACCCAAACTTTCATTAGGGTACTTAGAGTTAGAATCTTAAGGAACCACTTGGCTACCAAAATTTCGGCAGCACTTCCTCTGTAAATATACCATCCTCAACATTCAACATAGCCAAATTCTCATCAATCACAATCCGGGAATTCAAACCCGGCCAAACTATTAACATAATTCAACAATCACACTAAAAATTCACATATTCCATTCAAGGTGCATTCCAACACTTCAATTAACATTCTACCTCCTTCAATACTCTCCAATTCCAATGAAACAACAATAACCTTATAATACATATATTCCAACAACATCATAGTAATACCATTACATGTCTTCCATACAAAAACATTATTTTCAATTTACACAAACTTCCAATTGCCAATACTTCACCAAACTTGTCAAGTCTTTATTTGCGATATAACATCTACAACACAACGATTAAGATATTAATTACAACTCGCTCATTATTCTTTCACAACTCACCAATATACACGACTATACATCAAGTATACACGGCCACATATACCATGCACACTCACACGGCTCCAACATGTATACACCACTACAATCTCTCCAAACTCATTCAACTTCCATTTTCCACATATCATTCACAACAATAACAACTAAACACTAATTAAAATAATTGAAGCATGACTCCCACACACATATATATATACACGGCCATATACTATATTTCTCTCCTTCATGAATTTCATCCATTTTAGCATACTACAACACATATAAACCATATATAACACATAAAACAAGATCAAAACTCACCTTTCTTCTTCAACTTCTCACTTGACTACAACTTGACAACTTGTATGATTTTGAATTTTTCTTGCTCCAACAACAACTCCACCTTGTTAATCACCCTTTACTTGGTAGAAAATGATTTTTGGAGAATTTTTGCAAATTTTTCTTGTGAAAATTGCTCTTGGCCGAAATGGCCTTAAGTTTTTCTCCTCTCTCTCTTGTTCTTGCTTTTCTTGAAATTTCTAGAACATTATGTGGAATAAGATGACTTAGTCATCTTATTTATTGACCAAATTTTATTTAATATGGGCTTGGCCCATAACCATGGCCGGTTGGGCCTCACAAATTTGGGCCTTATTATTTTTTTTGATTTTTTTGGGCCAACTCGGTTTGGTCCCGAGTTGGGCCTAGCCCACTGACCTTTCGACCTGAAAACGTTCATATCTCCTTGTACCGACGTCACTTGGGCACCTACGACCTATGGTTGGAAAGCTAATTCAATTATCTACAACTTCTAGTTCTTGGTACCTTTCCAAATTCCAAACGTATAATACCGTTTTTGCCCCTTGAAGTCAGATCACCCGAAAACGTTTTCTTAAAATATTCGTTTGGAGGACTTCCACTTTGATTTGGCCCAAGGGTCCTTCTTGAGTTGTGTTTAACTTCTCATATGTGATTCATATGAGTTTTCAGATGTCCCAAAAAAATCTCGATGTGTGGGTCCCATCTCAGCAAATAATCTAACGTTCAAAAATACGGGATACAACACAGGCGGGACAGCCTGAGAGTTCGGGAGTTTTTGTTATGTGGCCCTCCAGAGTTCTTCGGGTCTAAGCCCGACGAGGACCCCCATGACTTTATTCGGGGGATGCGACGCTCACTGGACTTGGTCAGGGCTTCAGAGACCGAGTCGGTTGAGCTGGCTTCGCACAGGCTTCGAGATGTGGCTACCCACTGGTACGAGACTTGGGAGCTGTCTAGAGGACAGGGTGCCCCTCCAGCCACTTGGGATCAGTTTGTGACAGCATTCACCCGCCACTTTTTGCCCCCAGAGTTACGGCGGGCACGGGCTGATCGATTCTTACGTCTGCAGCAGAGGGGTCGGAGTGTTCGCGAGTATAACCTTGAGTTTGATTCTCTGGCCCGTTATGCACCGGCCGTGGTAGCAGATATGTCCGATCGGATGCACAGATATGTTATGGGATTGGACCGGTATTTGGTTGATAGCTGTATGGCAGTGTCATTGCAGGCAGACATGGACATTGCCCGACTTCAGGCCTATGCGATGGGTATGGAGGACCGTCGCAGGTCTGATCCTTCTGGCAGAGATCGAGATAGGAGGCCGCCCAAGAGGGCTAGGTCCGCAGGTTATTCTGGAGATTCCCGAGGCGGACAGCCTCAGCAGCAGCAGTCAGATAGACCTTTTCCTCCCTTCGGCCGGAGTACTCAGTCAGGCAGCCGAAGATTCGATAGTACGGGACCATCTGGGGCCGGTCAGAGCTCTAGAGTGGCAGGTTCGCAGGTATCCAGGGGCCCCAGCCAGGCCAGACCACCCAGGCCCCGTTGTCCTTATTGCGGGAAGTCTCATCCCGGGGAGTGTTACCGAGCGACTGGAGCTTGCTTTTCGTGTGGTGGTCAGGGCCACTTTATGAGAGACTATCCTTTGGTTAGCGGTTCTGGTAGTGCTGCTCAGTAGACAGGGTCAGCCGCCGGTTCTTCATCTGCTCCGTTTGTTGCACGCCCTGGAGGGCGAGGTATGCCAGCACCGGCAGGACGCGGTCGAGGCCGCGGTGGCGTTTCAGGTTCTAGCGGTCCCTCGAACCGCATATATGCTTTGGCCAGCCGCCAGGATCAGGAGGCTTCGCCAAACGTCGTCACAGGTACATTACTGGTTTTCTCCAGATCTGTATATGCATTGATTGACCCTGGCTCTACTTTATCATATATTTCCCCGCTCGTTGCTAGTAAGATTGGGATAGTGTCTGAGCCTATAGAGCCATTTGAGGTAGCTACGCCAGTTGGGGATTTTATTGTAGCGAGACAGATCTATAGGGATTGTTCTGTGACCATCTATGATCGTAGCACTAAGGCTGATCTGATAGAGTTAGATATGCTTGAGTTTGACGTCATTATGGGCATGGACTGGTTGTCTTCCTGTTATGCTAATGTCGACTGCCAGAAAAAGGTAGTCCATTTTCAGTTTCCAGGGGAACCAGTCATAGAGTGGTTCGGATCTACAGCATCGCCGAGGGGTCTTACGTTTATTTCATACCTCAAGGCTAAGAAGATGATCCAGAAGGGGTATATCTATCATTTGGTTCGTGTGCACGATACTGCCACGGAGGTACCTACCCTTCAGTCTGTTCCGGTCGTCAGTGAGTTTCCAGATGTATTTCCTGACGAGCTTTCTGGCCTTCCGCCTGAGCGGGAGATTGATTTCACTATAGAGCTGATGCCGGATACGCAGCCTATATCTATTCCTCCGTACAGGATGGCACCAGCTGAGCTGAAGGAGTTGAAAGAGCAGCTGAAAGATTTGTTGGATAAGGGCTTTATCAGACCCAGCACATCACCCTGGGGAGCGCCGGTATTGTTTGTCAGAAAGAAAGATGGGTCATTGCGGATGTGTATCGATTGCCGGCAGCTTAATAAGGTGACTATAAAGAATAAATATCCCCTCGCTCGGATTGATGATTTGTTTGATCAGCTGCAGGGCGCTAAATACTTTTCAAAGATAGATCTGCGCTCAGGTTATCATCAGGTGCGAGTACGGGAGTCAGATATCCCGAAGACTGCTTTCAGGACCCGGTACGGGCATTATGAGTTCAGAGTTATGTCTTTCGGGCTGACTAATGCTCCAGCGGTATTTATGGACCTGATGAACCGGCTATTTCGGCCTTTTCTGGACATGTTTGTTATTGTGTTTATTGATGACATCCTGATTTACTCGCGATCAGCCGAGGAGCATTCAGATCACTTGAGGACGATACTTGGCATTCTCCGTCAGCAGAAGTTATATGCTAAATTCTCTAAATGTGAGTTCTGGTTGACTTCTGTGGCATTCTTGGGCCATATTGTCGGCGCAGACGGTATTCGGGTCGACACGCAGAAGATTGAGGCTGTGCAGAATTGGCCCAAGCCTACTACACCGACAGAGGTGCGCAGTTTTCTGGGATTGGCTGGGTATTATCGCAGGTTCGTGGAGGATTTTTCTTCTATTGCAGCACCACTGACGAGGCTTACCCAGAAAGCAGCAAAATTCCAGTGGACAGATGCCTGCGAGCGCAGCTTTCAGATGCTGAAGGAGAGATTGATTACAGCACCAGTTTTGGCTCTTCCAGAGGGATCTGACGGGTATGTTGTCTATTGGGACGCCTCTGGTATTGGGATAGGATGTGTACTGATGCAGCACGGTCGAGTTATAGCCTATGCTTCCCGGCAGCTCAGACCGCACGAGAAGAACTATCCCACCCATGATCTTGAGTTGGCCGCGGTGATTCATGCTTTGAAGATTTGGCGGCATTATTTATATGGGGTCCATGTTGATATCTATACGGACCATAAGAGTCCCCAGTATATTTTTAAGCAGAAGGAGCTAAATTTGCGGCAGCGGAGATGGCTTGAGCTACTAAAGGATTACGACGTTGATATTCTGTACCATCCGGGGAAAGCCAACGTGGTAGCTGATGCGCTTAGCCGCAAGTCCGTGGGCAGTCTGGCTGATGTTCCATCTGATAAGAGAGATTTGGTTCGTGATATTCATCATCTGGCCAGCCTCGGAGTTCGTTTGGCAGATTCTGGAGATTCTGGGATTTATGTTCGTCCAGTTGCTGAGTCATCTATTATTCAGGAGGTAAAGCAGCGCCAGTTTGAAGATCCTCTTTTGATTCAGTACAGAGATGTGGCCCTTAATAAAGCAATGACACAGTTTGAAATCTCGCCTGAAGGAGTATTATTATATGACGACAGATTCTGTGTACCGGACATTGCGGGCTTACGACGGCAGATTATGGGCGAGGCACATAATGCACGGTATTCTGTTCATCCTGGTTCCACTAAGATGTATCGTGATCTCAGGTGTTTGTATTGGTGGGACGGCATGAAGAAAGATATTGCTGAGTTTGTTAGTCAGTGCCCGAACTGCCAGCAAGTTAAGATCGAGCATCAGAAGCCCGGTGGATTGTTACAGGAGATGGAGATTCCAGCCTGGAAATGGGAGATGATTAATATGGACTTCATTGTTGGGTTGCCGCGTACTCTACGCAGGTACGACTCAATTTGGGTTATTGTGGACAGGCTGACGAAATCAGCCCATTTCCTTCCGGTCCGGACTACTTATTCGACTGAGGACTATGCCAGATTATACATCAGAGAGATAGTCAGACTTCACGGGGTCCCTGTATCTATTATTACTGACCGAGGTGCCCAGTTTACAGCTAATTTCTGGAGGTCATTTCAGGAGGGATTAGGGACTCAGGTGAGCCTCAGTACATCTTTTCATCCTCAGACCGATGGGCAGGCCGAGCGCACTATTCAGACGCTCGAGGATATGTTGCGGGCCTGCGTTAATGATTTCAGGGGCAGCTGGGATGATCATTTGCCGCTTATAGAGTTTGCTTACAATAACAGTTATCACTCCAGTATTCATATGGCTCCGTACGAGGCCTTTTATGGCAGGAGATGCAGATCTCCTATTGGCTGGTTTGACGTGGGCGAGACTAAGTTGATTGGGCCAGATGTGATCCAGGAAGCTGTAGATAAGGTGAAGCTTATTCGGGAGCGACTATTGGCTGCCCAGAGTCGACAGAAAGCTTATGCTGATAGGCGACGTCGACCGTTAGAGTTCCAGATTGGCGACTGGGTATTCCTGAAGGTGTCGCCCATGAAGGACGTTATGAGATTTGGTAAGAAGGGTAAGTTGAGTCCGCGGTACATCGGGCCATACCAGATTGTTCGGAGGATAGGCGTAGTCGCCTACGAGCTAGACTTGCCATCCGATTTGGAGGCCGTGCACCCGGTGTTTCATGTGTCTATGCTGCGGAAGTGTATTGGTGACCCTTCCAGGATATTCCCAGTAGATGACCTTCAGGTGACGGAGCAGTTGTCTTATGACGAGCAGCCTGTATCTATTCTGGATCGTCAGGTGAGGAGATTGCGCACTAAGGAGGTGCCTTCTGTCAAAGTTCTGTGGCGCAATAATAACCGGGAAGAGATGACTTGGGAGGCGGAGGATGAGATGAAGAAGAGATACCCCCATTTATTCCCTACGCCTCTTGTAATCTAGACTGTTGTATTTGTTGTACCAATGAACGGATGGACCAGGTGTGCTATTTATATATAAAATGGTTTTCCCGTTATGCTTGTGAGCCTTCATAAGATTTATTTAACATTCGGGGACGAATGTTCTTAAGGGGGGGAGAATGTTATGTCCCGTGTTTTCGTATAATTGGAAATCGAGAAATAACTACGGCTTGTGTGTTATAAGGGCATACTTTGATTTTAGTGAATATGACCATGTTGGTTATGGAATCTTTAATGTCAAGACATCGGGGAAGGCCGAGGGTAAATTTGGAATTTCGGAGAATAGTTTCGGGAATTACAAAACGGGACGTTTAGTGAATTGGGCCAAGAAAGTTAAAGCAAAAATTGAGGCCCAAAAGAGTGGGGTGGCCGGCCAAAGGCCAAAGCCCAACCCATTTTTAATGTCATGTGTTGAGCACATGACTTACACAATTGGATATATATCACTTCACACTAAGAATTTTCAAGAACAAAAATAAAATTGAAGAACACCAAGCAAATAGAGCTCTCGGCCGAAGGAGAAAATAGAGAAAAAGAAAATTTTCCAAGCTTTGTTTGAGGTCCAAAATCTTAATTTCTACATAGTTGTGGAGTACTCAAGACCCTCTTCAACGGGGTATAATTAGTTTGGCACAAGAACTACGTTTGCGACAAGGCGGGGTTTCAAGAAAAGGTGAGAATTCTTACACTTTTATGATATAGAATTGATATGAATGTGTTAAGGATTGAGAATAGACGAGAATCCCGTAACTTTGGTGTATATAGAAATTCGTGGGTGTGTGTGTATATTGTATGTTGGCCGTGAGCCTAGGAAGAAGAAAGTGGTGTGAATTGATCTTGTTTAGTTTGTATAATGTGTTGTTGTGATCTTTATGTCGTAAATGATTGATTGATGAATTAAATTGGCGTTGGAAAATGATTTCGGACATTATCGGAAAGTGTATACCTTTGGTATAATTGTGTATATCATTGTATATTTAGGGTGCTAAATACTTTAAATATGAGTTATAGTTGATATTAATGAATTCGGAATGAAACGACGCAAGTTAGAATGTTCGTCGTGAATTTTCGATGTTTTGAAGAATTATGGAAAGTAATGGATTTTGGGGCAATTTCGTGTATGGCTTGGATTGTATTTGGGATGTGATTGTATAAGTTTGAATGAGGAAATGAATACAATTATGTAGATATAGAGTTGGAGTTTTGGAAGTTTGAATGAAAGTTGCCAACTTAGGTAACAAAGTAGAACTTTGAAGCTAGAGTGGTTTGATTATTACTTGTGTTGTTTGATGATGTGTGGGCTGTTGTATTGATGTATTTTGAGCCGAGCTAAGTCTCGGGGATGTTAGATTTATAGGGGAAATGCTGCCGAAATTTCGGTAGGCAAAAATGAAGTTAAAGGCATTTTTAAGCCTAAGAATCTCAATTGGTAACTTTGACCATTTGCAGATTTCAGACGAAACGGGACTTGACTTTTGGGAGAGCATACGACGTCTGTAAGGTATGTAAAGCTTCCCACTCCTTCGTTTGGCATATCTTAGTATGATAGGCGAATATGAGAACTTCCGGAGCATTTCTGCTCCTCGAAACCCGATCCACAGGAAAGTTACTATTCATTCAATCCAATTGAAGCCTAAGGGCTCTATTTTGGCTAGAATGCCACCACTCGTCCGAAACCTATCGAAATGTGGTCGGGTAACTTAGAAATGATTATGTATGACCTTTGGCATATAAATATTCGTAAAATGTGTTCGCCACCTCAATTTGACTCGAGGTGGGCCCGCTAACCCCGAGACGCCCTATTTGTCTTATTGGGCTGTCCTTTGAAATAGAGTTCGAAATGATACTTTCGATTTCGGAACTTCCTCCTACGGGATATGTTTTGAATATTACGATACGCTAAGTTACGTTTTGAGCTATACGTACTACTTTGGAAACGTTTTGTGAAACGAAACCTTATATCGACTAAGTATCCGATTATTTTGTATTATGAAATGACTTATGGGATTACTCTGTTTTGAAAGACTATTTTGAAGTATGATTTGCATTTGTTTGCTCACGACTCCGCTCGTGCCTTGTTATGATTTCGTTCACCGGTTCCCGGGCCGGTTTTGATTCGTGCGCTTTATGATAATTCGGCCGTATGCTGTGTTACGGTTCCCGAGGCTTCGCCATAGGGCCGGGTTCCGTTTGGAGTTATGCTGTGATATGGCTCGTGATGCGATACGCTCACCTATGATTATGTTTGTGTTCGGGGTGTACGGAGATTTGAAACCTTCTGGTGTTATGCTGTGTGTGGCGCCAGTGTCGGAGTGGCGACCACGTTCCTAAGCGTTTGCATGATTTCGTTTGCATTATGTATACGTATATGATTTTGATCCGGATTTTGACATACCGATTTGTACCCCACTTTGTCATCTGGTTTGCCTTCGGTTTTGATCCATATTTCTGTACTCCGTGCTTTACATACTCGGTACATATTTCGTACTGACCCCCTTTCTTCGGGGGCTGCGTTTTGTGCCCGCAGGTGCAGATATTGGTGACCTTCCGCAGTAGGCTTCACTCCTTGCTATTCCGGAGTACTCCTCTTTGACCCGGAGTCCACTTTTGGTACAGACTCCTTTTGCTTTGTATATATTCTGTACATTTGACTATTTGGGTACGGCGGGGCCCTGTCTCGCCATATGTCTTTGTTTTGAATTCGTAGAGGCCTGTAGTCATATATGTGGGGTAAGGGTCCTGTGTATGTTGGTTTGATTTCATTTCTGGTCTTAAAGCGGTCTGTTTGTTATGATGGCCCCAAATGGCCCTTATGCTTATGTTTGCACTTTTGACCGGCGATGTCTATTCCGCCGCTCAGTTTGTATTTGATATGGCATTTTGATTTGGTGCGACCGCTTAAGACATATTTTTGATATAAATTACGTTTGATATGATTTCGTAAAATTCTGAAATAAGTTTGGATTTGATAATGAATGCGCGATTCGGTCTGGGTACCCAGGTAGGGTGCCAGTCGCGGCCCACGGGGCTGGGTCGTGACAATCATGATACATTTTGGTAGTACCTGGGTGAATAGAATACCGAGAACAATGTGCTTCTTCTAGAATTCGTTGGCACAATTTTGCCACATTCGGCACACATAACCTGCCTCGGTATCTAAGAATTCCATCCATAGAAAATTCAAATGGAGACTTCTCCTTTCCATGAGATGTGTCTCTGTAACGACACAATTGAGGATCTTCATATTGCCGTTCTTTTACTTCTATATCCAAGGACAAATTCTGGGGTCATTGATGCTAATCCCCACATTACCCGAATCGATTACACGTACTCCAAGTTTAGCTAGTTGGCAGAGCTCATGAACCATCTCGTTCTTTTCCGGAGGGACTCCATATAAACTGCCCATTGACCGGCGGCTAAGTGCATCGGTTACTACATTCGCTTTTCCAGGGTGGTACAAAATGTTCACATCATAGTCTTTTAACAATTCTAACCACCGCCTCTGCCGTAGGTTCAACTCCTTTTGCTTGAAAATGTATTGAAGGCTTTTGTGATCTGTATAAATATCAACATGCACACCATACAAATTTTGCCTCCATATTTTTAAGGCATGAATAACCGCAGCTAATTCCAGGTCATGGGTTGGATAATTCTTTTCATGTTTCCGCAGTTGTCTCGAAGCATATGCAATAACTTTACCATGCTGCATCAGTACTGTCACCACCCAACTAGGGGCCATGACGGGTACCCGATACTACTATACCGAGCACCTCTTATCTCGCATCTTACTCTTACTACTAAGTGGGCCGTATGGACGATACCGTCATTACTTTACTCAACACCATCATTAATAGCATACTCGTAAACAAGTGTTAATAAACTTTGCTAACATATTATACAGCCACAAGGACGAACAAGAGTGCAAAACATCTGACTGCACATATCTGTCTACGAGCCTCTAGACAAGATACATATATTTACAAGAAGGGCCGGGTTCTGCTGTGCCCAAATATACACACAAAGGTAGTACCGATAAACTGAAGCTCCGGAACAACTGGAGCGCTCTCAATGTACCGCTGGTAGAGCTCCTAGGAATCGAACCCGTCTACCTGCTTACCTGCGTGGCATGAAACGTAGCATCCACAAGAAGGGACGTCAGTACGAGTAATGTACCGAATATGTAAGGCATGAATAATAATATGATAATATGGACAGAACATGAACAACAACATAATAAGAAAATATGGAAGATAAAAGAAAAGGTATGACTGTAACTGCTTGCCTCTTAAGGCGGAATCATGCATGCTCACTTTTACTTTCATACATACATAAACTGTCTGAGTCAAATAACATCATTAGCCCGCGTCCGGGGTAATCATCTCACGCCGCCCACTAGTGGTGTTGCCCATGCCATATAGACACGGTGTTATTATCCATAAGCCGCCCGCCTTAGCGGTCCTGCCCGGCCGTATAGGCACTGTGTAATCATCCATAAACCGCCCGCCTTAGCGGTGCTGCCCGGCTGTATAGGCGCGGTGTAATCATCACAACTTAAGCATGCATAAGAGCCCAATCAAAAGCTATAACTCCATCGGAGTGACGTAAGGTCGGTAACCTCCGATTTCATTATGGAATAATCACCATAACTTTGTCTCACCTTGAAGGAACAATTATTATAAGATGAGACTAGTAACGAATAACAGCGTTAAGAGAACATGGAATAAGATCATAAGTCTCATAAGGCGTCGCTTCATATACATTTGCACATGGAACAAATTTTTAAGACTCGATGGGTACGTACATTAATCGACACCTGAAAGCTCAGAAACAAGTTTCGGGTCAATCCGATTTAGTATAAGAAAGTTATGAGCGTTTGAAGTACAGAACCTTCTACGAACGTTTCAGAAGCCATTTTTGGAAAATCATTCTTATCATAGTCATCATAGAAATATGCTCATCCTTGATATCATCATTGTCATTGTGAAACATATCCATCGTTATTGTCATAAGAGCTTACAAAATCATAAAACTCTGTTTTGGTAGAATACGGACACTTTGAAAAAAAAAAACATTTACGAGTTATCGGGAAGAGAATCATGCCTTAGAATCATAAACATCTAACTTTTGAAAACAAGGAAAATATGGAAGTAATTATGAAATCATAGCATCAGAATCATGCCTTGAAAGAAAGGAACGAGCCTTAACATACCTTGCCCGCTTCCTTAGTCAATCCAACTTAAACTCTTGGCCTTCCCAAAATCTATAACAATGTTAATGAATACAAACATTAGCTATAGATATCCAAGAATCTCATCCTAAACTAACACTTTGTTTACCGAAATTTCGGTAGCATTTGTCACGACCCGACTAGGGGCCGTGACGAGTACCCGATACTTGTACCGAGCACCCCTTATCTGTCATTTTACCTTTACTTCTCAGCGGACCGTAGGAACTGTGCTAAACATTTTTTTTTCGTTACTGAGCATTGACATTAGCCGCGTCATCATAAACATAGACTAGTAAGTGTTACTATCACATTGTACAGAGACGCGAACAATTCAAAATGCAAGACATCTACCTGTACATATCTGTCTACGAGCCTCTAGACATAGTACACATATACATAGAAAGGGCTGAGTACTGCCGTGCCCGAATATACATATACACAAAATAGTACCAAGGAAGTGAGGCTCCGGAATAACTGGAGCGCTGTCAATACTGCTGGTAGAGCTCCTAAGGACCAAATCCGCCTGTCTGCTGACCTGCGCGACATGAAACGCAGCGTCCACAAGAAGGGACGTCAGTACGAATAGTGTACCGAGTATGTAAGGCATGAATAGTAATATACGGAAAATATAAAACAGGGATAATGACATAAAAGAGTTATAACACATGTCCTGAGGTAGAAACATAACCTGTACACATAAGTGCCCTTGGGCAGATGCCATGCATGCTTAGCTTTCCTTTGAAAATATTTTCTTGTTCATATATATATATAAAAGTAGAACATGTCATATTGCCGAGGCGTCGGCAGCCGATCCATTTAACCATAAATATACACATCCCGCATCCGGGACGATATCATGTCATGTAATGCCAACTGATCAGGTGGATATGCGTATATAACGCTCTGCCCTTATCTCCATATTCCCCGTATACATATGCATATATCATGTACATATATCAGCGTCTATAGCGCTCTGGTTCTTTCATCATATACATATACGTGTGTCATGTACATACATCAGCGTCTATAGCGCTCTGGATCTTTTATCATATACGTGTCTTATATACATTTACATATCTTATATACATATATCATATAAGCACTCAAGAGAGCCCAAAGAAAAATCATGTAGCCATCGGAGTGACGTAAGGTCGGTGACCTCCGATTGCATTATGGAACAATCGTGGTCGCTTTGTCTCTCCTTGAAGGAACAAGTATTTTAAGGCGAGACTAACAACGGAGAATAGTATCAACAGTAAACATAGAATGGAATCATGGCATCATAGACGTCAACTCATGGGCTTTGGATTCCCTAGGAAATAGTGTCATAGCTAGGAGGTGGAACTAAGGTTCAAGAACTAGTTTATTACTTTCATACTCACATTGAATCCTTAGCTTAGAAATCTTAGCCGTAGGATCGTTCCGGTCGTACTTATCATAGGCATATTCTCTTGTCTAACATCGTCGTTATCATTATCATCATAGAAGTATTCTCGTTAGAGTAGTTATAGTACTTATCATTTAGTAACGAAATCGGGATCAAAGGCCCCCTTTGGATTCAACCTCAAGTAAGTCAAACAGAACTATAGGGAAAATCCGAGAGCAACGGGCCCACCTCGGCCCGAATGAGGTAGCGTATACGATTTGCATATGTTACATGTCATGGCGTTACTTGTGAGGGTTTTAGGGTAGTCGGGTTGATACAATAACGGATACGCGGAAGCAATAAATTAACAAGGAAAGTAAAGGATAGATAGATTGACACAAGAAAATGGAATTAAAAGCAACCTAAAGGTGTATCAAACCTAAAGACCTCAATTAATTAACATAAACAAGCACCAACCTCTTAGGATGACCTCAAGGGAATTGAATTCCCAAGCAACCAATCCTCTCACAATCAAAGATTCAACAAGAGCCATCCATGGCCTCTCTCATAAGTTTCTCTCTCTAGAGACAACTCTCAAAATCACTCATCTTTTCTTCCAAATGTCAAAAGTCCCCTAATGAAATGAAAGACAATGTATTTATACTAACTAACTAATAGAAGACCTACATTATTACATAAATGCCATTAATGAGGCAAGGGCCTTGTTTGACTTGTCTTGTGGAGATGGAAATCTTGAATTTCCGAATGTGGCCTCTTGCAAACATAGCTTTCCTTGCTCGTTGGCCACTTTAATGCTCTTCCATCTCCCATCCGTCCTCTCCATGCTATCATCCAAACTTTGACTCCACGGGACGGTCCTCGAATTGTCTTTGAGGCAACTCGGCTTGTATCATTCTCCCCTTCTTGAAAAGGATTCGTCCTCGAATCTATACCTTGCAAAACCATAAAGGAGACAAACAAAAACCAAGTCCTCAAAGGATGAGGGTTAGTGTTAAGGTGGACCGACCCACCACCATGCCAAGTAAGCACAAATTTTTGATATAGCCAAGTATCAACCATTTTCAAGCAAAATAAACTCTTAAGTAGAGTACTAAGAACTTGGCTATCCCAAAGATCAAGAAATGAGGATATTCTCAGAGAACCAATGATTTCAAGAAACCAAGTTGGCATAAAACACAAATAATCCTCAATTGCAAAAAAATACCATTCACACAAAGTGAAGATTTCACCGGGGTCAAAAGGAAAAGATACCCCCATATCACGGGCAAGGTAACAACTAAGCACCTCCATAGGGCCCCGCCCAACATCAAATGAACTCTCAACAATAGCATGAATGTCATCATGTGCAAATAAATAGTAAAGAAAGGTGTCACTTAAAATGACTTCATCTATGGTGTCCTCAAATGTAGCCTCACTATTAGGTTCAAGAACAAAATCTAGCTTGCTACTAGGAGTTTGAACACACAAGGAAGAAGTAGCAATTTGTAAACAAGAATCGCCTTCCTTTTCAAAACACTCCTTCCCCGTAAATGCATCATCATTTCCCAAAGGAAGACCTCCATCACAGGGAAGAGCGCCATCATGCCATAGTGGATTTTTAAACACCATGTCATCCCCAAAAGTGGCTACACTTTTAACATTACAAAACATTCCACTAGTTATTTCACTTGCAATAGTCATGTTAGCATCAAATAAGACATTATCTTTTAAGAGAGAGTAATCCATGAGCAATGAGGAGTCAAAGCATGCAATTTCATTCTCACAAAGACAAACGTCATCTTTCAACATACTTTCATTCACATGACTATTTACATGACACACACCACCATCACAATTTTGAGTCTTATCACATGACATTGAGACAAGATCAAGGGACTCATTTTGACATGAAACAAATAAAGATGAGGTGTCACACTCTTTCAAATGACCAACTATATCAAAATCAACATTCACTAGAGGCACGTTAAGCACATCACAAGAATCCTCAAGTAGTGAATTATCATTACAAGCAAGTTGATCAACACAAATTTCAACACTAGTTGGTAGTAGGTCAAGTTCACAAGATTTTCTAACATGATTACCACATGACAGTGTACTACCATTCAAGTCACATGTGTCAACACTAGGTGGACACAAATTGATCTTACAAGAAGAGTCAACTTGGTCATCAAAAGGATCAACTAGTGTATGAGCACGCTTAGCAATTGATAATGCACTATCATTCAAATCACAAGTGTCAACACTAGGTGGACACAAATCGACCTTGCAAGAAAGATCAATTCGGTCATCAATAGGATCAACTAGTGTAAGGACACTTTCAAAAATGACATTATCAAGACATGGCAAGGATTCACTAGGCTCAATGCAAGGTAAACTAACTTTCATACTCAAATTGGCATTAAGATCACTCAACAAAGTATGAGTATTAGGAGAAATTATTTTACCTTGATTCTCATGTAAGGGATCTTCCTTGCCTTGAGACACAAAAGGGACGCTCATTTGACCATGTAAATTAATGGTCTTGTCCGCCGTTCTTCCTTTCAACCACTTCCTTTTCAATGTCGCCCAAATCTCACTTGGGGTTTCTATAGGAGAGGGAGTATGTTGAATTTATGGCATCTCACAAGGGGGACTTTGCTTCTTCCCTTTTGACTTTTTCTCTTGGGAAGTGGTTTTGCTCCTATACCCCTTTTCATGTGGTTCGGGATAATGGCCTCTCAAGCTCTCTTTCATGGCATCCCAAGTAGTGATTGGATCTCCCCTCTTGTACGCCCAATAGTGTGCAAGCTTCTTCTCAAAAGTCCCAATAGCCAATTTCATTTTCCTTTCTTGGGAATAAGGGTAACTAGCAAAGATTTCTTCCATCATGAACTCCCATTTCACATACTCTTCTCCACTAGCTTCCATAATCAAGATAGGCCATCTCACATTGGGCTCTTGCACATATGGAAAGAGAGGTTTCCTCCTTTCATCCACGACATACTTATGCCACTCTTGCTCATATGGAATCTCATGCCTTCGAAACCAAGGGCCACCTAAACATACGTGACAAGTATCCATTGGAAGCACATCACACCAAACCTCCTCTTAGTACTCACCAAGTGAAATGAATACCATCACTCTCTTATCAACCCAATACCCTCCCTCGTCATAATAAGGACTTTTCCAATTCACACAAGGTAGCCTTAATTCTTCAACCGCACGGGGGTGATGAAATTGGTGTAACAATCGTCATCAAGCACAAGGGTTCCCTCTTTACCACAAAGGTTTACCTTGGTCTCCAAGAATCGCCTCTCCATGGAGAAGTACCTGCAAAGAACACTTAGCAAAGACGTTAGTAGTAAAGAATCCTCACCACACTCGTGTTTACACTCGTTTGTGCTCGGCTAGCACCACTCAAATGAACTCACGCACTCTTGCCTTTTACCACTCAAATGGATTGGCCGATGTTGATTCTCGATTGGATTCAGTTGGTTGCAAGGTGCACAATTGGTACTCGAGATCGGAATGGATTCTTGTAGACTCAAGAAGAACGGACGACTCAATTCAATCTAACGGACTTGAACCAAGAAAGTAACAACGAAGCAAAAACGAATAAAAGCACAAAAGAATTGGCACGAAAGAAATGCGGACACAAGAACTAGCAAACACAAATAGGAACAACTACTGATGTTATAGCCCGTATTTTGAACGTTTGGATATTTCAAAGTCGTCGTGGGAAGTTAAGGGTGAAACCATTTTCAAAAACTACATTAATGCGCAAGTCGTTAAGAATATCATTTATGACCATTATTAGTATGAAAATATTGTGAGAGGCTAAGGGCAAGAAGAGAAATTGCAAAATGATCAATGGAAATAATGTGGAAGGTTAGGGGTAAAATGGTCATATTGAGAAAAGTCGAGGGACGAAACGGGAATTTCACAAAAAAATTCATGAAGGTTCAAAGGGTCACATTGGCCATTTGTTGGAGAACATAAGGGTCAAAGTGTGCAAGACAAGACTTGATTCATCTTTTAATTGAAGGAAAAGTTTCAAGAAAATATAAGAAATTTCTAGAAAGGGGCATGTGCCCCTCACATGATTGAATTATGTGGATATATATATGCGATCATCTTTCCAATTCAAGACCAAGAATAGAAAAATAAAACACAAAAAAAAAAAAAAAAGGTGAGGGTTCGGCTAAGGGGGCTGGCCGAAACCAGCCCCTCCAATTTGATCATGGAGGATTATGTTTTTCTAGTTTTCTTGCTATATGGAAGATGCTTTTTAACATGGTGGAGTTGTTGGAGCAAGTAGGGTATTTATTCTTGCAAAAATATGGCTTAGCCAAGAGATGTAGGAAGATGAATGGAAAGGTATGGTTCAATTCTCTTTTACTTATGTTATGGGTGATTTGTGTATGTTGAAGTGTGTGGAAAAGGATTTAATTCATGAAACATGTGTGTGTAGTGTGGCTAGCCGTGGGTGTGTGTTGTAATATGGAAAAATTGGATTAATTCCATGTAATGTGTTACTTGTGGTTGTAATGCATAAAAATAAATGAAAGTTGCATGAAAATAAGCATGTGGTTATTGAGGCCGTGTGGGTGTGTATGTAGTTGATGTGGCCGTATGGTGTTGTCTATTGGAGAAGGGAGGAATTTATTTTAGTATATTAGTTGTGTCGTTGTGGATTTTATAACGCAAAAAGAAGTTTAATGATTCAAAGTTGAGATTATAGTAGTTTATGGTTTGTTGTGGAAACTAATGTGAGCCAAATATAGTTCTTGTAATTTTGATAATAATGTGGTAAAAGTATGGTTTGTTGGTATAGATTGTGAAATTTTGGAGAAAGAAATGTGTTGTGATGGTTCCTATGGAAGTTGGAAGATTTTGGATTCTATGGTGCGTTGTTTGAATTGTTTGAACATTTTGTGGGTTGTCCGAAGTGTTTTTGAATCTTGTTTAAGTGTTTTGGATTAGCACTTGAGTGTACGAATATTGATGTTAGTTCGGTCGTATGCGGTTGATTTGAGCAAAAACGAAATATTGCCAAATTGTATAGCAAAGTGTCACTAATGTTAAAATGTGTTTTGAACCTCTTATTGGTGTTGTTAGTATCTTTGTTGGTTTGGTCGGGTTAAATTCCCGGATGGTTGTTGTTGATTTGGGGCCGAGCCTTATTCTCGGGATTGGTAGATTTACAGGGTAGATGCTGCCGAAATTCCGGCAGAACATAAGTAAACGTGTTTGAAAGGTTAAGACAAGTATGTGACAACGAGTCAAACGAATGAATGAATCCTTTTGGACGTAGATTGACAAGATGGATAAACTCTCGTGCATGTAAGCAAACAAGTTGGATGCGTAAGCGCAACTAGTTGGTCGTCACTCAGGTATGTGAGGCTTACCTTTCTTTCTTTTGGCATGCCCTAGAGCCATGTAGGATATGATATGATATGTATCTTGAGGTGACTCCATTCTGTAATTCTGAGTCTGTCTGTGATCTGTATGTTTTCCCTAACTTAAGTGTCAAATGAGCCTGATAGGCGAATCGTGATCTAAGTATTTTGATGTAAACCTTCTGGGCTAATCATGCCAACACAAATGTTCTGACATAAGTATTTGGCATAAGTGTTCCGATATGAGAAATTCCGATACAAGTAGGTACTCTGATCTGAACATTCTGATATAAATATGTGGAATTAAGTATCCTGGCATAACCCTTTTGATATATTTATTCTGACTTAAGTGTTCCGACGTACGTATGATTCCAAGAGTTCTATTTGGTTTGATCCATAATCTTGTCTAAAAGGTAGTTAACCTGATTACGGCTTTGGTTTTTCCAAGAAAAGCTTCCGAAATGATTATAGAGCGTTCTGTACTTCGAACGCTCGTAACTTTTGTATACTAACTCCGATTGACCCGAAACTCGTTCTGGACCCCCACATGTATATAAGCATTCCGTCATAACCCTTTTGATATATGTATTCGGACATAAGTAGTCGGTTATGGGTAATCCGATGCAAGCAATTGGGAACATGTATTCTGATTGAGTAAAAGCGATAAGTACTGATAGAAATATTCTGTTAAAAGTAATTTGACATAATGTATTCTGTAATAAGAAATCTGTTATGGATATTCCGAGAATATGTTTGAATAATCTATAAGTAATCTGTAATAAGTGATCTGTATGGACATTTTGAGAATACGTTTGATTAACTTATTGAGCTTGAGTTATGCGCATTTGATTCTTCACGACTCTGCTCGTGCATATGTTATGACTTCCTTCGCCGAGTCCCGGGCCGGTATGTATCGTGCGGATGGTTCGCCGGGTCCTCTGTTGGGGGCCGGGTTCCATATATGAATTCCGAAGTATGATGTGTCCGGTTCCGGGGTACTGTGTTATATGTCCGTCCCCGGTTACCGAGGTTATGTTACGAAGTATGATGTGTCCGGGCTCGGGGTGCTGTGTTATCTGTCCACCCCCGGGTACCGTGGTTATGTTGTGATGTGTGACGGAGATCGGAGAAAAACTTCTGGAAGATAGATGTGTTGTGGCGCCAAAGGCAGGAGTGGCAGCCACGTGCCTATGTTATCGTGCGCATTCATTGGCACTGTGCATCAGTTCCTCGGCGTGTTATCTGTCCCCGAGGCCACCTTGCATATGATATGATGTGACTGTTCCTCGGAGTGTTATTTGTCCCCGAGGTTATCGTCTGTATGATATGGTACTTGTCCCGGCGTGTTATTTGTCCCCGGGGTTGCCGCGTATGTGATACGATATCCGATTCTGATATGCATGACTTATGTGGGAAAGTAAGTATTCTGACCTTCCGTACATTCTGTATTCCGTCTGCTATGTGATGTCATCCAAGCAATTTGTACGTTCTGTAATCTGTCTGGTATACGAGATGAGTAAGTATGATTCGTGTCTGGAAAAGAAAAATGATAAGCGTTTGATATTTCTGAATAAGTTTTTGTATGTTGTTCTGTCTATATCAGTCATGGTTTTGTTTTCTGTACTTATGCCTTACATACTCAGTACATATCCGTACTGACCCCCTGTTCTTCGGGGGCTGCGTTTCATGCCGCGCAGGTACTCCCAGACGAGATGGAGACATTATAAAAGCTATTTCAGTGCTGGCGAACTCCAATTGCTCCTGGAGGACTGCCGAGTCAATGTTTGACATAGCATATACGTTATGGATTATGTATGATGTTAGAGACTTTGCAGACAGAGTCGTGGGTGTGGTATGTCAGTTTAGTAAGTGGCTCCAGCAGCCAATGTGTCGTTCTGTGTTATGCTATGACGTCTGTGGGAATTACAGACCCCTTTTGATTTGAAAGCTAAGAAAAAAAATATATGTGTATTTTCTGTAAGATTTGCTATGTATTGTGTTTTATGAAGTTTAAGAGTCCGGAAGGATTTTGTACGAATGAAAGTCTGTGGGTTCGCTCGGCTCCGGATATGGGGTCGGGTGCCCATCACACCCTAGGGGAATCAGGGTGTGACAGAGTGGTATCAGAGCAAGGTCTGTCCGTGGGTTGTCTGCAAAGTCGTGTCTAGTAGAGTCCTGTTTATGGTGTGTTGCCGGCCACATTTATAAACAGGAGGCTACAGGTCATTTAGGAATTGTTGACCATCTTTCTGTCTCAGATCGTGCGATAGAGCCAAACTATAGGAAATGAGATCTCTTATATGGGCCTCACATACGACACAAAAGGTAAGTGGTGATATGGAAGGTCACCGGGGGCAGTATTGACGTATTTGCCCTGTTACCTGGAATTGGCAGTTCCGGATGGCCAGAATGTGATGTAGCCGTATGTTCTATAAGTCGTTACTGATATTTGTTCTGTACAAGGAAAACAAGGTCGGATGAAGGATTCAGAAAGTTGACAACTAATTTCGCTACAGATTATTATGTAAAAGCGGTGAGTAAGAAATTCGAACGG
The DNA here is from genome assembly GCF_019175385.1 of Lycium barbarum. Lineage (NCBI taxonomy): Eukaryota > Viridiplantae > Streptophyta > Magnoliopsida > Solanales > Solanaceae > Lycium > Lycium barbarum. The sequence continues at coordinate 49,530,447 of NC_083344.1, read as the reverse complement.
ACGGATATCCGGACAATTATGAAGTAAGGGAAACGAAGAAGCATCTGTTACTATCAGGAATTTGGGAACCTAAGATGAAAAGTAATTATACGCGGAAGCGAAAGATGAGCTCTGAGGCCCAAAAAGGGTAAAATGGTAATTGTGAAGGAAAAGACATGTTACGAGGGTGTCCTGGGATCTGTAAGACCTCGATTAGCCTCAAATTATGTAGTAAAGGTCACGCGCGGAAGTCGACGCGAAAATATCGGCATTAAGGCATTGGATTCCAGCCAAGTTTCAAAGTTAAGCGTGCTCAGGTGGGAGCAATCCTGGGATGGGTGACCCCCTGGGAAGTCTTCAAGAAATTCTACATATTTTGATATAAAAGGCAAATGGAAATCCAGAATATTCTGAGTGAAAACTATAGTATGTAGGATGACTGGAAACCTTAATAAGATGCGTAGAACGGGACAGATTAGCCCGGTGAAGGGACGAGAGTACCTCATAGCTTGGGAATTCGGATAGGCTTGAACAGCGTCTAGAAGTGTATTGTGGATTAGTGGTATTGATTATGTGTGTATGTGTGTATAAACATGTGTAATATCTCATGTGTGAAGGTGTCAGTGGACACGTGTGCCCTAACGATCTATGCTATGGCAGAAAGAAGGCATCAGAAACCTGACTAGTAGTAAGGGAACAAATGGTGCAAGTACTATGAGATGAGTTGCTACCTTCGCTACAGGTTAAGGACGAAACAGTCTGAGCACTATGATGTTTGAAGAAGAAAGTGAGTATGCAGGTGGGAAATAAAGAGATTAAATCTCCGAAAGGAGCGAAAGATAAGAAACATGAATGGGCAAGACTTCCAAAAAGGGGAATAACTGGAAGCACACGTAATTATCTGAGGTGAAATTGCAAGTATAAGTACGTAAAAAGAACAAGTGTGGCAACATGAACAAAGGAAAAGTGTGTAAGGGTTGAAGACCGATCTGAATAAGTAGAGCCAAAGGAATAGCGGCCACGATAAGGGACGTGACGCAAGAGCACGGTTAAGGAAAATTTACAAGTAAGACAGCAAACTAAATGTGCGAAAGGATCAATGGCGAACGGAAAGATGTAGGAATGCCGACGAGAATGATGTCGTCGACTGGAAAAAAAAAAAAAGAAACCTACGACGTGAAACGAGGATGCGTGAAAGGGTCAAGGAGGATAAGATAAGGGATAAAGAACGGGCATGAAGAAAAAAAAAAGCGTCTATAGGACGGACCCTCCCGAAATATTATAAATCCCTATAAGGTCAGTTGAACATTCGAGGACGAATGTTCTAAAGGGGGGGAGGATGTTATAGCCCGTATTTTGAACGTTTGGATATTTCAAAGTCGTCGTGGGAAGTTAAGGGTGAAACCATTTTCAAAAACTACATTAATGCGCAAGTCGTTAAGAATATCATTTATGACCATTATTAGTATGAAAATATTGTGAGAGGCTAAGGGCAAGAAGAGAAATTGCAAAATGATCAATGGAAATAATGTGGAAGGTTAGGGGTAAAATGATCATATTGAGAAAAGTCGAGGGACGAAACGGGAATTTCACAAAAAAATTCATGAAGGTTCAAAGGGTCACATTGGCCATTTGTTGGAGAACATAAGGGTCAAAGTGTGCAAGACAAGACTTGATTCATCTTTTAATTGAAGGAAAAGTTTCAAGAAAATATAAGAAATTTCTAGAAAGGGGCATGTGCCCCTCACATGATTGAATTATGTGGATATATATATGCGATCATCTTTCCAATTCAAGACCAAGAATAGAAAAATAAAACACAAAAAAAAAAATAAGGTGAGGGTTCGGCTAAGGGGGCTGGCCGAAACCATCCCCTCCAATTTGATCATGGAGGATTATGTTTTTCTAGTTTTCTTGCTATATGGAAGATGCTTTTTAACATGGTGGAGTTGTTGGAGCAAGTAGGGTATTTATTCTTGCAAAAATATGGCTTAGCCAAGAGATGTAGGAAGATGAATGGAAAGGTATGGTTCAATTCTCTTTTACTTATGTTATGGGTGATTTGTGTATGTTGAAGTGTGTGGAAAAGGATTTAATTCATGAAACATGTGTGTGTAGTGTGGCTAGCCGTGGGTGTGTGTTGTAATATGGAAAAATTGGATTAATTCCATGTAATGTGTTACTTGTGGTTGTAATGCATAAAAATAAATGAAAGTTGCATGAAAATAAGCATGTGGTTATTGAGGCCGTGTGGGTGTGTATGTAGTTGATGTGGCCGTATGGTGTTGTCTATTGGAGAAGGGAGGAATTTATTTTAGTATATTAGTTGTGTCGTTGTGGATTTTATAACGCAAAAAGAAGTTTAATGATTCAAAGTTGAGATTATAGTAGTTTATGGTTTGTTGTGGAAACTAATGTGAGCCAAATATAGTTCTTGTAATTTTGATAATAATGTGGTAAAAGTATGGTTTGTTGGTATAGATTGTGAAATTTTGGAGAAAGAAATGTGTTGTGATGGTTCCTATGGAAGTTGGAAGATTTTGGATTCTATGGTGCGTTGTTTGAATTGTTTGAACATTTTGTGGGTTGTCCGAAGTGTTTTTGAATCTTGTTTAAGTGTTTTGGATTAGCACTTGAGTGTACGAATATTGATGTTAGTTCGGTCGTATGCGGTTGATTTGAGCAAAAACGAAATATTGCCAAATTGTATAGCAAAGTGTCACTAATGTTAAAATGTGTTTTGAACCTCTTATTGGTGTTGTTAGTATCTTTGTTGGTTTGGTCGGGTTAAATTCCCGGATGGTTGTTGTTGATTTGGGGCCGAGCCTTATTCTCGGGATTGGTAGATTTACAGGGTAGATGCTGCCGAAATTCCGGCAGAACATAAGTAAACGTGTTTGAAAGGTTAAGACAAGTATGTGACAACGAGTCAAACGAATGAATGAATCCTTTTGGACGTAGATTGACAAGATGGATAAACTCTCGTGCATGTAAGCAAACAAGTTGGATGCGTAAGCGCAACTAGTTGGTCGTCACTCAGGTATGTGAGGCTTACCTTTCTTTCTTTTGGCATGCCCTAGAGCCATGTAGGATATGATATGATATGTATCTTGAGGTGACTCCATTCTGTAATTCTGAGTCTGTCTGTGATCTGTATGTTTTCCCTAACTTAAGTGTCAAATGAGCCTGATAGGCGAATCGTGATCTAAGTATTTTGATGTAAACCTTCTGGGCTAATCATGCCAACACAAATGTTCTGACATAAGTATTTGGCATAAGTGTTCCGATATGAGAAATTCCGATACAAGTAGGTACTCTGATCTGAACATTCTGATATAAATATGTGGAATTAAGTATCCTGGCATAACCCTTTTGATATATTTATTCTGACTTAAGTGTTCCGACGTACGTATGATTCCAAGAGTTCTATTTGGTTTGATCCATAATCTTGTCTAAAAGGTAGTTAACCTGATTACGGCTTTGGTTTTTCCAAGAAAAGCTTCCGAAATGATTATAGAGCGTTCTGTACTTCGAACGCTCGTAACTTTTGTATACTAACTCCGATTGACCCGAAACTCGTTCTGGACCCCCACATGTATATAAGCATTCCGTCATAACCCTTTTGATATATGTATTCGGACATAAGTAGTCGGTTATGGGTAATCCGATGCAAGCAATTGGGAACATGTATTCTGATTGAGTAAAAGCGATAAGTACTGATAGAAATATTCTGTTAAAAGTAATTTGACATAATGTATTCTGTAATAAGAAATCTGTTATGGATATTCCGAGAATATGTTTGAATAATCTATAAGTAATCTGTAATAAGTGATCTGTATGGACATTTTGAGAATACGTTTGATTAACTTATTGAGCTTGAGTTATGCGCATTTGATTCTTCACGACTCTGCTCGTGCATATGTTATGACTTCCTTCGCCGAGTCCCGGGCCGGTATGTATCGTGCGGATGGTTCGCCGGGTCCTCTGTTGGGGGCCGGGTTCCATATATGAATTCCGAAGTATGATGTGTCCGGTTCCGGGGTACTGTGTTATATGTCCGTCCCCGGTTACCGAGGTTATGTTACGAAGTATGATGTGTCCGGGCTCGGGGTGCTGTGTTATCTGTCCACCCCCGGGTACCGTGGTTATGTTGTGATGTGTGACGGAGATCGGAGAAAAACTTCTGGAAGATAGATGTGTTGTGGCGCCAAAGGCAGGAGTGGCAGCCACGTGCCTATGTTATCGTGCGCATTCATTGGCACTGTGCATCAGTTCCTCGGCGTGTTATCTGTCCCCGAGGCCACCTTGCATATGATATGATGTGACTGTTCCTCGGAGTGTTATTTGTCCCCGAGGTTATCGTCTGTATGATATGGTACTTGTCCCGGCGTGTTATTTGTCCCCGGGGTTGCCGCGTATGTGATACGATATCCGATTCTGATATGCATGACTTATGTGGGAAAGTAAGTATTCTGACCTTCCGTACATTCTGTATTCCGTCTGCTATGTGATGTCATCCAAGCAATTTGTACGTTCTGTAATCTGTCTGGTATACGAGATGAGTAAGTATGATTCGTGTCTGGAAAAGAAAAATGATAAGCGTTTGATATTTCTGAATAAGTTTTTGTATGTTGTTCTGTCTATATCAGTCATGGTTTTGTTTTCTGTACTTATGCCTTACATACTCAGTACATATCCGTACTGACCCCCTGTTCTTCGGGGGCTGCGTTTCATGCCGCGCAGGTACTCCCAGACGAGATGGAGACATTATAAAAGCTATTTCAGTGCTGGCGAACTCCAATTGCTCCTGGAGGACTGCCGAGTCAATGTTTGACATAGCATATACGTTATGGATTATGTATGATGTTAGAGACTTTGCAGACAGAGTCGTGGGTGTGGTATGTCAGTTTAGTAAGTGGCTCCAGCAGCCAATGTGTCGTTCTGTGTTATGCTATGACGTCTGTGGGAATTACAGACCCCTTTTGATTTGAAAGCTAAGAAAAAAAATATATGTGTATTTTCTGTAAGATTTGCTATGTATTGTGTTTTATGAAGTTTAAGAGTCCGGAAGGATTTTGTACGAATGAAAGTCTGTGGGTTCGCTCGGCTCCGGATATGGGGTCGGGTGCCCATCACACCCTAGGGGAATCAGGGTGTGACAACTAAATGGCTACTAGTTGAGAGGCACAAGAAAATGAAATGCAAAAATCAGGAAAATAATTAAAATTTCGGGCCCGGGTAGGTGATAACTTGAAAACACGACCAAGAGGCCCCATCAACTAAAGATCAAGAAATTTTTGTTTTTGAGAAATGAAATCAAAGAGAATAAAAGTTTAAAAACCAGAAATGCGCAACATGCGACTCGCATGTTCAACATGCGAGGGTAATATGCATTTCGCAGATGAGGCAGCCAACGGAAAAATTCTCTGTCACAGGATGCGACACGAGATGCGACTCGCATGTTCAACATGCGATGGAATATGCGAGTCGCATATGAGGCAGCAACTTTGTCAACTTTCTGTCACAGGATGCGACACAACATGCGACTCACATTTAGTGTCGCATATGGGCCAATTCGATTTTTTTTTTTTAAATCAGAAATTTAGATCCACAAACACTTTTGATGAACTAAGTATTTCTGATTTTTTTTGTTTTTTGGCCCTCTAACACTTTTTCACAACTTTATTGAACAACTTTTGGATCAAATGGCCCTTTGGAGAGTCTTCTTCCTTATGAAGATTTGAAGGTCTTCAAGAACACAAGAACAATTCAAAAATTCAACTAACCTCAAATCAACTTGTTTTTCTTTCAAATTTCAGATTTAGACTCCCCAAGACTTTTAGAACAAAGCCCAATAAGTTTCAAGTCCCAATTTCACCCAACTCAACAAGACCCATTTCAAGTTCTTCAAGTTCTTCAACTCAACAATGGTGAAAATCTCAAAACAACTTGAAATGACTCAAAATTTCGGATTTGAAACCCTAAAACTCTAAGGAACTTAAACCTAACACCAGATTCAACAAAATCAACAAGAAAATTCGATTTTTTTTTATTTTTTTTTTGAATTTCGGATTTTTTTTTATTTTTTTTTTGTTGTTGAATCAAAACCCAAGATTAGATTTGGTAGAACAAACCTAAACTAAGCTTTGATACCAATTGATACAATAACGGATACGCGGAAGCAATAAAATGACAAGGAAAGTAAAGGATAGATAGATTGACACAAGAAAATGAAATTAAAAGCAACCTAAAGGTGTATCAAACCTAAAGACCTCAATTAATTAACATAAACAAGCACCAACCTCTTAGGATGACCTCAAGGGAATTGAATTCCCAAGCAATCAATCCTCTCACAATCAAAGATTCAACAAGAGCCATCCATGGCCTCTCTCATAAGTTTCTCTCTCTAGAGACAACTCTCAAAATCACTCATCTTTTCTTCCAAATGTCAAAAGTCCCTAAATGAAATGAAAGACTAACTATTTATACTGACTAAATAATAGAAGACCCTATTATTACATAAATGCCATTAATGAGGCAAGGGCCTTGTTTGGCTTGTCTTGTGGAGATGGAAATCTTGAATTTCCGAATGTGGCATCTCATAAATATAGCTTTCCTTGCTCGTTGGCCACTTTAATGCTCTTCCATCTCCCATCCGTCCTCTCCATGCTATCATCCAAACTTTGACTCCACGGGACGGTCCTCGAATTGTCTTTGAGGCAACTCGGCTTGTATCACGGGTCCCATCTATGCAAGTTCTAGGGGTTTATGAGGTCTTTTCAACATTTCGCACACTTTATAGTTCAATTCTACTGAAGGAAAAAAGAGAAACTTTAGGTACGGATTCCGAGGAATAGAGTTGTCCCCGAGGCTCGTACCCAACTTATTACGTCTAAGACATGCCATAGAAAGAAGGGTGAAGCCTTACATACCTCTTTCCGCTCCTTTTGCTATTCCGAATTCACGTTGCAAATCCGCCAAAATCTGCAATTTGGTCACATTTACCAAAACTTTTATTAGGGTACTTAGAATTGAAACCTTAAGGTAACACTTGGCTACCGACATTTCGGCAACATTTCCTCTGTAAATATACCATCCTCAACATTCAACTTAGTCAAATTTTAATCAATCACAATCCGGGAATTCAAACCCAGCCAAACTATCAACATAACTCAACAACCACACTAGCAATTTCCATATTCAACTCAAGGTACATTCCAACACTTCAAGTAGCATTCTACTTCCTTCAAGACTTTCCAATTCCAATAAAACATCAACAATCTTATAATATATATTCCAACAACATCATACCAATATCATTACATACCATCCATACAAGAACATTATTTTCAATTTACACAACTTCCAACTACTAACACTTCACCAAGCTTATCAAATCTTTATTTGTAATATAAAATCCACAACACAACAACTAAAATGCTAAATAAAACTTGCTCATTATTCCTTCACAATTCAACATATATGCACGGCCACACACACACCATGCACACACGGCTTCAAACATTATGCATGCACAACTACAACTTCTCCAAAATTCATTCAACTTCCATTATCACATAACATTTATTGCAACAACCAAGCACTAAATGAAATAATTACAACATGATTCCTACACATACATAGGCATAAATGCACGGCCAATAACACCCTCACACGGCTCAACACCAACATGCAAGGTTTCATGAATTTCATTCACTTTTGCATACTACAACATGCATAACATCCATAACATACAAAGAAAATGAATTCTCACCTTCTTTTTTGATCCTCCAACTTGTTTGAATCTCCAACTTGTGAATTTGTGTTTTTCTTGTTCCAACAACAACTCCACTTTGTTAAGGACCCTCTACTTGGTAGGAAATGATTTTTGAAGGAATTTTTGTAAATTTTCTTGTTGGTTTTTGCTCTTGGCCAAAATGGCCCTTAGGTTTTTCTCCTCTCTCTCTTGTTCTTGTTTTCTTGAGGTTTCTAGAGAATTATGGCCAAAAAGATGACTTAGTCATCTTTTTAACTTGGCAAATTAAATCCCCACATGGGCCTAGCCCATACCATGGCCGTTTGGGCCTCTTTTTTTTTTTTTTTTAAAATTTCAAGCCCACTTGTATTTTGGGCTAGTTCTTGTAATTCATGAAAACAATTTTTTTCCAACTTCCAAATTTGCCCTTCGTCTTCTTCCATATTTTCACGAGTCATATTGCGAATTTCCCTTTATGCCCTTGACCTTCCTCATTATTTCCACTTTTAAATTTTTCACAAGCAACTCATATGTCAAACAAAATAAAATATGGCCTTGCTTGTTGTCTTCCCGCGATTGCCTTGAATTATCCGATTGCACAAAAATGCGGGATATAACAGCATTTCCCCTGTAAATACACGATCCCCGAGAATCTAACTCGGTCAATTTTATCAACAACAATCCGAGAATTCAACTCGGCCAAATTATCAACAACAATACCACGATCATACTAACAACTTCAACCATCAATCCAAAATATATTCTAACATTAGCAACCTTCGTCACACAATTCAACGACATTTCATTTATATTCAATTCAATCACATATAATCCAACTAACACCAATGATCCCACATTCAAGTATTAATCCGAAATCTTTCTAACATGATTCAAGAATACTTCAAACAATTCACGTAACATTCAAAACAACCCAATCAACATACTACTTCACCCGAGACCTTCCAAATTCAACAAGAACAATAACGACACATTTCCTTCTTTCAAGTTCATAAACCATACCAACAGTTTACACACTAACAACATCATTTTCCATGAATATAAGAAATGATTTTTAACATCACATTAGCTTCCAAACGACTCTCCAACCATTACAACTTCACTAGAATCATTAAACTTCCATTTTCATCATAGAACTCATGGCAACAACAACCAAAACACTAGATAAAATAATTGGTTCATCATTTCTACATAGCACCCATATACACGGTCACAACCTTTATTCATATTTTCATGAATTTCATCCACTTCTAGATACTACAACATACATAATCATCCATAACATATAAGAAAAGGATTAAACCTTACCTTTTTCCCTTAACTTCTCACTTGGCTAGAATTGTAACTTGCAAGAATAGGTATTTTACTTGCTCCAATGACCACTTCACTTTGCTAGGGACCTTTCAATGGGTTGTTTACCTAGAAGAAAATAATTTTTGATGAATGTTTTTCCAAGGTTCTTGCTTGTTTGGACATGGCCGAATGGCCCCTTTGCTTGGCTTCTCTAAGTTTCTTGAAACTTCCAAGTGATAATACGAAAAATTTAACTAGGGAGTTACATATATAATTTACCCATGTGGGCCTTGGCCCATTTATTTGGACGGCCCAATGGCCCCTTTAATTTCCAAGCCCATTTTTTTTTGTTTTGCTTTGTACTTCATGAAAATTTATTTTTTTCGAATTTCGAATTTTCCCTTAGCCTTCCTCCATATTTCCATGAATCATATTGCGAATTTACCTTTTTACCCCTAACCTTTCTTAATATTTCCGCTTCAAAATTTTCATAAACAACTTGTGTCTTAAACAAGACCAAAATATAGCCTTGTCCTTAACTTCTTGCAATTGTCTTGAATTATCCGAAGGCACAAAATGCGGGATATAACAAGTACGCATCCTAATCTCACACCGGAAGCGTCACAGTACACAACATAGCCATCTGACCCTTCTGGAAGTATTAAGACCGGAGCTGAGGTCAATCTGTCCTTCAACTCTTGGAAGCTACATTCATAAGCATCATCCCATTGAAATTTGGTTGACTTCTGGGTTAGTTTCGTCAATGGGGTTGAAATAGATGAGAATCCCTCTACGAATCTTCTATAATAACCTGCCAAACCCAGAAAGCTACGAACTTCTATAGGCGTCGTAGGCCTTGGCCAAGTCTTCACAGCTTCAATCTTCTGAGTATCGACTCGAATGCCATCATCTGAAATAATATGGCCCAGAAATGTCACAGAATTTAGCCAAAACTCGCACTTAAAATTTTTTGCATATAATTCTCGGGCTCGAAGAATGCCAAGAACAATTCGCAAATGATCCGCATGTTCTGTTTCCGTACGAGAATACACCAGAATATCATCAATAAATACTATCACAAATAAGTCCAAGAGAGGCCTGAATACATTGTTCATCAAATTCATGAATACTGCCGGAGCATTGGTCAGCCCAAACGACATCACTCGGAATTCATAATGGCCATATCTCGTTCTGAAAGCTGTTTTGGGGATATCCGCTTCTCTAACTGTCACTTGATGGTAACCCGACCTCAAATCTATTTTAGAAAACCACTTGGCACCTTGCAATTGATCGAATAAGTCATCAATCCTTGGGAGAGGATATTTGTTCTTTATCGTCACCTTGTTCAATTGCCTATAATCGATGCACATTCGCAGGGACCCGTCTTTCTTTCTCACGAACAAGACTGGTGCTCCCCATGGTGATGAACTGGGTCTAACAAACCCCTTTTCAAGCAAATCTTTCAACTGTGCCTTTAACTCTTTCAACTCTGCCGGAGTCATTCGATAAGGAGGAATAGAAATAGGCTTGGTGTCCGGCAACACGTCAATAGCAAAATCAATTTCTCTTTCTGGAGGAAGACCTGGAAGCTCATCGGGAAATACATCTGGGAATTCATTCACTACCGGAACGGATTTGAAAGTTGGCGACTTTGCCTCGGTGTCATGAACTCGAACTAGATGATAAATATAGCCCTTGGCTATCATTTTTCTTGCCTTAAGGTAGGAAATAAACCTACCTTTCGGAGATGCTATATTACCCTGCCATTCAAGCACGGGCTCTCCCGGAAATCGAAATCGAACCACCTTCATTCGGCAATCAACATTAGCATAACACGATGCCAACCAATCCATACCCATAATCACGTCAAAATCTATCATTTCCAGCTCAATAGTGATAAATAAATGCATCCTCGAATTGTTGTCAAACCGGAGGAGGCGCATTCTCTCCTCTTGATAATACCCAGTTGTTGTACCATAAAACTGCCACATCCTGAAGTCTATAAGATGCCAACTCTATGGATTTAGTTTTGGAGGCATGGACAATCTTCAATGTCCTCAACATCTCATCTATGAAACTTTGTGGGTCTTCATCCGGCTTTGACCCGAAGAATTTCGGAGGATTTAGACTCATAATATCACGGGCTCGAGTACTAGCTGCCCGATCACTTGAACTCGCATTTTGTCGTTGTGCCTATGCGGCGACCAATTGTGTCAATAACTGAATGGCCTCGGTCACTTGTTGGCCCGAAGCAACCGGTGGAGGGACTGGAGCTGGAGCTCCTCCTTGTTTTTCCACATTAGGCGGGGTAGAGGAAGTATTAGACAAGGCCTCATTATCTGATTTGCCTTCTTCTATATTCATCGGAGGCTCTCTTTCTACCCGCCTCTTTGCCGTAGTCTTTCCCTTCTGGGCGGCTGTAGCCTTTCCCTTTGGCGGCATTCTGAAATCATAACACACTATTAGGGAGGATAAAATCTTATACACGGCTCTATCGCACGATCACATGGGAAGAAAGATGGACATTTTTTTCCTAAATGCCCTGTAGCCTCTTGTTTATTGATGTGGCGCGCAACACACCATAAACAAGACTCTACTAGACACGGCTCGTAGACACTTCCTAGGACTGAACCGCTCTGATATCACTTTTGTCATGACCCAGCTAGGGGCCGCGAAGGGTACTCGGGGCTAACCACCGAGCACCGCTCGTTCCTACTAGTCATCATGCTTATCAACTACTCTTTTATCGATTTTTATACTCAAATCATAAGAATGTCATGTTTCATTTGTAAACATAAATAGTTTCATATACATAAGCCATTGAGGCTATCAAAATAACATATACAATTATACCATGGTGACCTTATCAGACCACATAACCGACATTGTGTATCTACGAGCCTCTACTGGAGTGTTATACATAGGGACGGGACAAGACCCCGTCATGCCCAAATACATGACTATATACGCAAAAGGATAATCAAGCACCTCCGGAACAAAGGAGTTCTCTCGATCGGCTAACAACTCCTACGAGTCTGGCTCGAGCTTGCCTCCCTGTCTACCTGTAGGCATGAACACAGCATCCAAAGAAAACGGACGTCAGTACGAATATTGTACTGAGTATGTAAGACAAGAGTGAAATAAATATAGTAGGAGGATCGTGAGCCATAAGAGAAAGATATAACCTGCAAGAGTGTCATAAGCAAATAGATTTTGTACATATATCATATTTTACATAATCATGGTACATATGTCATCACATCACATATCTCGTCACATCACAATCCTCATCGTTATCCCGCGTCCGGGTAACCATCATATGCCGCCCACTAGTGGTGATCATGCCCGGCCCTCTAGGCTCGGTATAACATCGCAGCCTGCCTTAGCGGTGACATGCCCGGCCATCTAGGCACGGTGGAACCATATGCAACCCGCCTTAGCGGTGACATGCCCGACCATCTAGGCGCGGTGGAATTTTATCATCACATAATCAATCATAACTCATCACTATTGCACATTTCATGAACGTATCATAATCTTATCATAGCTTGACATGTTCATACATAACATAGGCATATTATAAGCTAGCATCATTGATCCTCTTATAGACATATCACGACTTAGCATTACTTCACATTTATCATTAGGAAAATAAATTAAACTTTGAAGACAATCATGACTACATCGGGGTGACATAAGGTCGTGAACCCCCGATTATATTATGAACATTTACGAGTAGCCTGCCTCACCTTGAAGGAAATAATACATAAGGTGAGTGGGAACAATAATATCATGAACTCTTGAATCACTAGACTTTAACTCATCATCATCACTATCATGCTCGTATGTGGTGTAGTATATTTACGGCCTCATAAGTTCCATCATATAGGAGGATCATGGAAAAATTTAGAAGATTCATGCCTTTGAAGGGAGGGATAAGCCTTACATACCTTTGTCGTTTAACTAAGCTATCGTTCGCTTGTTCTCCTTCGATGTCACGTTTCTACCTTCAAGAGGGAATTCGCACTAACGTTAGTTAGTCGATTATAAGAATGCGCTACTATTTCTAGAGAAAATTGAACAGCACTTCCTTTGTTTAAACTACTTTCCCCACATTCTATATCATACTACTTTCCCCACATTCTATATCAACTCTCAAACGTTCATAACAACATTCTCAATATGAGAGATAACACTCATCATTCATTTACAACATCCGTATTTCACAATTTGTCTCCAATTTCTCCATAATCATGGCAATGGTTCATCGTTGCATTTTTCTCACATAGGACGCTTATTCCATGTTCTAAATGTCATTCATAGCATTTTCATAACCACAGATTATTAATGATCATGGCTCAATTCAAACCTTTACTCAACATTGCTACTATTCACACTTTCATGACCCATTTCTTACATCCTTCTATAATCTAAGTGTTTCAACTCTTCCATACCCTAAATGACATGTAAAGGCCATAAAACTTACCTTAGATGTTGTAGGAACAAGCCTTGAGTGGTATTACTCTTCTAGCACCAAAACCCTACTTCACTTCCTTTGGGTTTTCTTGAGAGAGATGAACTTTAGCTAGGTTTCATACACTTTGTTTGATGGATTTGGTGTTATTGATCATGAATTTCCTTTGATTTTTCTTGTAATAAAGAGTGGAGAGTATTCTAGAGATTTCTAGAGAGAAGTACCGTGAGAATGAAATGAATTTAATGAGCTTGGGTCTCTTTTTAATGACTTAAAATCTGATCCGGAATGAACAGTAGTTGAAGTGCACAGTGGTCGTAAACCCAGTTACGGTCCGTATTCCAGTTTACGAGCCGTATTTCGTGGTCGTATTTAAGCATATCAAAACCAGAAAGGTATACTCGGGATCATGGTGATTTACGATCGCAGTTTACGGACCGTATTTCAATTTACGGACCGTATTTCAATTTACGGTCCGTATTCCAAGTCGTATTTAACCATTTGATCATTTGGCAGAAAGTTGAAGTTTTGTAAGTTAAAATACGACATGGTAGTTTACGGGCCGTATACCACTTTACGGTCCGTATTTTCATTTTACGACTAACTGGGCCAAAGTGCAAAATATGCGACTTTTCTCACATTTTCAGAACCCATAATTAGTCGTTGTGGATCATAACCTATCTCTTATTGCAATTACCTTTGAAATCTCACTCAAGGTCGTCAAACGTCGTTCCCTTCTTGCTAAAACATCATATACCCATATTCTTCGTTATTCTATTTGTTGTACGTTCACGGGGAAATTTCCGAGGTGTAACACCGGACACGGGAGGCCTGGACGCAGGCTAATGTTATGATTATCACACCGATCCTATATGTACGGGTAGCTTATACATTATGCATTTATGATACGATGATGAGTATGAGTAAGACAGCATGCATTACTTCTCCTATATTTGACAGTCAGACAGATGATTCATATTGATATTTCCTTTATATCCTTATCTTATTTCATTGTTTATGCCTCTCATACTCAGTACAATGTTCGTACTGACGTCCGTTTTCTTTGGACGTTGTGTTCATGCCCACAAGTAGACAGGGAGGTGAGCTTGACGCAGACCCGTAGTAGCTGTCAGCTGATTGAAAGCACTCCTTTGTTCCGGAGGTGCTTGTTTATTATTTTGCGTTTACTCATGTACATATATTTTTGGGCATGACGGGGTCTTGTCCCGTCCTTATATTCAACACTCTAATAGAGGCTCGTAGATGCGCAGTGTGGGTTAGATGGTCTCACAAGATTTTCTACTGTGTATATATATATTATTTTGATAGCCCAAAGGCTTGTGCATATAAAAGTATTTTATGTTCTTAAATAAAAGATGATTTTCTCATGATTTGAGTATAAAATTGATAAAAGAGCATTAAATGAGCATGATGAGTGATAGAACGAGCGGTGCTCTGTGGTTAGCCCCGGGTACCCATCGCGGCCCCTAGTTGGGTCGTGACAAAAGTGGTATCAGAGCAATTCAGTCCTAGGAAGTGTCTATGAGCCGTGTCTAGTAGAGTCTTGTTAATGGAGTGTTGCGCGCCACATCAATAAACAAGAGGCTACAGGGCATTTAGGAAAAATGACCATTTTTCTTCCTATGAGATCGTGCGATAGAGCCGTGTATAAGATTTTTATCCTCCCTAATAGTGTGTCGTGATTTCAGAAATGCCGCCAAAGGGAAAAGCTACAGCCGCCCAGAAGTGCAAGACTACGGCAAAGAGGCGGGTAGAAAGGGAGCCTCCGATGAATATAGAAGAAGGCGAATCACATAATGAGGCCTTGTCTAATACTTCCTCTACCCCGCCTGATGTGGGAGAGCAATGAGGAGCTCCAGCTCCAATTCCTCCGCCGGTTGCTTTGGGTCAACAAATGACCGAGGCCATCCAGTTATTGACACAATTGGTCACCGCACAGGCACAACGACAAAATGCGAGTTCGAGTGATCGGGCAGCAAGTACCAAAGCCCGTGATTTTATGAGTCTAAATCCTCCGGATTTCTTCAGGTCAAAGTCGGATAAAGACCCGCAAGGTTTCATAGACGAGATGTTGAGGACATTGAGGATTGTCCATGCCTCCGAAACTGAATCCGTGGAGTTGGAATCTTATAGACTCCGGAATGTGGCAGTTTTATGGTATAACAACTGGGTATTATCAAGAGGAGAGAATGCACCTCCTCCGGTTTGGCAAGAGTTTGTAGATGCTTTTATTCGTCATTGCTTGCCACCCGAGGTCCGCCGAGCTAGACCGGACAGATTTCTAAATTTGAGGCAAGGAAATATGAGTGCCCGGGAGTATAGCATGCAATTTAATTCTTTGGCTAGATATGCCCCGGCTATGGTGGCCGACATGGGAGATCAGGTACATAGATTTGTGAGTGGCCTAGGGCCACATTTATTCAGAGATTGCTTGGCAGCTTCACTTCATGACGGGATGGATATTTCCCGAATACAGGCTCATGCTCAGAATTTGGAGGGGCGACAACAACAAAGAGGTGACCGTGATATCGATAGAATGCAAGGCAAGAGGGTCAGATCTATGGGAGCTGGCAGCGATTATAGAGGGGGATCAAGGCAGACATATTCTGGGTACTCAGGCCAGTCGGTGACGAGTGCACCCCCTCGATTTGCAGGCAGGAGATTTGACCGCTCTTTCCGTTCAGGATAGGGCCAAAGTTCGAGGGCTTCAGATTCCCAATTCAGGGAAGATTATAGTCAGAGGAGACCCCCAGTACCGCGATGTAGCCAGTGAGGTAGATTACATTCC
The DNA here is from genome assembly GCF_019175385.1 of Lycium barbarum. NCBI lineage: Eukaryota > Viridiplantae > Streptophyta > Magnoliopsida > Solanales > Solanaceae > Lycium > Lycium barbarum. The sequence continues at coordinate 49,514,118 of NC_083344.1, read as the reverse complement.
GGACAATGTCGCTAGGGTTCGGATGCTTGTTATACTTGTGGCCAGGTGGGGCACATGATGAGAGATTGCCCGTCGACGAGTGGCCGAGTTGGAGTTCAGCCTACAGGTTCAGCAGCTGGTTCTTCCTCAGTGCGCCCGGTAGGGCAGACTCCTCAGATGTTGTCACACCCCGACCTCACTGGGGTGTGATGGGCACCCGACCCTTACTTAGGGTCGAGCGAACCCTCAGACTCTCGCTGCACATAAAATCACGTCAACTCTTTTTTTTTCTTTAAAACAAATAATAAAGTACATAGCAAAACTTTTCTTTCAGAAATATTCTTTCTCGTGGCTTTCAAGCCGAACAAATTTGTGATCATACAAAATTCATTACGTACACAATCCGACAACCAATACCCACGACACTGTCTGCAAAGTCTCTAATAAGATCCCAAAAGCATAACATACATAATCTGACTCGGCAGCACTCCGGGAACAAATGGAGCTTGCCATCTGCACTGGAACATCTTCCATCTGTCCTCAACTCAACTGGGAGTACCTGCGCGGCATGAAACGCAGCCCCCGAAGAACAGGGGGTCAATACGGAAATGTACCGAGTATGTAAAGCGGAAATATAACAATATAAGCAAAACCGAGCCAGAAGTATAGAAATAGAACAGGTAGTATCGGATCCAAGTCCGAAACGGAAATACAGAGTGTGTGGCCAGGACCACGATATATATCAAAGGCCCGGGGTGTAGCCGTCTGAATCGTGATATGAAACAGAGGTACAAAGCCTAACTGGCAGGATCATCGTGCGGATCGGGGCACAGAGTGCTACTGACATACCCGCAACCGAAGCTAGGGGTGTAGACCTATAGCCGACTGAAGCATAGTCCGGCTCAATCATGCAGAAGCAACACCAACAGAATCATTCTCCGAATCCGCTGTCCAGAAATGTAACAGGCAGAACCATGCATGCAGAATCATAAACTTACTCAAGCACAGGTAGTATATATTTACCTCAGGTTTCGGCCCTTTAGTGAGGGGCGCAATGGACAGTGCACTGGGGTGTGTACGAATAACCAGGTCGCCACAGGGTCGCCTCTAGTGCACAAGTCATACCCAAGAGGTTCCAGCAGGCAAATACGGCAGTTAGAATGTCAAAATGCTTTACTTTCTTTTGAAAAACATTTTTGTTTCACACATATAAAGGAATCAACGCACAATTTCCGCGGCCATAAGTCCAGCGGTCGCTACCACGCATACCACGGCCAAGTACCCAGCGGTCACTATCACACGTACCGCGGCCAAGGGTCCAGCGGTTATAATCACACATACCGCGACCAAAAGTCCAGCGGTTAGAATCACACATACCGCGGTCGAGGGTCCAGCGGTCACAATCACACATTTGACATACCGCGGTCAAGGGTCCAGCGGTCTATGTCAGGCACAATCACAAGTGCGGCAGACGCGGTCAAGGGTCCAGCAGTCAATGCCACACGTCCGGCATGACGCGGTCAAGGGTCCAGCTGTCAATGTCGGACACGCCGCGGTCGAGGGTCCAGCGGCCAATATTACATATGCGCATATTCACATAACCGGCCCGGGACTCGGTGAAACAGAAAACAACCATACAGGATACCAAATCACTACTTTCCCAACATAATCATACACGCCAGGATCATACATCACACAAGATTCAGGTATACCAAAATCGTATATCAGTAAGTACGGGAGGTAAGTAGTTTATCCAAAATATCAGGGTAATATTTTCAAAACATTTTAGATGTCAAAAAAATATTTTATAGAGCTCATAAAGGTGGTCATAGCACCTATCGTATAGTAAACAACATAATAACCAGGAGCTACCTGCGAGCTCCGGACACGAGTACATTGACTAAAGCCATACAGAATTTATATCAGGGTTTCTGTCCCCGTAATTGTTTCCATGAACATTAAATCAATTCAGGTTCGTTAAAATAACTCCCGTTTAGTAGTCGGAACAATAGCTATAAGTTTCCTCGACTTATCGTATGGGAATAAGACAGACAGAACAATAAGAGTGGCAGCGGGGAATAGCGGGCCCACCTCGGGCCAAGTCGAGGCGGCGGACAAGAATCACGCCCATTAGACTCTACGGAGTCATCCAGGAAGGTTTCATAGTGATCGGGTTACATTTGTACAAGTTATGGAGGTTTAACCACTTTTCTAGCAAAATGCGCCTTTTGAAATTCAATTGAATTGAATGAATAGTATCAAAAATCAATCTCGAGTTTCTATGAGCAGAATCGCCCCCGAGGCTCCGATCTTGACCTAGTACATCTAGGACATGCCAAAGAACAAAGGGGAAGACTTTACATACCTCGATTGCGCCTTACGCTCGCTTGGCTTCAATTCCAATTTCGTCCAGAATCTACAAATGGTCATGTTTACCAATTGTCAATTTCAAGCTTTTCGAGAATCTAAGCTTAATCACATAATTGCCTACCGAAATTTTGGCAGCATTTCCCCTATATATATGACATCCCCGAGACTTAGCTCGGCTTAATATATCAACACAGCAACCCAACAACAACATCACTAACAACAACAAGCATTACAAAACATATAGTATGGCATAACTAGCCTTGTTTTCCACATGGTCCAACAACTTCCACTTCAACTTCACCAACCCAAACTAGTATCAACATTTCCATATTCATCATTAATCAAGACCATTACAATGTGATTTGGAAGTATTTCATATCATTTCTATACAATATTCACATGATATACAAAATATACAAATTTTCCACCAAACCATAATCCATCCAAAACTTCAAATCTTCAACATACATATTCATAACATATTTCCACCTTCCAATTTCATCAACCATAATCATAATTCACATCTTAACAACTTCATTTCCATAATATCATAAAATCATATTAAAATGACATAATCTTCTACAATCAATTTCAATGCCAACGGACGAATTTATATCGCTATTTTCCCGTTCAATTCCGTTGAAACTTTAAATAAACTTGTTGGCAATGAAAAAGAGCCTTAATGATACCTTAAGTGCACAGCTACCACGTCCACCCTCTTATTTTTAGTTGATTTTTAGCTCAAATCGAAGGCAACACGACGTAGAACACTTTTCTCTTCATGGGCTTCGGGATTCGGGGCTCAGATTTTGATCAAACTTTATTTATCTCTCTAAGTCTTTCCTCCCTCTCTCTCTATAGAATTTTCTGGATCTTTTCTGATCTGAAAATGTGGAGGAGGAGGCTGAAACCTCCCTTAAATAACAAGGAAATGGGCCTGACCCGGATTGGAATCGGGTTGGGCCCATTTCACTGCCCAGCTTGACCTTTCCGCCTTAAAATGTTCATATCTCCTTATCCCGATGTCACCTATAGGCCCACGACCTACCGTTGGAAATCTATTTCAATTATCTACAACTTTTACTTGGGCGTTTCCCCAAATTCCAGACTTATAATGCCGTTTTTGCCCCTCCAAGTCAGGTCATCCAAAAACGTTTTCTTAAAAAATTCGTTTGGAGGGCTTCCACTTTGATTTGGCCCCAAGGCCCTTCACAAGTTGTGTTTTACTTTACACATGCGATTCATATAACTTGTCACGTGTCCCAAAAAAAAATTGACGTGTGGGCCCCACCTCAGTTAATAATATGACATTCAAAAATACGGGATATAACAGATGTCAGCAGGTCGAGGTAGAGGCAGAGGGGCAGCATCTACTTCAGGTGCCACTCGGCCCAGCGTATATGCTTTAGCCGAACGGCAGGATCTTGAGTCCTCCCCGGATGTGGTTACAGGTACATTGTCTATATTTTTCCGTGATGTATATGCACTGATAGATCCGGGTTCTACTCTTTCTTATATTACTCCATATGTTGATAGTTGTATTGGGGTGAAACCTGAGCCAATCAAACCTTTTGAGGTGTGTACTCCGGTTGGTGATCCCGTGATAGCTAGACAAGTGTATAAAAATTGTGTAATTGTGATATGTGATTGTCAGACCAAAGCTAATTTGATTGAGTTGGAAATGTTAGATTTCGATGTAATTATGGGTATGGATTGGTTGGCCTCGTGCTATGCTAACGTTGATTGCCGATTGAAAGTGGTTAGATTCCAATTTCCGGGAGAGCCCGTGCTTGAGTGGAAAGGTAATGCAGCATCACCAAAAGGTAGGTTTATTTCCTACCTTAAGGCAAGAAAGATGATAGCCAAGGGCTATATTAATCACTTAGTTCGGGTTCATGACACCGAGGCAAAGCCGCCAACTTTCCAGTCAGTTTCGGTAGTGAATGAATTCCCAGATGTGTTTCCATACGAACTTCCAGGCCTTCCTCCAGAAACAGAAATTGACTTCACCATTGATGTGTTGCCGGACACCAAGCCTATTTCTATTCCTCCTTATCGAATGACCCCGGTGTAATTAAAAGAGCTAAAGGCGCAGTTGAAAGACCTGCTCGAGAAGGGATTTATTAGACCCAGTTCATCACCGTAGGGAGCGTCGGTCTTGTTTGTGAGAAAAAAAGATGGTTCTCTACGGATGTGCATCGATTATAGGCAATTGAACAAGGTGACGATAAAGAATAAATATCCTCTTCCAAGGATTGATGACTTGTTCGATCAATTGCATGGTGCCAAGTGGTTTTCTAAAACAGATTTGAGGTCGGGTTATCATCAAGTGAGGGTTAGAGAAGCGGATATTCCCAAAACAGCCTTCAAAACGAGATATGGCCACTATGAATTTCGAGTGATGTCGTTTGGGTTGACTAATGCTCCGGTCGTGTTTATGAATTTGATGAATAATGTGTTCAGGCCACTATTGGACTTATTTGTGATAGTATTTATTGATGATATTCTGGTCTATTCCCGCACAGAGTCAGAACATGCAGATCATTTACGTATCGTTCTTGGAATTCTTCGAGCCCAAGAATTGTATGAAAAATTTTCAAAGTGCGAGTTTTGGCTAAATTCTGTAACATTTCTGGGCCATGTTATTTACGATGATGGCATTCGAGTTGACACTCAGAAAATTGAAGCTGTGAAGACTTGGCCAAGGCCTACGACGCCTACAGAAGTTCGTAGTTTTCTGGGGTTGGCAGGTTATTATAGAAGATTCGTAGAGGGATTCACATCTATTTCAGCCCCATTGACGAAGCTAACCCAAAAGTCGGCTAAATTTCAATGGAGCGATGTTTGTGAACGCAGCTTCCAGGAGTTGAAAGACAGATTGACCTCAGCTCCGATCTTAACACTTCCAGAAGGGTCAGATGGCTATGTGGTGTATTGTGACGCTTCCGGTGTTGGATTGGGATGTGTATTAATGCAGCACGGTAGATTTATTGCATATGCTTCGATGCAACTGCGGAAACATGAAAAGAACTATCCAACTCATGACCTCGAATTGGCTGCGGTTATTCATGCACTGAAAATGTGGAGACATTATTTGTGTGGTGTGCATGTTGATATCTATACAGATCACAAAAGTCTTCAGTACATTTTCAAGCAGAAGGAGTTACATTTGCGATAAAGGCGGTGGTTAGAATTGTTAAAAGATTATGATGTGAACATTTTGTACCACCCCGGAAAAGCGAATGTAGTAGCTGATGCGCTTAGCCGCCGATCAATGGGCAGTCTATGTGAGGTTCCTCTGGAAAGGAAAGAGATGGTTCGAGAGCTCCACCAACTAGCAAACCTTAGAGTACGTGTAATTGATTCGGGTAATGCAGGGATTTGCATTAATGATCCCACAATTTCGTCCTTGGATATGGAGGTGAAAGAATGGCAATATGAAGATCCTCAATTGTGTCGCTACAGAGACACATCTCATGGAAAAGAGAAATATTCATTTGAAGTTTCTACGGATGGAATTCTTAGATACTGAGGTAGGTTATGCGTGTCGAATGCGGCAAGATTGCGCCGACGAATTCTAGAAGAAGCACATCGTTCTCGGTATTTCATTCACCCAGGTGCAACCAAAATGTATTATGATCTCAAGATGATGTATTGGTGGGATGGCATGAAGAGAGACACAGCAGAATTTGTAGCACAGTGTCCAAATTGCCAACAAGTAAAAGTTGAACATCAGAAGCCATGAGGCTTATTGCAAGCCATAGAAATACCTACTTGGAAATAGGAAGTGATCCATATGGATTTTATTGTGGAGTTACCTCGTTCTCAAGGCAAGTATGATTCTATATGGGCGATCGTGGATAGATTGACGAAAGCAGCCCATTTTCTCCCAGTTAGGACTATATACTCAACAGAAGATTATGCGAGGTTATATCTCAAAGAAATTGTGCGACTTCATGGTATCCCATTATCTATTATCACATATAGAGGAGCACAGTTTACAGCCAAATTCTAGAAGTCCTTTCAAGAAGGTCTAGGCACTCAAGTGAAGCTTAGCACGGCATTCCACCTGCAGACTGATGGACAAGCCGAGCGTACTATTCAGACCTTGGAAGATATGCTATAAGCATGTGTGCTGGATTTCGGTGGAAGTTGGGACGACCATTTCCCGCTAATCGAATTCGCATACAACAATAGCTACCATTCCAGCATTCAAATGGCTCCATATGAAGCTTTATATGGGAGGAAATATAGATCCCCAATCGGATGGTTTGAAATAGTATAAGTACAACTAGTAGGCCCCGAATTGATTCAGCAAGTGGTGGAAAAAGTTAAGGTCATTCGAGATCGATTGCTAACAGCCCAAAGTCGCCAAAAGTCTTATGCGGACAATCGCCGACTAGACTTGGAATTTCAGATTGATGATTGGGTATTTTTGAAAGTGTCGCCAATGAAAGGGCTAATGAGATTTGGCAAGAGAGGGAAGTTAAGTCCTAGGTATATTGGACCCTATAGAATTAGCCGCAAGGTGGGTCATGTCGCCTATGAATTGGACTTGCCTTCGGAGCTTGAATCAGTCCATCCAGTCTTCCATGTTTCGATGCTCCGCAAATGTGTTGGAGATCCCACAAAGATTATCCTGATAGATGATGTGCAAATAACTAAAAAACAAATCTATGAAGAAGTGCCTATTGTTATTCTAGACAGGCAAGTACAAAGACTTCGAAATAAGGAAGTAGCTTCAGTCAAAGTGTTGTGGCGAAACAACAACCGAGAAGAAATGACTTGGGAAGCGGAAGAGAAGATGAAATCTAAGTACCCGCACTTATTCCAACCCCCAGAGGAGATCCAAGATGAAACGTCAACACTATAAGGTATGTATGCTTTATTTTTATGCTTTGGGTCGTGTGTGGCCATAGATATGTTGGTATTGGGATGTAGCCCTGTGAGGCGATGATATTATGGGTTGTTGTGACAGGATGGTGGTGCCATATTACAGGGGAAACTCTGGCGAAATTTTTCTAGAATTCCCGATGACTTAACATTCGAGGACGAATGTTCCAAAGGGGGGAAGGATGTTAAACCTCGGAAATTTCCAATCTCGTACAGTGAATAGACTTACGAAGAATACGAGTATACGATGTTTTCGCAAGGAGGGAACGATGTTTGATGACCCAAAGTAAGATTTCAAAGGCAATGGGAATAAGAGGTAGGTTATGAGCCCAACGACTATTTATAAAGTGCTGAAAATGTGAAAAGTTGCGGACTTGCACTTTGGTCTCGTCGATGAAATACGGACCGTAAAGTGGTATACGGCCCGGAAACTGCCATGTCGTATTTCAACCTACAAAACTTCAACTTTCTACTAAATGTTCAAATGGTTAAATACGACTTGGAATACGGACCGTAAATTGAAATACGACTCGTAAACTGAGTCGTAAACCACCATGTCCTCAGCCTGACTTTCTGGTTCTATTATGTTTACATACGTCCACGAAATACGGCCTGTAAACTAGAATACGGACCGTAAACTGGGTTTACGACCACTGTGCACTTCAACTACTGTTCATTCCAAATCAGATTTTAAGTCATTAAAAGGAAACCCAAGCTCATTAAATTCATTTCATTTCCACGTTACTTCTCTCTAGAAACCTCTAGAATATTCTCCACTCTTCATCCACAAGAAAATAAAAGGAAATCCATGATCAATAACATCAAATCCATGAAACAAAGTGTATGAGACCTAGCTAAAGTTCATCCACACCAAGAAAACTCAAGGAAAGTCAAATAGGGTTTTGGTGCAAGAAGAGTACTTCTATTCAAGGGTTGTTCCTCCATCATCTAAGGTACGTTTCATGACTATATCATATTGTTTAAGGTATTGGAAGGCTAAGATATTTGAATTATAGAAAGATATGGAAAATGGGTCATAAATGGGTGAATAGTGCCATGGTTGAACAAGAGTTGGATTGAATCATGAATGTTGATATGTTATGATTATGAATACGTCATAAATGACATTTAGGCCATGAAATAAGCATTACATATATGAGGAAACGCGATAGTGAGCTATAACCATAAATGTGGAGAAATTGAAGAGAAATGGTGGATTGTGGTCAATGTATATAAATGATGATTGTTGATTGCAATATTGTGAATGTTGTTGTGAACTTTTGCGAGTTGATATAGAATATGAGAAAATTAGTATAAACAAAGGAAGTGCTGCCCAATTTTCTCTAGAAATAGTAACGCGTTCTTATAGTCGATTAACTAATGTTAGTGCGAATTCTCTCTTGAAGGTAAAGACGTGATATCGAAGGAGCACAAGTGAACGATAGCTTAGTTAAACGTCAAAGGTATGTGAGGCTAGTCCTTTCTTTCTAATGGCATGAATCCTAAAGCATGATTTTCTTTCCTCTTCATGAGTCCCTATATTTCGGAAAGCTAAAAGCCTATATCTATGAGTAGCTATATGAGATAAGAAATATGATATGATGATCCTATAATGATAATGATGTCATTTACTACTTACACTCACCTTATGCGCTAATTCCTTTAAGGTGAGGCAGAATGTCAATGATTGCCCCATAACGAAATCGGGGGATCACGACCTTACGTCACCCCGATAAAGTATAGTTGATCTTGAGCCTTATGCATGTACTATGATAAGATTAGCATATCATGATGAGCATATGATGGTATTATTATTACACCGCGCCTATTTGGCCGGGCAGTCACCGCCAAGGCGGGCAGCTATACACCATGGCCAGATGGCATGGGCAGACACCACTAGTGGGCGGCATGAGATGATACCCCGGACGCGGGAGGCCTGGACGCAGGCTAATGTTATGATTATCACACCGATCCTATATGGACAGGCAGCTTATACATTATGCATATATGATACGATGATGAGTATGAGTAAGACAGCATGCATTACTTCTCCTATATTTGACAGTCAGACAGATGGTTCATATTGATATTTCCTTTATATCCTTATCTTATTTCATTGTTTATGCCTCTCTCTCATACTCAATACGATGTTCGTACTGACGTCCATTTTCTTTGGACGCTCTGTTCATGCCCACAGGTAGACAGGGAGGTGAGCTCGACCCAGACCCGTAGTAGCTGTCAGCTGATTGGAAGCACTCCTTTGTTCCGGAGGTGCTTGGTTATTATTTTGCGTATACTCATGTACATATATTTTTGGGCATGATGGGGTCTTGTCCCATCCTTATATTAAGCACTCCAGTAGAGGCTCGTAGATGCGCAGTGTGGGCTAGATGGTCTCACGAGATTTTCTACTGTGTATATATATATTATTTTGATATCCCAAAGGCTTGTGCATATAAAAGTATTTTATGTTCTTAAATGAAATATGATTTTCTCATGATTTGATTATAAAATTGATAAAAGAGCATTAAATGAGCATGATGAGTGATAGAACGAGCGGTGCTTAGTGGTTAGCCCCGGGTACCCATCGCGGCTCCTAGTTAGGTCGTGACAGATACAACCAGACATGGATTCACACATAAAATCACGCTACGGGCTCACTCGCAGTCTTGGAATTCGCAATGGAGGTCTATTTGATTGGCTCAACACCCAATGTCGAAATACTAACTTTTAAACTGATAACCCAAAATGCTCCTAAGTGCCTTGAGAACTGAACTGAACATTCCATCAGGTCACAATCGATCATCCGAACCTCTAGAAATCGACAGATTTTCAAAAAAGGTCCGTTTATCCAAAAGCCAACTTGTGATCAAATGTTTTTCACTTTAAGGCTTTATTTCACAAAAGACTTTAGAAATCTCGCCTGATCACCTCGGGAATAACACCACCCATCCCCTCGGGTTAAAATCGTACTAATAAGGCTCGGGGAAGGGTCTGTCACGCCCCAAACTGAGGAGGCATGACGAGTGCCCGACTCCTTCTGATCAAGCACTCCTACCTTTGTACCTAAAACTCACTGAACATTATGGTAGTCCATATATGACTTTTAACTGAATTATACACTTCTGTAATAACAACATAACCAACTTTGCGCCAAGAACTTCAACCAACATATACATATATGTGCAGAAGATAACGGTGCAAGCCGGCTAGGCCGCTCCATATGATGTATGACAAAAATAAGAGCCGACAACACTACATAACTTCCTAACTACATACAACTGTCTATAGACCTCTGTGGAACATAAACTGTAAAGAGGACGGAACAAGGCCTCGTCATATCCATATGTACAAATCAAAATGGCATACCAAAAGAAACTGCAGTTCTGAACCAAGTGGAGTGCACTGACTGCAGCTGAGTGGATATCCTACTGCGCTGGGCTGTTGGCTTGACTACCTAAACCTGCGGGCATGAATGCAGCGTCCATAACAAGAGGACGCCAGTACGAGCAATGTACTGAGCATGTAAGGATGGAAGCAATAACATAAGTAGGACGGAAATATAAAGAGAGTAGAGGTAGCCTGTCATCTGAGAACGTACAATATGTAATGCATGACTCTTAAAAATCAGAGGTAAGTAAGCGCGCACGCACACACACACACACACACACACACACATATATATATATATATAAAATAAGTGTTTGCCCGATCCATAAATATCATACGTTAGTGCCGAGGAACGTACGGCTCGATCCATAAATATCATACGTTAGTGCCGAGGAACGTACGGCCCAATCCATAAATATCATACGTTAGTGCCGAGGAACGTTGTCACGACCCAACCCCGTAGGCCGTGACTAGTGCCCGAATTGGACACTCATGTCACTTGTTAACTATAATCATTTATAACTAGTATGTCATGAACTTATTCGTATAAAAAGGTATGGTGTTGTTTTAAAGCTGTCAAAATATTTTTTTTGTATGTCGTAGGCACCTGTCTCCTGAGGAGTTACCATTTTTAAACAACAACATATATTTTTCTACGCAAGCCGACAAGGCTGCCACGATATGCAACATACCAAACATACATATATATGCAAGCCGACAAGGCTGCCATTACGAATGGGTACGCCCCAAACATATGTCATAATCATAAAACGCGTCAACAACCATAAACAGACCCACACAAATGTCCACAGACCTCTAAGAGTAATGACCGTTTCATATGGCGGGACAGGGCCCCGCCGTACCCAAATAAACTCATATGAATTCAACATAAGGGAGTTATACCACAAGCTAGGCTCCGGAACAAAGGAGCAGTCAAAATAGCTGAATAAGTGTCCTAAGCTGGCGGATCTCCGAAATGAACGTCTGTACCTGCGGGCATGAACGCAGCCCCCCGAAGAAAGGGGGTCAGTACGGAATATGTAATGAGCATGTAAAGCATGAAACATAGTGATAGACTCATACTGAGATAAGATGTATAGGACTCAATGCAACTAACAGAATTTCATAAAGACTTGCCTTTGAACATATTTCATCTATATCATTCTCATATCAATGTCCATATAGTGTTTTGTAATCAAAGCTGCATAATCATTCTGTATATAACATATATACGTGTCCCGGCCCTCTAGTGAGGGGCTCGGTAATTAAAATCATAGTATCATAAACATGCACATAGACGTGTCCCGGCCCTTTCGTAAGGGACTCGGTAATAAGGAATATATATGCCCTCCTGGCCACCATCTCCATATCATCATATCATCACATCATCATATCATTATAGATATATATAACGTGTCCCGGCCCTCTAGTGAGGGACTCGGTGAATACAGTCATAGCATCATAAACATAAACATATACGTGTCCCGGCCCTTTAATGAGGGACTCGGTAATAATATAGTAGATGTGCGCACGAGAACGTGTCCTGGCCCGGGACTCAGTGAAGGATATAGCGATAAGCACGAGCAGAATAATAAGCAACCACATATATGCAATGCATCTTTTGAGACTCAATAGATAAGCAACTAACCAGCTCTAAAGTATTGGGATAATAATCATATTCAATTCTTTTCAACTCTCATTATAAGCCATAGCAAGGAACGTTTCAGCTTTCATGTACATGTATCAATTTTCGTGATGTAGCTTTTGAAAATCAAGTATACTTCTATTCATGCCATTCTTTTAAGAGTAGGAACTTCTATACATCATTCATTAGTCAATCATGTAGTAGGCTCGTGACAATAGCATTAAGGAAATATATAATCATAAGTCATGCATGGAACTAGAGAATATAATTTACCCCAAGGTTCATATCGTTTCATACTTACGTCTAGGACATGCCAAGAAAAGAAGGAATAAGCTTTACATACCTTTAGCGTTTAGTCGTATAATAACTTGTACTTGCTTCCCAATGGTACTTATCCTATATCAAGATATCACAAGCTATGATTAGTTTACGAGGGAATTCGATACGTATTTTGACACTCACAATCCCTTTCTAACATTTAGACGACGTTTCGTTCGCATTCAAACCAACTAGTGCTACAAGCTAATATTGCTAGTCATTCTTTCATGTATCAATCCAAACTTGTATAAACATGATTTAAGGGACTTTGGACAGTCCATACATCATTCAAAACTGTCCCATACTCACGGCCAAACAGCACACACAACACTACAATTTCTATTTCGCAATTTTCCAACTTCAATTACAACGACAACAACACGTTTACAACATTACTTATGCGATTATCGGAACTGTTTCAGCATCATATTTATTCTTATAACAGCCCACAAACCATTTCAATTTCAACTTGAATCATTAAGCTTCACTTTCACTACACGTTCATAGCAACAATCAATATTCAACATTCACTAATTTGCTTCTAACCTTAAAACAGTCCACTGTTTTGGACTGCTTGCGTACTTCAATTTGATTTGTTTCTTTAACACCTAAATTCACATATTCAACATACATACAATATACCACAATGTTCATAACAACAACAATCAAAACTTGGCACAAAACAGTCCATAATTTCCCCTAAAACAGCCCCTTTACACGGCTTCAACACAACTATAACAACTTCATGATTTTCATCCATTCATCCAAACCACAACACATTAAATCCATTTCCAATACATGTACAAGGAGATTAAACATGATTCCATTAAAGCCTACAACACATGGCTCATTTAAACTTTTTAGAAAACAGTCCATTACCACAACATGTCCAAAACAGTCCAATAACATGTCCAAAACAGTCCCTAAACAATGTTCGGAATTCTTGCAAACATTTACGAACATACTAAGCAAACCCCCTATGATTCTTACACATTATTTCATGCCTTCTTTTCATATATTTTCAGTAGGTTATGACCAGCTATCCACACGACAAATACAACATCAATTCGTACACAACTAAACTACATCGTCATTTCTATAATCCTTACAACAACTCACAAACGATTTTAGTTTCAACTCCAACCATTAAACACCTTCATTTCCATCATGAAATTCATGATAATAACAATCAAAATATCAAGTAAAAACAGTTCACTAACTCCCTCACAAAACAGTCCAATACCAACATACAACATCATAAACCAACTTCTACAATCTTTGTTCATTTACATATGTTGACACCCATTCAATTCACCAACAATACATACAAAATGAAACCAACCATGGCTTCCCCAACACTCACAGCTCACTCTCTACTTCAACTACAACAACAATCCAACAACAACCTTCATGAACTATACATTCAAATCATCATGCAACACAAGAACAATAAACATTCTTACCTTACAACTTGTTCTTCACTTTGGCCGAATCTTCAACCCTATTGAGGTGCTACACCCCCTTGTTTCTTTCCAACAACTACTACACGTTCTTGTACACTATATGAGGAGTTGATTTGAGGAAGAAAACTGATTTTTTTTTTTGTGGTGGAGGAGCTGCCATAGCCGTGGCTCTCTTTCTCTAGTTGGAGAAGATGAGAGCTTCTCTCTCTTGTTCAATTTGTGGCATTGGGAAAAATGAGTTGGCATGCAACTTTTGGTCAACAAAGTTGGATATATTTCTGCCCAAGGGGTCTTGCACGTTCCCCCAACTGAGCATGGGCAAAAATCTGATTTTTGCCTTGTGTTTGTGGGGCCCACACGGCCACAATTGAAAAATTGTGAACATTTAAGTCTTAATCCCCGCTCATCCAACTTGCATCGTCCATATGTCATTACCCCGATATCGTTTTGACAAGCGGTTTGTTTCATTGAAAACTAGACTCGATGAACTTCGTTTTAGGCTTTTGAAACACCTTAAAACTCCTCATATACTAGGAGATATGCCTCCTACAATATAGACTAAAATCGGGTCCGAGATTTTATTGAAGTTGTTCCGATTCATTTCGTTTAACTTCTAATCCGCTTCCAACCTCATGTAACCTCTTATGCATACATATACACATTTGTATACATCAATAAATATCCATATACACATCTCGAAAGGTCCAGAGAATCACAATAACCTTAAACATAATTAGAGAACTCACACAGCTTCGACGAAACTCCAATCGCAAAAGTATGTTCATATATTTTGTCCATCTTCTATATCATTACTAATAATCTCAAATACTTTAAAAGGTCACTCGCATTACCTCATATACATACTCATAACGCGATTTCAAATCCTTTAGGTTACCATGTCACCTCGAGATACTTAAGACAACCATATATATAACGATATTCTTACTAACTCGATTAACTTTCCTTGAACCTTCTTAACTCATTCTTTCTTGTTTTAACACAGTAGCACGGATTATTATGGAGTGTAACAAACGTACGGCCCGATCCATAAAAATCATACGTTAGTGCCGATGAACGTACGACCCAATCAATAAATATATTATATTGCCGCAGAACGAATGGCCCGATCCATAAATATATTATATACATATACATCATGTAAATAGCATGCATGAGAGTCCAAATAAAAGTTATAAATACATCGGAGTGACTTAAGGTCGGTAACATCTGATTTTTATTATGGAATTATCATCATGCATATATCTAACCTTGAAAGAACAAAATCATAAGATGATATCAACATCACTAATTATAATCAATAATCTTGAAACCAGCCCAGTAATCTCATAATGACATTAAAACCATAACTTTGAAATCTCCAGAAATGGGATCAGCACAATCATCATCATGGTCATTGTAGAAAACATTTGTCTTTAGCATCATAAGGATTTTGAGAATCATGAACCGCTAGTATTTTTGGAAATAAGGGTATTATGGAAGTCCTGTATGCGTTCATAGGAAAAGAATCATGCCTTTAGAAAGAAAGGGAATAGCCTTAACATAACTGGACGCTTATTTCTCGACTTTCCAACATACTTCCTGTCTTGCAATTTACTTAGGATCATTCGTAGTTTCATAATCTACATATAAAATAATTCATACTATTGTTAGGCTCATCCTCATACGCTCGTCTTAAGCCTTCAATTTTAATCCATTTAGAATCTGCCGAAATTCGGGCAGCATCTCCCGTATTTTTACGCCTAGCACGAAATCATAATATCAACAACCAACAACAACAACAATACCAACTTTATCAACACCATTATCCATACCAATATATTCCCTAAAACATCCTACATGATGTTTTCCAAATTTCTCAACTAGCCAACTTGTAATACGACTATTTAATAACTTTATCTCCGCAAATAAACCAAAATAATTATTAATAAGGAGAGATTCATACCTTATTCTCACTAAATCCGCAAGATCTTCAATATTTTCTTTGAATCCAAGCTGAAATCCACCCAAAACGATACTATAATCACAATTACACGTTACCCGAGCCTCGATTTAATACTCCGCCACTTGAAATCACTCACAAACCCTCAAATTTATGATATACACTCGCCCCTATATGTTTGCTGAGCTTTGGGAAATATTTTGGGTGAAAATGAAGGGGGTTTGCCCCTTATATAAGGTGTTTAAGTCGGTTTCCACCGATATAAAATTTACCCTTCGCGTTTGCGGCCTTGGGTCGCGTTTGCGAAGGGTTAATCCCTTCTCCTCTTTGCATTCGTGGCCCTTTGGTCGTGTTTACGAATGGTTAATTCTTCTGTGGCAGCCTAACTTGTAGCGTCCATAACTCTCTACTCCGATGTTCTATCGACGAGCAGTTTGTTGCGTTGGAAACTAGACTTCATGAACTTCAATTTAGGCTTTTGCTTTATCCAAAACTCCTCATATACTAAAATATATTCTTTCTCCAAGTTAGACGAAAATTGCCCCTCATATTTTCTCCAAAGTCCAACAAACTTAATTTCCTTGATTCACTTGCCCTCCAATCCTTCCGTAGCTTATTATATGAACTTAAATCCTCATAACTATAATATAATAGCATATAATCTCGTATATCCTTGGAGGTAACTCCAATGTCCATACTTAAAACAATCAACACCTAACAAATCACAAAATTCAAAACTACAGGGTGTAACATTCTCCCCCCCCCCCCCCCCCTTTAAAAACATTCATCCTCGAATGTTGTAGTTGTGGGCTTACAATGTTATCATGGGTTCATGAAATGGTTGTCTTTCCTTAGACCCTGATCTTCATGTGCTTATAATATGAGCTCATTAGTCTTCTTTCATATTTTCCTATTTCTTGTCAAACTTCTCCATTAGTTCCACGTCCTCTTTTTTTTTTTTTTTTTTTGTGTAAGTAGCCGATGTCCCATTATCGTCCTATCCCCATTAAGATTATCCTAGCTTATGATTGTGATGGCTTGCCGCCGATCTGAGAGTACCCTTAGCTGTTGTACCCTTTTTACTTGCTCTTTATTTCTCTACTAATAAACAAACTCTCTTGTTCAGACATGGTACCTTTCCTTGCTTGTTTCTCTGGTACTATTTTAGATTATCCCTTTATGTACTAGTTGACCTTATATATTTACATACCATATCATCTCCTTTTGATTCCTTGGTCGGACTTCTTAATTCCTTACAATATCATCATAGTTCCACCCATGGCAGTGCCTAGATGATTCGTAATAGCATTTCCTTGCTGATGACTTATTATTTTCAGTGATTATTTTACTTCATATTGTCCATCCAATAGATCAACAATACCATTGTTATATCCCGTATTTTCGCATATTCGGAAATTTTGAAATAATTGTGACTTGTAGAGGTAAGGCAATATTTTGACTCTAGCCAATATGTATATGTTGCTCCTGAAAAATATTGATGCGGAAATATCAAGGAAGGCTAAGGGAAAAATTGGGATTTCGGAAATTAGTTTCGGGAATTACGAAATATAAACCAAAAGAAATTGGGCTAAAAAAAATGGAAACAAAGGCCCAACAATAGGGGGTGGCCGGCCATACACTCCATGGCCCAAGCCCATGAATTTAATTAATTCATGTGGTAAATAAATAAAGGCCACATGACTATTAGAAGATTCAAGAGAATTAGAGAAAGAGAAAAACAAAAGAAGAAGAGCAAGAAAATAAAGGGCCATTTGGCCAAGCCCTGCAATTTTTTCCCCTTGAAGTTTTGTTCCAAAAATTATTTTCTTGTGATATTCCTACTAATTCAAGGACCCTCTACAACGTGGTATAATTGTTTCGGAAGATAAGTCATCCGTTTCATCGTTTCCGCACTTTGGTTAAGTGAAGAAGTTGAAGAGAAAAGGTAAGAATTTTATGTTTTTATTATGTTATGGAAGATATATACATGTTGTAGTATGTGAAAGTGAGTGAAAAGTATGAAATTTGTGTGTTATGGGTGAATATGTGTGTGGCCGTGTAGTGTAGGGTGAAGGGGGGATGAACAAATATTATTTTGTATGTTAATTGTGTTGATTTTAGCTTTGTGAAGTAAATGGAAGAATAATGGCTTAAGTTAGCATGAAAAATTTGTTGTCGGAAAGTATGCGATTTTATTATAAATTATGTAATTGAGAAAATGAAGTTGTAAGGTGCAAATGGTGATTGTTGTAAGTGAAATTGGAAGATAAAAATGTGTTGTGAATATTTATGTTGAAAATTGGAGGTTTTGGGTGGATTATGGTTTGGTGGAACTTTTGCATATTTTGTAGAATAATGTGAAATGTTTTCGAATTATATTTGAATGGTCTTGAATTAGTGAATAAATATGAAAGCGTTGACATTAGTTTGAAAGTGTGAAGTTGGAGTAGAAGTTGTTGCATTATGTGTAAAGAAGGGTTATTTATGTTGGAATGTGTTTTGTAGTTATTGTGAAGGTTGTTGGTATTGCTGTTGGTATTGTTGTTGTATTTCTGGCCGAGTTAAATTCTCGGGGATGGCGCATTTACAGGGGAAATGCTGCCCAAATTTCTGTAGACAAATTGTCAAGTGTTACCTTAAGATTCAACTTCTAAAGGCTTTAATTAATGTTTGGTAAATGTGACCATTTGTAGATTTTGGAGAGTTTGGGATTTGAATTTGGAATAGCGTAAGAAGCGGAAAAGGTATGTAAAGCTTTACCCTTCCTTCCTTTGGCATGTCTTAGACCTAATAGGTTTGGATACGAGCCTCGGGGATGATTCTATTCCTAGAAATCTGAGTTTGAATTTGTCCCTTTTCCATTCAATAGAATTGAACTAAGTTCTTCATAACTTGTTGAAACAAGTGTCTAAGCATCTATGACTTGCCAGATGGAACCGAATTACACTAAAACTATCATAAGTGACTCTATAAAGTTTAATGTACGTGATTTGTGTACGCCACCTCTGTTGACCCGAGGTGGGCCCACTATTCCCGACTCCTCTCCTATTGTTCGGTTTGACTCATTTCCGTACGATAAGTAAAGGAAACATTTGGTTATTGTTCCAACCACAAAAAATAAATAATAAATAGTTTTTTAAACTACTCCGAGTTTGTTATGATTCGCATGCCTTCTCTAACACAAGTATTCCGCTACGAGTAGTCTGACATAAGCAGTTTGACGTAAATGTTCCGACATAAGCATTCTGATACAAGTATTCCGATATAAGTATTCTGACAAAAGTATGCTATGTGAGAAATCCGTTACGAATATTCTGATAATACGTTCGATCATTTCATTGAGTCTTGATTTATGTGCATTTAGTTTCTCACTACTCTGCTCGTGTATATGCGATGACTTCCTTCGCTGAGTCCCGGGCCGGTTTATATCGTGCGCGTGGTTCCCGAGCTCCTCACTTGAGGGTCGGGCACCGTATATGAATTCTGAAGTTAGATGTGTTATGGAGTTAGATGTGTTCTGGTTCGCTGAACCACATATGATCTGTTATTATGATATGATATTATGATTTGTGTGTTGCAGATTTTGGAGCAATATTTCTGGAGTTAGTTGTGTGTGGTGCCGAGGGAAGGGCGGCGCCACGTTTTCCCCGGGTCTTGCAAAGGACCGGATACCGTTCTTGGCATGCATGGTCTATGGTTCCAGTAAGTTGTTTGGTTACTTTATATTTCGTGCTTACTTTCTATACCTGTATTCTGTACTTCATTTCTGTTTACGGTTTTATTCACAGTATTATATGCTTTACATACTCAATACATATTCCGTACTGACCCCCTGTTCTTCGGGGGCTGCATTACATGTCCGCAGGTACAGACGATCGTTTTGGTGATCCGCCAGCATAGGACATCTCTCCAGCAGTTAAAGCGCTCCTTTGTTCGGAGCCATATTTTGGGTACATATTCTACCGTGTACATATGTTTATCTATTCAGGGGTACGGCGGGGCCCTGTCCCGTCATATGATTTTGTTATGTTTGTTAGAGGCCTGTAGACATACTTGTGGGTCATGGGTCATGTTTGTTTGGTTTGGTCTGAAATATGTGCCTTAAGCGGCCCCGTTTGCTATGATGGCCTAAGTGGCCTATATGTTTGCATATGTTTATATGTTCAGGCGATGTACATTCCGCCTGCCTACGGGTTTTGATATGATGTGTTTGATATACGTGGCCGCTTAAGACGACGTTTGTCCTCTGTATCTATATGAATTAACGTATGCTAAAATATGACTGTTTTGGATATGTCGATCCGGTAAGCGAGTGTGTATATGAGTGTCCAGTTAGGACACTAGTCATGGCCCACGGGGTTGGGTCGTGACAACCATAGCCAAGAGATTTATATTCAAATCGGACTCAAACCAGACCAGATTACTTTCCATAGTTAGTCTATAACAACAACCGCAACATCATATCTCATACACTTGTGTATGATGCTTCCTCGTCATTATTATTATTATTATCTCTCATAGCAGAATTATATTCATAACATACTAATAATTACAACTTAAGCTGCTTTACCACTTCAAATTCATTTTTGAACTTTTCCTCCAATTTTCTCTCCCCACATCTTAACATGATTACAAAATAAACCCGTAACCATGGAATTAAGATAAAATCTTACTTAATCATAACTTCCTTTCCATACAACCCTTGATTCTCTTGTACCGATGGTCATTTGAGACTTAAATTAGTCTCTATTCTTTTTTTAAAAATCCTTATCCTTGTCCTTACCTTATTTTGCTGGTTTTTTCATCACGACAACTGTTTATATGGTTCGATAACATATGTTCTCACATTTGACATAACTGGCGACTTGTGAGGTACTGTCTAATCCCTGGTAGCACTGCTATTTTTGTTATCCATAGGCACATTATCTTTCTTTCCTTTGGGGATTACTAAACCTCCTATAAACACTCATCTTCTTAAAACTTTCGTCTCTTTTTATACTAAGATTTCCCTTTTTAATAATCCAATTTGTCCTACATACTTATCTTTGGTCAGCTTGCATGCTCTTCTTATTCCTTCTGTTACCTTTCTGGAGTACTCTACTGCATATTTAAATGTAACCCAAATTTTCTCCGGTGTGAGCGATTCGAACCATAGCCTGGAAGCATAATGTATTTTATTGACAAAAGCCCTTTGTTTTGTTAACTCTTCATCATCTTGTCATGCCTCCTGTTCTATCTTCGTCCTATAATATACTTGCATTTCATTTAGTCCATTCTTACTTTTCTTTAGCACCTCCTTGATATATCGGTTCGTCTGAAATTTTTAGCTCCTTCGAGTCAGTACATTCCTGGATATTCTTATATACCAGTAGCATTAGCATACTAACCGTCTCTGATAGTCATCTGGCCAGCTTTAGAGGTCCTCTAATTCTTTTATTCCATATAATACTGGAATTCCTTTCTTCGCATGGTTTAACTATTTTCCTTTTCACTAGCTGAACTTTTGTACTAAGTCACAGGTTTACACATATGAATACAATCCAGACCACTTCTTCCTTTCATGATTATTAATCCTCTAGGACAATGTATTAATGGTGACATCGAAATTCTTCGAGCTCTTTATGGAGTTTCTCCCCATGCAATACTCCTTCCGCCGAAATCTTCATTCGTAACTACCTTTTTACTAAGATCCTTTAGATTCTTCTTGCTTTTAATTCCCGATTTATATCTATACTATACCATTCATTCTCACGATTCCTCCTTTCATTAGCTTAGCTTATATTGTCTCGTAGTCCTTCTTAAAAATTTTGCATCACAGTCATGCATCATAGTCCTTCTAATTCTCTGCAAATTTTTGTTCTCGTCATGCAATGTTAGTAAAGTACACTCTTTTCTTTCTTCCTTCATCAATTTTTTTTCATGCTACTACAACCTGTTCATTCTTATACATATCCGTCATACATTCTTCTTACTCCCTTTATGGTCGAATTTACTCCTCATCAAGACTCTTATCTCATATTACCGATGTTTTATCTTTTGGTCAGACTCAGTAGCTTATTATCCTTCCTCTTGTCCTTGATGGTTACACAACTGCCTCTTGGCAATTCCCTTAGTCCACTCTTCTTACCTTTGCCCTTATGACCCTTCTTGACTTTCCTTGCTCTTAACTTTGTTTTCCTCCTTCAGTTGATTATACATAACTCTTTGTTCGCAGATAAGTCACCACCTTACCGCTAAATAGCACCTTATGAAGAACTTTTGAATAGGTTTTTGCCATCCTCTAGTGCTCTTCTTCATTTGCCATTTTAAAGCATTGGCCCTAGAATTTGTGGAATATTTTATTAAAGTAAGAATTCTTTCCATCTCCAAAATCGTCTTTTGGGGGGGGGGGACTCTTCCATTATCTAGGTGAACGTATCAATATGCTTTCATATTTATCCTCTCGGACATTCCTTAAGAGTCAGAAATCCCTTGACATTTTTCGTAAAATTTAATTATTCCATCTCGAATTATATCCATACCCATCGTTATTATACTTTATTTATCCAGATCTATTTCCAAGATCTTCACATTTGTCCTCTATCACATTTTGCCATACTCTATCCTTTCTGCTTACGTACTTTAGAAATTAATCTGAATGGCTCTTCACTGCTACCACCGCCTTGATCCTTTTCTCAAAAATTCCACTTAACCCTTACTAGCAACATACTTCTCTTACTCACGCTTCTCTTCTCCTCATGACATCATAATCTTCCTACTCTTATATGCACATATTCTTATTTTCCCTGTTACTTTATATCATAATTATCCTACTTTAACATTCGTAGAAAACAATATCAACCTGCCTTGTAACACTTGCTACCTTAACTTCAATGCCCAGCTCGATCAATGCCTTTAGTACCTCGTAAGATAAATCATAAAGGCATGCATTCTATTTAATATAGCCACACATAAGCTATCGTTTACATCACTTGTCAAGGCCTTTCATACAAAATATCCCCATGCTATTTAAAATTGATCTAAATCTGTAGCTTAAATACATCTTTTCTCTTTATGCCTAGTTAGCCAGACTCATGTCTCACGATCATTTAAAATTCCATTTGTAAGGCTCATATGCTCCTAATTTTCCTCGGTGATCTAGTTCCTCATATCTTCGTATGCCTGAATCTGTAGAACTACTCAACACATTTTCCAAGTCCTTGTTTAGGAACCCTTGGCAATATAGACTTAATAATGATCTCCACTAGGATTCCTACTTTACTTTCCCTTTTATTCATGAGCCGACATCGCTCCTATTATTTTCAAGTGGCCTTCACCACATCTGCCTTGGAAAAATCAAGATACATCGTCTTATAAGGATCCTGTTACACCTCGGAAATTTCTCCGTGAATGTACAATGAATAGACCAACGAAGAGTATGAGTGTATGATGTTTTACTAAATAGGGAATGACGATTCATGAATTTTTGGAAATAAGAAAGTTGTAGAATTTCAATTCAGTCAGTGGTCGTAAAACAGAATACGACCCATAAAGTGATTTATGGACCGTATACTGCCATCGTCCTCCAACGTTCCAAAAATTTCAACTTTCTGTCCAAAGTTTAAACTAGTATACGGTCCGTAAACTGTGGTTTACGACCACTGTACACCCCGACGACTGTTCATTAAAAATTAGATTTGTGATTATTATAAGTGACTTTCTCATTCATTTTCATTCATATTTCATCTACAACTTTCAAGAACCCTCTAGAACTTATCCAAACATTTCATCCACAAAATTTAAGAGAATTAAAGGGATATCATGATCATCAACACCAAATCTATGAAACAAAGTGTAGAAAGACATGGAAAATGGATCTTAAATGGGCGAATAGTGTCATAATTTAATAGTAGTTGAATGGAACCATTAACATTGATGTGCCATGATTATGAATATGTTGTAAATGATGTTTAGACCAGTAAATAAGCATTATATATGGGAAACGCGATAACGAACTACAACCATAAATGTGGAGAAAATAGAGAAAAATGGTGGATTTTGCTCAAAGTATATGAATGACGATTGTTGATACGATATTGTGAGTGTTGTTGTGAATGTTTGGTAGTTCAAATGAAACATGGGAAAAGTAGTAGAAACAAAGGAAATGCTGCCCTACTTTCCCTAGAGAATAGTCACGCGTTCTTATAGTCGATTAACTGACGTTATGCGAATTCTCTTGAAGGTAAAGACGCGAATATTGAAGAGGAACGATCAAGCGGTAGAATAGCTAAAGGAAAGGGTATGTAAGGCTTATCTTTTCTTTCAAAAGGCATGAATCCTTCAAGTCTTATATAATCCTTCTGCAAAACGAAGCCTATGAGTTCTTCAATATACTGAATTACATACGAATATGATAGTGATGATAATGAGCTACAGTATAGCGATTCAAGAAATTGTGGCATAATGTTCCTATAAGGCTAATGATGTTATCTTTATTAACACTCGCCTTATGCTCTATTTCCTTCAAGGCGAGGCACGATACTCATAAACGTTCATAATATACGCGGGGGCTCTCGACCTTACGTCACCCCGACATTGTTATAGATTGTTCATAAGCCTCAATGTATGTCCTATGACCAATATTTCGAGAAACTGCGAGTCTATGTTCATAAAAGATTTCATGTGAGATAAAGGTAAGAGATACGCTATAGAAATGATAATGGAAATGATGAGCTTAAGCCCAAAGATTATAAAGACTATCATGCGATATTTATACGAAATTCATGCTACGAATATGATGTGATTTTCATAGATTGTCTTTAAATTTAAATGTGTGCATTAATGAAAGGTTACGATAAGCTTATAAGAAGTATGTGACGGAAATGATAATGATGAGATATATTGATCCTTGTATGATGCATGTGATATGGTCGAGCCATTACGTGGCCGAATATGGAAGATATGTATGTGATAGTGTCGAGCCACTACGTGGTCGAATACGGATGCTGTCGAGCCACCATGTGGCCGAATATGGATATTGTCGAGCCCTACGTGGCCGAATACGGATAATGTTTTATGTGTATGAGAAGCTACTGCACTACGATGATGAATTATATGACATGATGATGTATACGCTATGATGGTTCATGTACGACGATTATGTATATGCGATATATCAATGAAATGTATTCACCCTTAAAGGTCGCGCAGGTTTTGCCTTCACCGCATGACTTATGATTTCTCTATTATGTTTGTTTCATTCATGCCTTACATACTCAGTACAATATTCATACTGACGTCCGTTTCCTTTGGACGTTGTGTTCTTGCCCACACGTAGACAGGGACATGGCGCAGACCCTTAGGAGCTACCAGCAGATTTGCAGAAGCACTCCATTATTCCGGAGGTGCTAATCGGGTTATACTTTAGTGTATATATATATGTAAAATTATTTTGGGCACGACGGGGTCTTGTCCCGTCCATATGTCTAATACTCTAGTAGAGGCTCGTAGATACGTATGTGTGGGTTATATGGTCTCACAAGGTCACTACTGTATATATGTAGATATGTGTACATTATCTTATGATAGCCAAAGGGCTCATGTATATGAAAGTATTTATGTTCTTTAATGAAAATGATTTTCTTATGATCATGAGATTATGAACGAAAAATGGGGCTTAATGAGTATGATCAGTAGTAGAACGAGCAGTGCTCGGTGGTCAGCCCCGGGAACCCGTCACGGCCCCTAGCTGGGTCTTGATAGAAGTGGTATCAGAGCGGTTCAGTCCTAGGAAGTGTCTATGAGCCGTGTCTAGTAGAGTCTTGTTTATGGTGTGTTGCGCGCCACATCAATAAACAAGGGGCTACAGGGCATTTAGGAAAAGTGACCATCCTTCATCTTATGAGATCGTACGATAGAGCCATGTATAAGATTTTATCCTCCCTAATAGTGTGTTGTAATTTCAGAATGCCGCCAAAGGGAAAAGCTACAGCCGCCCAGAAGGGCAAGACTACGGCAAAGAGGCGGGTAGAAAGGGAGCCTCTGATGTATGTAGAAGAGGGCGAGTCACATAATGAAGCCTTATCTAATACTTCCTCTACCCCACCTAATGTGGAAGAACAAGGAGGAGCTCCAGCTCCAATTCCTCCCCCGGTTACTTCGGGTCAACAAGTAACCGAGGCTATCCGCTTATTGACACAGCTAGTTGCCGCCCAGGCACAGCTACAGGGTTCGGGTTCAAGTGACAGGGTCGTTAGAACTAGAACCCGCGATTTTATGACTTTAAATCCTCCGGAGTTCGTTGGGTCAAAGCCGGACGAAGACCTGCAAGGCTTTATTGATGAGATGTTGAGGACATTGAAAATTATCCATGCCTCCGAGACTGAATCTGTGGAGTTAGCATCTTACAGACTCCGGGACGTGGTAGTCTTATAGTATAATAATGTTACACCTTGGAAATTTCTCCGTGAACATACAATGAATAGACCAACAAAGAGTATGAGTGTACGATGTTTTACTAAGTAGGGAATGACGATTCATGAATTTTTGGAAATAAGAAAGTTGTAGGATTTCAATTCAGCCAGTGGTCGTAAAACAGAATACGCGTAAAGTGATTTACGGACCGGACCGTATACTGCCATCGTTCTCCAACGTTCCAAAAATTTCAGCTTTCTGTCCAAAGTTTAAATGGTAAAATACGACCCAGTTTACGGACCGTAAACTAAAATACGGCCTGTAAACTGTAGCCGTAAACCATCATGACCTCCAGCAAACCTTTCTGTTTTTTATATGCTTAAATACGACCACGTTATACGGCCCGTAAACTAGTATACGGTCTGTAAACTGTGGTTTACGACCACTGTACACCCCGACGACTGTTCATTAAAAATCAGATTTGTGATTATTATAAGTGACTTTCTCATTCATTTTCATTCATATTTCATCTACAACCTTCAAGAACCCTCTAGAACTTATCCAAACATTTCATCCACAAAATTTAAGAGAATCAAGGGAGATCATGATCATCAACACCAAATCTATGAAACAAAGTGTATGAAACCTAATTGGAAGTCATCTCCTTCAAGAAATTCCAAAAGAGGTGAAGAAGGGTTTTGGTGCTAAAGAAGTGATTCCACTCTAGGCTTGTTCCACCATCATCTAAGGTATGTTTCATGACTTTAGCATGTTATTTAAGGTATTGGAAAGCTAAGATGCTTGAAATGTAGAAGAACATAGAAAATGGTCCATTACTGAGTGAATAGTGTCACAATTGAATGATAGTTGAATGGAACCATGAACGTTGATATGTTGTGATGATGAATACGTTATAAATGGCGTATAGACCATGGAATAGGTGTGAAGTAAGCAAAATTATGATGATGAGCTAAAACCATTAAATGTGGAGAAATTGGAGAAAAATGGTGGATTTTGCTAAATATAGATAAGTTATGAATGTTGATACGATATTGTGAGTGTTGTTGTAAATGTTGGGAGTTTAAATAGAACATGAGAAAAGTAGTAGAAACAAAGGAAACGCTGCCCAATTTTCTCTAGAAATATTAGTGCGTTCTTATGGTTGATTGACTAATGCTAGTACGGATCCTCTTTTGAAGGTGGAGGCGTGACATCGAAGGAGAAAAAGCGAACGCTAGATTGCTTAATCGAAAAAGGTATGTAAGGCTAGTCCATTCTTTCTAAGGCATGAATCCCATGATATGATATTCCTTCCTTCCTCCTGATTTTCCCCACGCATCAGAAACTATGAGTCTACGATTATAAAGAGCATCACAAGATAAAGAAAAGAGACACGTTACGAGCATGACGATGTTGATAATGAATCTAAGTCTAGAAGTCATAAAGCTCGTGATATGATATTCCTACGAAGTTAATGATCCTTATATGATTCCTAGGATAGTATTTTCCTTACCTCTCCATGACTTTCCTACTTTCCGGAAAACTAAGAGCCTATGTTTATGAATAGCCATGTAGGATAAGATAAGAGGCATGTTACGAATGCGGTACTGACGATGATGAGTCTAAGTCTAAAGATACTAAGGCCTACAATATCATAGTTCTACAAGGCTAATGATCCATATTACGCTCCATCGATATTGTCCATTGACTACACTCACCTTATATGCTAATTCCTTCAAGGTGAGGCATAATGCTTATGAATGCTCCATAATGGACTCGAGGGATCTCGACCTTATGTCACCCCGCCATTGTTATAGATTGTCCATAAGCCTTAATGCATGTTCTATGACCAATGTTCCGTAAAGTTACAAGTCTATGTTTATAGAGGATTTCATGTGAGATAAAGGTAAGAGATACGCTATAGAAATGATAATGGAAATGATGAGCTTAAGCCCAAAGATTATAAAGACTATCATGCGATATTTATACGAAATTCATGCTACGAATATGATGTGATTTTCATAGATTGTCTTTAAATTTAAATGTGTGCATTAATGAAAGGTTACGATGAGCTTATAAGATGTATGTGATTCCTATGATAATAATGAGACATATTGATCCTTGTATGATGCATGTGATATGGTCGAGCCACTACGTGGCCGAATATGGAAGATATGTATGTGATACTATCGAGCCACTACGTGGCCGAATACGGATACTGTCGAGCCACCAGGTGGCCGAATATAGATACTGTCGAGCCACCATGTGACCGAATACGGATATTGTCGAGCCGTAAGTGGCCGAATACAGATAACGCTTTATGTTTATGAGTAGATACAGTATTATGATGATGAATTATATGACGTGATGATGTATACGCTATGATGATTCATGTACGACGATTATGTATATGTGGTATATGTATGAAATGCATTCATCCTTAAAGGTCGCGCAGGTTTTCCCTTCACCTCATGAATTATGATTCTCTATCATGTTTATTCCATTCATGCCTTACATACTCAGTACAATGTTCGTACTGACGTCCGTTTTCTCTGGACGCTGTGTTCATGCCCACAGGTAGACAAGGAGACGGCGCAGATCTATAGGAGCTATCGACAGATTTTCAGGAGCACTCCATTATTCCAGAGGTGCTAATTGGGTTTATACTTTTGTGTATATATATATGTATATGTATTTTGGGCACGACGGTGTCTTGTCCCGTCCATATGTCTAGTACTCTAGTAGAGGCTCGTAGATATGTTTGTGTGGGTTATATGGTCTCACAAGGTCACTACTGTGTATACGTAGATATGTGTACATTATCTTTTGATAGCAAAACGGCTTATGTATACAAAAGTATTTATGTTCTGCAATGAAAATGATTTTCTTATGATTATAAGTTTATGAACGAAAAAAAAAAAGGTTTGATGAGTATGATGAGTAGTAGAACGAGCGGTGCTCGGTGGTCAGCCCCGGGTACTCGTCACGGCCCCTAGCTGGGTCGTGAAAGAAGTGGTATCAGAGAAGTTCATCCTAGGAAGTGTCTATGAGCCGTGTCTAGTAGAGTCTTGTTTATGGTGTGTTGCGCGCCACATCAATAAACAAGGGGCTACAGTGCATTTAGGAAAAATGACCATCTTTCTTCTTATGAGATCGTGCGATAGAGCCGTGTATAAGATTTTATCCTCCCTAATAGTGTCCTGTGATTTCAGAATGCCGCCAAAGGGAAAAGTTACAGCAGCCCAGAAGGGCAAGACTACGGCAAAGAGGCGGGTAGAAAGAGAGTTTCTGATGTATGTAGAAGAGGGCGAGTCACATAATGAGGCCCTATCTAATACTCCCCCTGCCCCGCCTGATGTGGAAGAGCAAGGAGGAGCCCCAGCTCCAATTCCTCCACCGGTTGCTTCGGGTCAACAAGTGACCGAGGCTATACACCTATTGACATAGCTAGTTGCCGCCCAAGCACAGTGGCAGGGTTCGAGTGCAAGTGACAGGTCCGTTAGTACAAGAGCCCGTGACTTTATGACTTTGAATCCTCCGGAGTTTTTCGGGTCAAAGCCGAATGAAGACCCGCAAGGTTTCATAGAAGAGATGTTGAGGACATTAAAACTTATCCATGCCTCCGAGACCGAATCCATGGAGTTAGCATCTTATAGACTCCGGGATGTGGCAGTCTTATGGTATAACAACTGGATATTATCAAGAGGGGAGAATGCGCCCCCTCCGGTTTGGCAAGAATTTGTAGATGCTTTCGTCCGTCACTATTTTCCACCTGAGGTCCGCCGAGCTAGAGCGGATAGGATCTTAAATCTAAGGCAAGGGAATATGAGTGCCCGAGAGTATAGTCTCCAATTCAATTCTTTGGCTAGATATGCCACGGCTATGATGTCTGACATGGGAGATAGAGTGCATAGGTTTGTAAGTGGCCTAGGGCCACATTTGTTCAAAGATTGCCTAATGGCTTCATTACAAGATGGGATGGATATCCCCCGCATTCAAGCCCATGCTAAAAATCTCGAAGAGCAACGACATCTGCAAAGGGGCGAGCGTGATATGGATCAGGGGCTAAGTAAGAGGGCCAGATCCATAGGTGTTAATAGCGACCATAGAAGGGGATCGAGGCAGACGTATTCTAGGCACTCAGGTCAGTCGGTGACTAGTATACCTCCACGAGTTGCAGACCAGGGGTTTGACTTCTCTAGTCATCCCGGACTGGATCAGAGTTTCACCGAGTCGGGCTCTCGGTATAGGAGTGATTCAGGCAAGAGGAGATCATCTATACCACAATGTACCCAGTGCGGTAAGCTACATTAGGGGCCATGCCGTTTGGGCTCGGATGTTTGTTATGTTTGCGGCCAGTCAGGTCACATTATGAGAGTGTGCCCGTTTTGAGGCGGTAGGCACACGGTTCAGCCCGCAGGATCAGCGGCTGGTTCTTCTTCAGTGCGCCCGGGAGGGCAGACTTCCCCGGTTCCGGCAGGGCGAGGTAGAGGCAGAGGGGGAGCAACTACTTCAGGTGCCACTCAGCCCCGTATATATGCATTAGCTGAGCGACATGATCCAGAGTCATTTCCCGATGCCGCCACAGGTATATCTGTACCTTTGATAATATGTGAAAGGAGAAATAAATATTTATCATCTTAAACAAGTGTGAATTGAGAGGTTTTATGCTATGTACCGACGGTAATCGGTAAAGTTCGATATGTGGTATTAATTGTTTTTATATATATATTCCTGAGGATAGTATTGATCTGCCACTAGTAATCTCTATGAAATACCTTTAGAAAGACTACCGATAAGACTTAAAGGGGATTGTGAGGACGATGCTACACAAACTTTAAGGAAGTAGGGTGTGAAGGGTAGAACCTCTAAGATAGCAGTTGCTAAAGAATAGGAAAAGATAGGGCCAGTTAGAAAGAGTAAGAGAGTGACATGCGCTACCGAGTGAGTTAGTTATTGATGAAAGCTTCCTTATTGTGCAGACTATATTGTCAATATATTTTTATGAAGATGTGAGTGTGAGGAAAATATACGAGACATGAGTTATAACACTTTAGAAGTTACCACTACAGGATTATAGAGTTAGTAGTACGAGGCTGCATAATAAATAAAGGACATGAGAGATGTCCTAAAAGAATTCATGGTATGATGAAAAGGGAATGGGAAAGATGTAAGTTAAGAACCAAGCTTGAAAATGGTATGTACGTTTTCTTTTCATGCTTTTGGGTCGTGTGTGGCCATAGGTATGTTGCTATTATGTTGTGGCCCAGTGAGGCAATGATATTATGGGTTGTTGTGACAGGGTGGTAGTACCATATTACAAGGGAAACTCGGGAGAATTTTTCGTAGAATCCCCGCTGACTTAACATTCGAGGACGAATGTTCTAAAAGGGGGGAAGAATGTTACACCTCGAAAATTTCTCCGTGAACGTACAATGAATAGAACAACGAAGAGTATGAGTGTACGATGTTTTACTAAGTAGGGAATGACGATTCATGAATTTTTGGAAAGAAGAAAGTTGTAGGATTTCAATTCAGCCAGTGGTTGTAAAACAGAATACGACCCGTATAGTGATTTACGGACCGTTTACTGCCATCGTCCTCCAACGTTCCAAAAATTTCAAATTTCTGTCCAAAGTTTAAATGGTAAAATACGACCCAGTTTACGGACCGTAAACTGAAATACGGCCCGTAAACTGTGGCCGTAAACCATCATGACCTCCAGCAAACCTTTCTGTTTTTGATATGCTTAAATACAACCACGTTATACGGCCCTTAAACTAGTATACGGTCCGTAAACTGTGATTTACGACCACTGTACACCCCGACGACTGTTCATTAAAAATCAGATTTGTGATTATTATAAGTGACTTTCTCATTCATATTTCATCTACAACCTTCAAGATCCCTCTAGAACTTATCCAAACATTTCATCCACAAAATTTAAGAGAATCAAAGGGAGATCATGATCATCAACACCAAATCTATGAAACAAAGTGTATGAAACCTAATTGGAAGTCATCTCCTTCAAGAAATTCCAAAAGAGGTGAAGAAGGGTTTTGGTGCTAAAGAAGTGATTCCACTCTAGGCTTGTTCCACCATCATCTAAGGTATGTTTCATGACTTTATCATGTTATTTAAGTTATTGGAAAGCTAAGATGCTTGAAATGTAGAAGAACATAGAAAATGGGTCATTACTGAGTGAATAGTGTCACAATTGAATGATAGTTGAATGGAACCATGAACGTTGTTATGTTGTGATGATGAATACGTTATAAATGGCGTATAGACCATGGAATAGGTGTGAAGTAAGCAAAATTATGATGATGAGCTAAAACCATTAAATGTGGAGAAATTGGAGAAAAATGGTGGATTTTGCTAAATATAGATAAGTGATGAATGTTGATACGATATTGTGAGTGTTGTTGTAAATGTTGGCAGTTGAAATAGAACATGAGAAAAGTAGTAGAAACAAAGGAAACGCTGCCCAATTTTCTCTAGAAATAGTAGTGTATTCTTATGGTTGATTGACTAATGTTAGTACGGATCCTCTTTTGAAGGTAGAGGCGTGACATCGAAGGAGAAAAAGCGAACGCTAGATTTCTTAAACGAAAAAGGTATGTAAGGCTAGTCCCTTCTTTCTAAGGCATGAATCCCATGATATGATATTCCTTCCTTCCTCCTGATTTTCCCTACGCATCAGAAACTATGAGTCTACGATTATAAAGAACATCACAAGATAAAGAAAAGAGACACGTTACGAGCATGACGATGTTGATAATGAATCTAAGTCTAGAAGTCATAAAGCTCGTGATATGATATTCCAACGAAGTTAATGATCCTTAGATGATTCCTAGGATAGTATTTTCCTTACCTCTCCATGACTTTCCTACTTTCCGGAAAACTAAGAGTCTATGTTTATGAATAGCCATATGGGATAAGATAAGAGGCATGTTACGAATGCGATACTGATGATGATGAGTTTAAGTCTAAATATAATAAGGCCTACAATATCATAGTACACAAGGCTAATGATCCATATTACGCTCCATCGATATTGTCCATTGACTACACTCACCTTATATGATAATTCCTTCAATGTGAGGCATAATGCTTATGAATGCTCCATAAGGGACTCGAGGGTTCTCGACCTTATGTCACCCCGCCATTGTTATAGATTGTCCATAAGCCTGAATGCATGTTCTATGACCAATGTTCCGTAAAGTTACGAGTCTATGTTTATGTAGGATTTCATGTGAGATAAAGGTAAGAGATACGCTATAGAAATGATAATGGAAATGATGCGCTTAAGCCCAAAGATTATAAAGACTATCATGCGATATTTATACGAAATTCATGCTACGAATATGATGTGATTTTCATAGATTGTCTTTAAATTTAAATGTGTGCATTAATGAAAGGTTACGATGAGCTTATAAGATGTATGTGATGGCTACGATAATAATGAGACATATTGATCCTTGTATGATGCATGTGATATGGTCG
This sequence comes from Lycium barbarum, assembly GCF_019175385.1. NCBI lineage: Eukaryota > Viridiplantae > Streptophyta > Magnoliopsida > Solanales > Solanaceae > Lycium > Lycium barbarum. The sequence goes on along the minus strand of NC_083344.1, from coordinate 49,480,202 downwards.
AGCCACTACGTGGAAAAATATGGAAGATATGTATGTGATACTGTCGAGCCACTACGTGGCCGAATACGGATACTGTCGAGCCACCAGGTGGCCGAATACAGATACTGTCGAGCCACCATGTGGCCGAATACGGATATTGTCGAGCCCTAAGTGGCCGAATATGGATAATGTTTTATTTTTATGAGTAGATACAGTATTATGATGATGAATTATATGACGTGATGATGTATACGCTATGATGATTCATGTACGACGATTATGTATATGTGGTATATGTATGAAATGCATTCATCCTTAAAGGTCGCGTAGGTTTTGCCTTCACCTCATGACTTATGATTCTCTATCATGTTTATTTCATTCATGCCTTACATACTCAGTACAATGTTCGTACTGACGTCCGTTTTCTTTGGACGTTGTGTTCATGCCCACAGGTAGACAGGGGAGACGGCACAGATCTATAGGAGCTATCGGCAGATTTTCAGGAGCACTCCATTATTCCGGAGGTGCTAATCGGGTTTATACTTTTGTGTATATATATGTATATGTATTTTGGGCACGACGGGGTCTTGTCCCGTCCATATGTCTTGTACTCTAGTAGAGACTCGTAGATATGTATGTGTGGGTTATATGGTCTTACAAGGTCACTACTGTGTATACGTAGATATGTGTACATTATCTTTTGATAGCAAAAGGGCTTATGTATATAAAAGTATTTATGTTCTGCAATGAAAATGATTTTCTTATGATTATAAGTTTATGAACGAAAAAAAAAAGAGGTTTAATGAGTATGATGAGTAGTAGAACGAGCGGTGCTCGGTGGTCAGCCCCGGGTACCCGTCACGGCCCCTAGCTGGGTCGTGACAAATAATTGGGTATTATCAAGAGGAGAGAATGTGCCTCCTCCGGTTTGGCAAGAATTTGTAGATGCCTTCATCCGCCACTACTTGCCACCCGAGGTCCGCCGAGCTAGAGCGGATAGGTTGTTTAATCTGAAACATGGAAATATGAGTGCTCGGGAGTATAGCCTTCAATTCAATTCATTGACTAGATATGCCCCGGCTATGGTGTCCGATATGGGAGATAGAGTGCATAAGTTTGTGAGTGGCCTAGGGCCCATTTGTTAAAAGATTGTTTAACGGCTCCATTACAAGACGGGATGGATATCTCCCGCATTCAAGACCATGCTCAAAATCTCGCAGAGCAACGACATCCACAAAGGGGCGAGCGTGATATGGATCAGGGGTCAAGTAAGAGGGCCAGACCCATAGGTGCTGATAGCGACCATAGAAGGGGATCGAAGCAGACATATTCTAGGCACTCAGGTCAGTCGGTGACTAGTATACCTCCACGAGTTGCAGACCAGGGGTCCGACTTCTCTTGTCTTCCCGGACCGGATCAGAGTTTCACCGAGTCGGGCTATCGGTATAGAAGTGATTCAGGCCAGAGGAGATCATCTATACCATAATGTACCTACTACGGTAAGCAACATTGGGGACCATGCCGATTGGGCTCGGATGTTTGTTATGTTTGCGGCCAGTCGGGTCACATTATGAGAGAGTGTCCATTTCCAGGCGGTAGGCATGCGGTCCAGCCCGCAGGATCAGCGGCTTGTTCTTTTTCAGTGCGCCCGGGAGGGCAGACTTCCCAGGTTCCAGCAGGGCGAGGTAGAGGCAGAGGGGGAGCAACTACTTCAGGTGCCACCCAGCCCCATATATATGCTTTAGCTGAGCGACAGGATCCAGAGTCATTTCCCGATGCCGTCACAGGTATATCTGTACCTTTGATAATGTGTGAAAGGAGAAATAAATATTTATCATATTAAACAAGTATGAATTGAGAGGTTTTATGTTATGTAGCGACGGTAATCGATATGGTACGATATGTGGTATTAACAGTTTTTATATATATATATATCCTTGAGGATAGTATTGCTCCACCACTGGTAATCTATATGAAATACCTTTAGAAATACTACCGATAAGACTTAAAGGGGATTGTGAGGACGATGCTACACAAGCTTTAAGGAAGTAGGGTGTGAATGGTATAACCTCCAAGATAGCAGTTGCTAAAGAACAGAGAAAAGATAGGGTCAGTTAGAAAAAAAAATGTAAGGGAGTGACATGCGCTACCGAGCAAGTTAGTTATTGATGAAAGCTTCCTTATCGTGCAGACTATATTGTCAATATATTTTTATGAAGATGTGAGTGTGAGGAAAATATACGAGACATGAGTTATAGCACTTTAGAAGTTACCACTACAGGATTATGGAGTTAGTAGTACGAGGCTGCATAATCAATAAAGGACATGAGAGATGTCCTAAAAGAATTCATTGTAAGATGAAAAGGGAATGGGAGAGATGTAAGTTAAGAACAAAGCTTGAAAATGGTATGTACGTTTTCTTTTCATGCTTTTGGGTCGTGTGTGGCCATAGGTATGTTGCTATTATGTTGTGTCCCTGTGAGGCAATGATATTATGGGTTGTTGTGACAGGGTAGTAGTACCATATTACAAGGGAAACTCTGGCGAATTTTTTCGTAGAATCCCCGCTGACTTAACATTCGAGGACGAATGTTCCAAAAGGGGGGAAGAATGTTACACCTCGGAAATTTCTCCGTGAACGTACAATGAATAGACCAACGAAGAGTATCTGTGTATGATGTTTTACTAAGTAGGGAATGACGATTCATGAATTTCTGGAAATAAGAAAGTTGTAGAATTTCAATTCAGCCAGTGGTCGTAAAACAGAATATGACCCGTAAAGTGATTTACGGACCGTATACTGCCATCGTCCTCCAACGTTCCAAAAATTTCAACTTTCTGTCCAAAGTTTAAATGGTAAAATATGACCCATTTTACGGACCGTAAACTGAAATACGGCCCGTAAACTGTGGCCGTAAACCATCATGACCTCCAGCAAACCTTTCTATTTTTGATATGCTTAAATACGACCACGTTATACGGCTCGTAAACCAGTATACGATCCGTAAACTGTGGTTTACGACCACTGTACACCCCGATGACTGTTCATTAAAAATCAGATTTGTGATTATTATAAGTGACTTTCTCATTCATTTTCATTCATATTTCATCTACAACCTTCAAGAACCCTCTAGAACTTATCCAAACATTTCATCCACAAAATTTAAGATAATCAAAGGGAGATCAAGATCAACAACACCAAATCCATGAAACAAAGTGTGTGAAACTCAAGTGAAGTTCATCCAAACCAAGAAATTCCAAGGAAGGAAAAATAGGGTTTTGAGGAAGGAGGAAGAACTCCACTCTAGGCTTGTTCCACCACCATCTAAGGTATGTTTTATGACTTTAGCATGTTGTTTAAGGTATTGGAAAGTTAAGATGCTTGAATTGTAGAAAGACATGGAAAATGGGTCTTAAATGGGAGAATAGTGTCATAATTTAATAGTAGTTGAATGGAACCATTAACATTGATGTGCCATGATTATGAATATGTTGTAAATGATGTTTAGACCAGGAAATAAGCATTATATATGGGAAACGCGATAACGAACTACAACCATAAATGTGGAGAAAATAGAGAAAAATGGTGGATTTTGCTCAAAGTATATGAATGACGATTGTTGATACGATATTGTGAGTGTTGTTGTGAATGTTTGGTAGTTCAAATGAAACATGGGAAAAGTAGTAGAAACAAAGGAAATGCTGCCCTACTTTCCCTAGAGAATAGTCACGCGTTCTTATAGTTGATTAACTGACGTTATGCGAATTCTCTTGAAGGTAAAGACACGAATATTGAAGAGGAACGATCAAGCGGTAGAATAGCTAAAGGAAAAGGTATGTAAGGCTTATCTTTTCTTTCAAAAGGCATGAATCCTTCAAGTCTTATATAATCCTTCTGCAAAACGAAGCCTATGAGTTCTTCAATATACTGAATTACATACGAATATGATGGTGATGATAATGAGCTAGAGTATAGCGATTCAAGAAATTGTGGCATGATGTTCCTATAAGGCTAATGATGTTATCATTGTTAACACTCGCCTTATGCTCTATTTCCTTCAAGGCGAGGCACGATACTCATAAACGTTCATAATATACGCGGGGGCTCTCGACCTTACGTCACCCCGACATTGTTATAGATTGTTCATAAGCCTTAATGTATGTCCTATGACCAATATTTCGAGAAACTGCGAGTCTATGTTCATAAAAGATTTCATGTGAGATAAAGGTAAGAGATACGCTATAGAAATGATAATGGAAATGATGAGCTTAAGCCCAAAGATTATAAAGACTATCATGCGATATTTATATGAAATTCATGCTACGAATATGATGTGATTTTCATAGATTGTCTTTAAATTTAAATGTGTGCATTAATCAAAGGTTACGATAAGCTTATAAGATGTATGTGACGGCAATGATAATGATGAGATATATTGATCCTTGTATGATGCATGTGATATGGTCGAGCCACTACGTGGCCGAATATGGAAGATATGTATGTGATAGTGTCGAGCCACTACGTGACCGAATACGGATACTGTCGAGCCACCATGTGGCCGAATACAGATATTGTCGAGCCCTACGTGGCTGAATACGGATAATGTTTTATGTGTATAAGAAGCTACTGCACTACGATGATGAATTATATGACATGATGATGTATACGCTATAATGGTTCATGTACGACGATTATGTATATGCGATATATGAATGAAATGTATTCACCCTTAAAGGTCGCGCAGGTTTTGCCTTCACCGCATGACTTATGATTTCTCTATTATGTTTGTTTCATTCATGCCTTACATACTCAGTACAATATTCGTACTGGCGTCCGTTTTCTTTGGACGTTGTGTTCATGCCCACAAGTAGACAGGGAGACAGCGCAGACCCTTAGGAGCTACGAGCAGATTCGCAGAAGCACTCCATTATTTCGGAGGTGCTAATCAGGTTATACTTTTGTGTATATATCTATATGTAAATTTATTTTGGGCACGACCGGGTCTTGTCCCGTCCATATGTCTAGTACTCTAGTAGAGGCTCGTAGATACGTATGTGTGGGTTATATGGTCTCACAAGGTCACTACTGTATATATGTAGATATGTGTACATTATCTTTTGATAGCCAAAGGGCTCATGTATATGAAAGTATTTATGTTCTTTAATGAAAATGATTTTCTTATGATTATGAGATTATGAACGAAAAAGGGGGCTTAATGAGTTTGATGAGTAGTAGAACGAGCGGTGCTCGGTGGTCAGCCCCGGGTACCCGTCACGGCCCCTAGCTGGGTCGTGACCGATCCCATCCGTCCCTTTTTAGTACTACCTGGTCTCTTAGCAACTATCGTTAAAAATCAATTTGAAGTTCTAATGGGAAACCCAAATAAAACTCTACAATGTCTTTCCTCAACGGCTGGAAAAGTCCTTGACTTCCCTGGTTGGGTAAATACTATCATAGCCTCTGAAATATCCAACATCAAGAAAATTTTCGTAGTCACAAATCAACACACGTGACTGCTTTTCATCCCTAGTATCGGGGCTGCTAATGGTAACAAAGTGTCTTAGTCGCAATTACCCGTAATTACATTAGTGATCAGCTTCCTCAAAATCCTTATTTGTCAACAATTAGATACTATCCCATAATAATCACACTTAACATAAGGAGTTTCGATAAGAAGACCCATATACCTGTTGCTGGCCCGTCCTGGTCCTGATCTGGGGAACTGTGAAGCGAAATATCTCTTTCATCATCCTTCCACCATCTACTCGTCTGATCATCCTCATCTCCCCCATCATAGTCCGAAGAATATGAATACTTTGGCAGGTCCTGATTGACTGAAGGCCAAGACAGAGGGATAGAATACTCCATAACACTCACACTCGTGGCTGCTCTGACATAATGCTCAATCATAGGAGAAACTGGGGGAACCAAATCTGGTACAGCCTCAGGAGCCTCCTGCTCCACTGGTGTCTCATACGAACCCACAGACGGGTCTGTTTCATAATTGTCCTCTGACGGATCCTCCTCCATAGGAGTCAAAGGCTCTGGGGAATCGTCCCAAAATCCACAGAAGGATTTGTCTCAATAGAGTAACTAAGACTCCTCCTAATCTACCCCGGGGGTGGTGCTGGTCTGGAATCTACCCTGGGGGAATTCCTTGCACCCCCACTATCAGAAATCGCCCTCTTCATTTGTATCAATTTGTATAAAAGAGAGTCAGAAATGATCTTTCCTGGACTTTGGCTTTATCGCACAATCTAAGATGAGAATGAAGGTCAATCATTCCTAAATACCCTGTAGCCTCTTGTTTATAAGTGTGGCGCACTTCACACCCATAAAAAAGACTCTACTGGACACGGTCTGTAGACAACCCTAGGAAAGAACTGCTCTGATACCACTCTGTCACGCCCCAAACTGAGGAGGCGTGACGAGTGCCCGACTCCTTTTGATCAAGCACTCCTACCTTCGTACCTAAAACTCACTGAACATTATAGTGGCCCATTAATGACTTTTAACTGAATTATACAGTTCTGTAATAACAACATAACCAACTCTACGCCAAGAAGTTTAACCAACGTATACATATATGTGTAGAAGATAACGGTGCAAGCCGGCTAGGCCGCTACATATGTTGTATGACAAAAATAAGAGCCGACAACACTACATAACTTTCTAACTACGTACAACTGTCTACAGACCTCTATGGAACGTAAACTGTAAAAAGGACGGAACAAGGCCTTATCATATCCATATGCACAAATCAAAATGGCATACCAAAAGAAACGACAGTTCCGAACCAAGTGGAGCGCACTGACTGCAGCTGAGTGGATATCCTACTTTGCTGGGCTACTTGCCTATCTACCTGAAACTGCGGGCATGAAAGTAGCATCCATAACAAGAGGACGACAGTACGAGCAATGTATTGAACATGTAAGGCTGGAAGCAATAACATAAGTAGGACGGAAATATAAAGAGAGTAGAGGTAGCTTGTCATCTGAGAACGTACAATATGTAATGCATGAATCTTAAAAATCATAGGTAAGTAAGCGTGCGCACACACACATACATACATACATACATACATACATATATATATATATATATATATATATATATATATATATATATATACACACACACACACACACACACACACACAATATAAGTGTTAGTGTTGCGGAACGTGCAACCCGATCCATAAATGTTAGTGTTGTCGAACGTACAGCCCGATCCATAAATATAGTGTGGCGTAACGTGCAGCCCGATCCATATATGTTAGTGCCGAGGAATGTACGGCCTGATCCATAAATATCATATGTTAGTGTCATGGAACGTACAGCCTGATTCATAAATATCATATGTTAGTGCCGAGGAACGTAAGGCCCGATCCATAAAAATCATATGTTAGTGCCGATGAACATAAGGCCCAAGCAATAAATATATTATATTGCCGCAGAACGAACGGCCCGATCCATAAATATATTATATACATATACATAATGTAAATAGCATGCATGAGAGCCCAAATAAAAGTTATAAATACATCAGAGTGACGTAAGGTCGGTAACCTCCGATTTTCATTATGGAATTATCATCATGCATATATCTAACCTTGAAAGAACAAAATCATAAGATGAGATCAACATCACTAATTATAATCAATAACATTGAAACCAGCTCAGTAATCTCATAATGACTTTAAAACCATAACTTTGAAATCTCCAGAAATGGGATCATCACAATCATCATCATGGTCATTGTAGAAAACATTCGTCTTTAGCATCATAAGGATTTTGAGAATCATGAACCGCTAGTATTTTTGGAAATAAGGGTATTATGGAAGTCCTGTATGCGTTCATAGGAAAAGAATCATGCCTTTAGATAGAAAGGGAATAGCCTTAACATAACTGGACGCTTATTTCTCGACTTTCCAGCATACTTCTTGTCTTGCAATTTACTTAGGATCATTCGTAGTTTCATAATCTACATATAAAATAATTCACACTATTGTTAGGCTCATCCTCATACGCTCGTCTTAAGCCTTCAATTTCAATCCATTTAGAATCTACCGATATTCGGGCAGCATCTCCCGTATTTTTATGCCTAGCACGAAATCATAATATCAACAACCAACAACAACAACAATACCACATCATCAACACCATTATCCATACCAATATATTCCCTAAAACCTCCTACATGATGTTTCCAAATTTCTCAACTAGCCAACTTGTAATACGACTATTTAATAACTTTATCTCCACAAATAAACCGAAATTAATATTAATAAGGAGAGATTCATACCTTATTCTCACTAGATCCGCAAGATCTTCAATATTTGCTTTGAATCCAAGCTGAAATCCACCCAAAACGATACTATAATCACAATTACACGTTACCCGAGCCTCGATTTAATACTCCGCCACTTGAAATCACTCACAAAACCTCAAATTTATGATATACACTCGCCCCTATATGTTTGCTGAGCTTTGGGAAATATTTTGGGTGAAAATGAAGGGGGTTTTCCCCTTATATAAGTCGGTTTCCACCGATATAAAATTTACCCTTCGCGTTCGCGGCCTTGGGTCACGTTTGCGAAGGGTTAATCCCTTCTCCTCTTCGCATTCGCGGCCCTTTGGTCGCATTCGTGAAGGGTTAATTTCTGTTGTGGCGGCCTAACTTGTAACGTCCATAACACTCTACTCCGATGTCCTATCGACGAGCGGTTTGTTGCATTGGAAACTAGACTTCATGAACTTCAATTTACGCTATTGCTTTGCTCCAAAACTCCTCATATATTAAAAGATATTTTTCTCCAAGTTGGACCAAAATTGCCCCTCATATTTTCTCCAAAGTCCAACAAACTTAATTTTCTTGTTTCACTTGCCCTCCAATCCTTTCGTAACTTTGTCACGACCCAAACCGATGGGCCGTAACAAGTGCCCGACCACTACTAGCCAAGCACTCCTATGCTTGCATTTATTTCTCTCTGACTATCCAACACAATCTGTATCTGAGCTGTACTGTCTCCCTGGAAATTCCACATAAGGGATACCATATCGGAAACTCACGGCCAATGTATACATATACACATGCATACTGAGAGTAACGTTGCAAACCGATTAGGCCGCTATACATATACATATACTGTAAAACAAAATAAGCACTGACGAGTTTGCATAACATCACTGTCTACAGACCTTTATGGAAAACAGACTATAGAAAGGATAGGACAAGGCCCTTCCATACCCATATATGTACATAACAAGATAGCATACCAAAAAGGCTGCAACTCCGGATCAATGGAGCATACTAACTGCTGCTGAGGAGAGGTCCTACTGCTGTGAATCATCTGGCTGGCTACCTGACCCTACGGGCATGAACGCAGCATCCACAAGAAGGGATGTCAGTACGAGTAATGTATCGAGTATGTAAGGCATGAACAATAATATAATAAGACATATGGAACATAGCATAAGACAAGGAAATAACTTGTACATCAGGATGCCTCTTAGGGCGGATGCCATGCATGCTTAACTTTTTTTGAAAAACATTTATTATACATGTATACATAAAAGAGAACATATCATATTGCAGAGGAACGTCGGCTCCGATCCATTTAACCACATATATCCCGCGTTCGGATGATATCATATCATATTATTCTAGCTCATCAGGTGGCCATGCGTCTATAGTGCCTCGCCCTTTTTTTCCCATATTCCCCATATACATATACATATATCATATAAGTAGCATGCATGAGAGCCCAAAGAAAACTATGCCTCTATCGGAGTGACGTAAGGTCGGTAACCTCCGATTATATTATGGAACAATCATCATCGCTCTGTCTCACCGTGAAGGAACAATTGTTACAAGGTGAGACAATCAATGAAGAATAGCATCAAGAGAAAACATAGAATAAGATCATAAATCTCATAAGGCGTCAATTCATATACTCTGGAATCTTTAAAAATAGTCGTCATCCATGAATAAAATTGAGAAATCAAGAAATAGCTCAAAATTATTATATCGAAGTTGAAATTGTAAACTTGGGACCTTTAAACACAGAACCATCATCATCATAACCATCATAGGAAAATATCCTCATCTTTGACATCATCATTATCATTGTGAAAACAGGTTCATCATTGTTATCATAAGAGCTTACAGACTCATAAATCTCTGATTGGAAAATACGGACATTTTGGAAAACATTTATGTATTATTAGGAAAGTAATTATGCCTTGGAGTCATAAACATCTAACTTTTGAAAACAAGAAAGATATGGAAACATTTATAAAGTCATAACATAGGAATCATGCCTTTGAAAGACAGGGACGAGCCTTAACATATCTATTCAACCTCTTATTAGCTACGCTTGTTCATCCGAGCTCGCAAGTCTACATTTAAGAGGATTTACACTAACGTTAGCCTCCTTATCGCACACTTGTTCCAAGTTTCAAATCAAACTATTCTATATTCTACCAAAAATCGGGCAGCATTTCCCCTGTTTATATGCCTAGCCCGAATTCTCAATTCAATAACCAATAACAACAATAACAAAACCAACATCAATAGCATCATTTCCAACACCAAAGTTGTTACACCACGGAAAAAATTTCGTTCATGCACAGTGAATAGACCGATGAAGGGCGCGACGTATACGATGATTGGATAATTAAGAAATAACATTTGATGATTCTAAATGAGATTTCAAAGACATGTGAAGTAGGAGACGGAAGTTGTTAAGGAAGGCAAGACATACGTTATGTATCGGAAAGGATTTACGAGTAACGATGTATGATGATTTAATGATGCTTTGGAGAAGAGTTATAACTTCCCATAGATTGTTAATGAGGTAATAAACAAGTGTTAAGAAGGATCCATAAGGATTGGAGATCAAACGAGTCGACGAGAACGAAATCGGAATAGCTGGGCATTATACGGCCCAACATACTGGCCGTATAAATTATACTGGCCGTATGTTAGGCCGTATATTTAGCCCAGATGGGAAACCTTCTCTGGACCAAATCTACGGCCAGACATGCAGTCAGTATAATTTATACGGACCGTATGTCGGTCCGTAGAAATGGGTCAGGACAGAATTGAGTATTATTAATAAGGGTTCAAGTTTCATTTCATTTCCCTTCACTCCCCTTGTCTCTAAAACATCTCTCTACACTTCTCCCACAAGAATTCAAGGGATATTAGTGATCAACTACATCAAACTAAGTGAATCAAGTGTAAGAAACCCATTAAAGTTCATCCAAGGAAAGGAATCCAAGTGAAGGTGAAACTAGGGTTTTGCTCAAGTGAGGAGTTTCCACCCAAGGTTCATTCCTACACAATCTAAGGTAATATTTATGGTATTTACATGTTTTTTAAGGTGTTGAAAGGTTAAAACACTTGGATTGTAGAAGGATATAGAAAATGGGCCAAGAATGTGGGAATAGTGTCATTTTGAGTAATAGCTTGAATTGGGTCATGATTCTTGATGTATTGTGATATGGTTATGTTAAGAACATGTGGTAAGCATTATATGTGAGAAAACGTACTAGTATACTTTGACCATGATTATGGATGAATTGAAGTGGAATTGTGAAATGAGGGTAATGTAGATGAATGACGATTGTTGGTTATCATATTGTGAACGTTTTTATAAATGTTTGGGAGTTGATATAAAATATGGGGAAGGTTTTATAAACAAAGGAAATGCTGCCCAATTTTCTCTAGCTTTAGTAAGCACGTTCATATAATCAATTAGCTAATGTGAATGTGAATTCTCTTGAAGGTAGAAACGTGAGCATTGAAGGAGAACAATCCAGCGATGGAAATTGTTAAATGAAAGAGGTATGTAAGGCTAGTCCCTTCTTTCTAAGGCATGATTCCTATGGTATGAATCCTTCTATCTTTCCATGATTTTCCTACGTATCAGAAATTATGAGTCTATAAGTAGAAAGAGCTTCATACGAGATAAAGAAAAGAGATACGTTACGAGCATGACAATACCGATGATGAATCTAAATCTAGAAGTCCTAAAGCTCATGATACGATATTCCTACGAAGCTAATGATCCTTATATGATTCCTATGATAGTACTTTCCCTACTCCTCCCTGACTTTCTTGCATTCCGGGAAGTATTAGTTAAAGTTGATAAAGAGCTTCTTGTGAGGTAAAGATGAGAGAAATGTCATGAATACAAAAATGATGTTGGTAAGTTTAAGCCTAGAGATTCTAAAGCAAGATATGATGTCTATGAAGTTAAAGATCCTACTTATGATCCCTTGATGTTGTTTATGGTGTACACTCACCTTAAAATGCTAGTTCCTTCGAGGTGAGATATGATGAATATGATTACTCCATAATGGAATCGGGGTCTCTAGACCTTACGTCACCCCGACATGGTTATAGATTGTCTATAAGCTCTAATGCATGTCCTATGACCAATGTTCTGAAAAACGTTACGAGTCTATGTTTATAGGGGGTTCCATGAGATAAAGGTAAGAGATATGCCATAGATATGATGATGGTAATGATGAGCCTATGTTAGAGATTATAAAGTCTATCATGCGATATTTCTACGAAGTTCATGCTACGAATATGATATGATTTTCATAGATTGTCTTTAAATTCAATTGCATGCTATATGAAAAGTTATGATAAGTTTATGAGATATATGTGATGATAACGATGACGATGTTGATAGTGATGATGATAATGATGACGATGATAATAGTGATGCTAAAGATATTTATGGGCTTTTATGTATATGTGCCTATGTATGGCTATTATGAAACCTTGAGCTTATATGGCCGGGTAGAATATATGATATATATATATATATATATATATATATATATGTGTGTGTGTGTGTGTGTGTGTGTGTGTGTGATGATGTGCGCGCACCACTGCAGTTGGGTACGGATACCACTAAGCCTTGGTAGGGCCGAGTACGGATATCACTGAGCCTTGGTAGGGCCAGGCACGGACAACACTGAGCCTTGGTAGGGCCAGGCACGAATAATACCTGGCATCATTATAGCCGGGTACGTAAGACACCGAACCTATATAGTCGGGTACGATACTACTATGAATATATATATATATATATGATATATGTATGAAAAGCCCGAAAGACATGTATGTGATATCGTCGAGCCACTACGTGGCCGAATACAGATTATGTTTTATGTGTATACGCAGATACGGTACTATGATATACATATGGTATGACGTCGTATATGCTATAATGATACATGTATTATGTTTATATATGAGATAGGCATGAAAGGTATCTACCCTTAAAGGTTACGCATGTTATCTCTTCTTCTTGTGCCTTATGATTTCTTTATTATGTTCATTTCATTCATGCCTTATATACTCAGTACAATATTCGTACTGACGTCCGTTTTCTTTGGATGTTGTGTTCATGCCCATAGGTAGACAGGTAGGCGACCCAGATTTATAGAAGCTGATAAGCAGACTTTTGAGAGCATTCCATTATTCCGGAGGTGCCATTGATTTACTATTTTATGTACATATATGTTTTGGGCACGACAGGGTCTTGTCCCGTCCATATGTCTAATACTCTAGTAGAGGCTCGTAGATACGTATGTGTGGGTAGCATGGTCTCACGATGTTATTATTGTATGTATATTATTTTGATAGCCGAAGGGCTTATGTGTATAAAAAAGTATTTATGTTTCCAAATGAAAAATGGTTTTCCTATGATTTGAGTATTATATTAATGAATGTACGCTTAGTGAGGATGATAAGCAATAGAATGAGTGGTGCTCGGTGCGTAGCCCCGGGTACCCGTCATGGCCCTAGTCGGGTCGTGACAAAAGTGGTATCAAAGCAGTTCAGTCCTAGGAAGTGTCTACGAGCCGTGTCTAGTAGAGTCTTGTTTATGGTGTGTTGCGCGCCGCATCTATAAACAGGAGGTTGTAGGAAATTTAGGATGGTTACTCTTCTTTCATCCCTAAGATCGTGCGATAGAGCTAAGCCATAGGAAATGAGATTCCTTATGCTAACCGCTAATTGCAGCAGAAGAACGGTATTGACCGAAGAAAGTGATTGTTGATGTTGAAGTCACAGAGGTAAGTCACTTCACTGAGATTACGTTATCAGGGTACGTATTCATATGTTAATGAATTGGTGTTCATAGAGATAAGTCGTTGTAAGTACGACAGAGAAATTGATTAAATGTATCCCTTGATGATAAGTTCAGTTATAAGATGAGAACTAAGCAAATTGAATGAATCAGAACAAAGGTAAGCGACGCTGCGAAAGATGTGTGTCGAATAAAGTAAGAATATTAAGATATGTTTGAAATGAAAAGCTGAAGGATGAAAGAGAAAGTAAATAGGAAGGGATAACAAGGCAGATTGCTAAAGGATCAGGTACATCTCGAAGCGTGATATATGAGGTAAGTTTCGATATCCTTGTGCTTTTATTTGAAAGTGGGAGCCCTGTGTGGCCGAGATATGTCGTATATATATATTGACCCTATGAGGCATTGCTGGTATTTACTGCGTGCAGGTTTTGGGATAGTAAGAAATATAGAGGAAACTCTGCCGAAATTTTCCTAGAATCTAAAGGAGATAAGATATAATCTTGTAATATGTCCTAACGAGAAAAGATGTTGTGCAAAAAGGTAATGGCAGGACAAGATTAAGTTAGGAGTATCATTGACAATTACAAGAGACGCATTAAATACTATTGTATTGATAGCAATAGTAGTTATAAGATTGACATTGATACGGTAAAGAGAAATACTTGGTAGTACTAAAATATGACATAGAAGAGGAAGGGTAACTCCAATAGAGTGTGATACTGAAGTATTGATTGGATGGATAAGTACAAGTAAAATACGACAAGTTTATTGGCAAAATAGAGTAACAACATGATAGATGAGTCCTAGTTAGAATTGATTCGTTATAAGATCATCATAACCAGTATACTTGTACAGGGTCGATTCAACATTCGAGGACGAATGTTCCCAAGAGGGGAAGAATGTTACACCACAGAAAATTTTCCGTTCATGCACAGTGAATAGACTGACGAAGGGCGCGACGTATACGATGTTTGGATAATTAAGAAATAACATTTGATGATTCTAAATGAGATTTCAAAGACATGTGAAGTAGGAGACGGAAGTTGTTAAGGAAGGCGAGGCATACGTTATGTATAGGAAAGGATTTATGAGTAACGATGTATGATGATTTAATGATTCTTTGGAGAAGAGTTATAATGTCCCATAGATTGTTAATGAGGTAATAAACAAGTGTTAAGAAGGTTCCATAAGGATAGGAGATCAAACGAGTCGACGAGAACGAAATCGGAATAGCTGGGCATTATACGGCCCAACATACAGGCCGTATAAATTATACTAGCCGTATGTTAGGCCGTATATTTAGCCCAGATGGGAAACCTTCTCTAGACCAAATCTACGGCCAGACATACAGTCAGTATAATTTATACGGACCGTATGTTGGTCCGTAGAAATGGGTCGGGACAGAATTGAGTATTATTAATAAGGGTTCAAGTTTCACTTCATTTCATTTCCCTTCACTCCCCTTCTCTCTAAAACATCTCTCTACACTTCTCCCACAAGAATTCAAGGGATATTAGTGATCAACTACATCAAACTAAGTGAATCAAGTGTAAGAAACCCATTAAAGTTCATCCAAGTCAAGGAATCCAAGTGAAGGTGAAACTAGGGTTTTGCTCAAGTGAGGAGTTTCCACCCAAGGTTCATTAATACACAATATAAGGTAATATTTATGGTATTTACATGTTTTTTAAGGTGTTTAAAGGTTAAAACACTTGGATTGTAGAAGGATATAGAAAATGGGTCATGAATGTGGGAATAATGTCATTTTGAGTAATAGCTTGAATTGGGTCATGATTCTTGATGTATTGTGATATGGTTATGTTATAAATGATATTAAGAACATGTGGTAAGCATTATATGTGAGAAAATGTACTAGTATACTTTGACCATGATTATGGATGAATTGAAGTGGAATTGTGAAATGAGGGTAATGTAGATGAATGACGATTGTTGGTTATGAATTTGTGAAAATTTTTATAAATGTTTGGGAGTTGATATACAATATGGGGAAGGTTGTATAAACAAAGGAAATGCTGCCCAATTTTCTCTAGCTTTAGTAAGCACGTTCATATAATCAATTAGCTAATGCGAATGCGGATTCTCTTGAAGGTAGAAACGTGATCATTGAAGGAGAACAATCAAGTGATGGAAATTGTTAAACGAAAGAGGTATGTAAGGCTAGTCCCTTCTTTCTAAGGCATGATTCCTATGGTATGAATCCTTCTATCTTTCCATGATTTTCCTACGTATCAGAAATTATGAGTCTATAAGTAGAAAGAGCTTCATACGAGATAAATAAAAGAGATACGTTACGAGCATGACAATACCGATGATGAATCTAAATCTAGAAGTCCTAAAGCTCATGATACGAAGGAAATGGAGCTCTCTATGTAATCTCCGAATAGGCAGCTAAGGATCAAATTTGTCTCCCTGTGCACCTGCGGGCATGACGCAGCGTCCACAACCAAAAGGACGTCAGTACGAAGAATGTACTGAGTATGTAAAGCATGATCAACATCAATATAGAAGCATAATAGATATCATATGAAGATAGCATAGGAGGGGAGACAGTAATATCATCATCATCATATCGCTTACTTGCATACATCGTCGTTCGTATCCCATAATAATACTCGTACCATACTTGTGCTCATATTCATATACATGTCCTTATTCGTATTCTTATACATAGTCTTATCACATTCATATTCATATTATATACATAGTCATTTCATATACATAGCCTTTACATAGCATACCCGACCTTATATGATCGGTGTTTCATGCATACTTAGCCAACCAAGGCTCAAGATCATACATACCTGGCCCTACCAAGGCATCAGGGTTATCCGTACCTTCTGCAGAAGTGCGCGCGCGTTATGTAATCATATACATACTTTATACATAGTTATATACATATAGTCTTACCCGGCATCATAAGCTCGGGGTCTTATCATTGCCCTTCATAGGCACCCATATACATATATCATAGCTCGTAAGCATCTCTAGTCTCATTTTACTCTCATCATCATTACTATCCTCATCATTATCGTTACATTTACATTATAGACTTACTCGTCATACGAGGAACGTAGTATAATCATAGTACATATCAAGGGTCGTGAGCTTATGAGCTCGGAATGTCAACCATGTGAAGACAACATACCCATATAGAGGAATTTAGGAATTTGGCCAAGAACCATGCCTTATGAAAGAAGGGTTAGCCTTACATACCTTTCCGTCGAACTATTCTACACTTGCACGTTCCCTTCCAATGCTAGCGTTTATACCTTCATTAATATCATAACAATGGCCATTAGTCATTCACATTAACCACTTTATCTAGATTCCTCAATTTGCCTCTAATTCACCCACATTCATGATTATAACACCCATCTTCGTCCATTCGTCTAAAGTGTTTAGTTCATGATCTTAATACCATTTATAACACATTCATATCACAACACAACAACATTCATAACTCAATTCAAACTATTTCTCAAAATGTCACTATTCATCATTCATGACCTAGTTGACCACATTTTCTACAATCCATGTATTTTAATTCTCCAATACCTTAAACATCTTGTAAAAATCATGAATCTTACCTTAGAAGTTGTAGGAACAAGCTTTGGTTGATAATACTCTTCTTTGAGCAAAACCCTAGTTTTTCTCCATTTGGATTTCTTGACTTGGATGATCCTTGATGATTCCCTTATCCTTGATTCACTTGTCTTAATGTTATGGATGACTTATAATCCTTGAAAACTCATATAATAAATGTAGAGAGAAGTTCTAGAGAGAAGTGGTGTAATGTTGTAATGAAATAAAATAAGTCTTGATCCTCATATTTAATGAATTGGAAAATCTGTGCTGGGTGAACAGTGGTCGTCCATGGAGGTTTACGGTCCGTATTTCAGTTTACGGACCGTCCCTCGTGGTCGTTTTTAAGCTTAAGCAGAACCAGAAACTTTGGCCTGCATGCATGGTGATTTACGACCATGGTTTACGGGCCGTAAATCACTTTACGGTCCGTCCACCAGGTCGTATTTTAGCCATTTCCTCAGCTGGCAAAAAGTTGAAGTTGGACATGCCAGTTTACGATGTCAAGTTTACGGACCGTATTGCACTTTACGGTCCGTATTTTGCACTATACGACCACTGGGCAGTTTTGTCAACTTTCAATTTTTCTCATTTCTCGACTTTTCATTCTAATCATCCACATCCCTTTACATACATTTCCCATGAAACATTATACACTCGCACTCCTCGCACACATCATTAGTTCATTTACTTGCGTACCAACGGGAAATTTTCCGAGGTGTAACACCTATGGTATGAATCCTTCTATCTTTCCATGATTTTCCTACGTATCAGAAATTATGAGTCTATGAGTAGAAAGAGCTTCATACGAGATAAAGAAAAGAGATACGTTACGAGCATGACAATACGGACGATGAATCTAAATCTAGAAGTCCTAAAGCTCATGATACGATATTCCTACGAAGCTAATGATCCTTATATGATTCCTATGATAATATTTTCCCTACTCCTCCCTGACTTTCTTTCTGAGAACTATGAGAAAGTTGATAAAGAGCTTCTTATGAGGTAAAGATGAGAGAAATGTCATGAATACGAAAGTGATGATGGTAAGTTTAAGCCTAGAGATTCTAAAGCAAGTTATGATGTCTATGAAGTTAATGATCCTACTTACGATCCCTTAATGTTGTTCATGGTGTACACTCACCTTAAAATGCTAGTTCCTTCGAGGTGAGATAGATGAATATGATTATTCCATAATGGAATCGGGGGCTCTCGACCTTACGTCACCCCGACATTGTTATAGATTGTCTATAAGCTCTAATGCATGTCCTATGACCAATGTTCTGAAAAAGTTACGAGTCTATGTTCTAAGGGGTTCCATATGAGATAAAGGTAACAGATATGCCATAGATACGATGATGGTAATGATGAGCCTAAGTTAGAGATTATAAAGTCTATCATGCGATATTTCTACGAAGTTCATGCTACGAATATGATACGATTTTCATAGATTGTCTTTAAACTCAAATGCATGCTATATGAAAAGTTATGATAAGTTTATGAGATATATGTGATGATAACGATGACGATGTTGATAGTGATGATTATAATGATGACGATGATAATAGTGATGATGCTAAAGATATTTATGGGCTTTTATGTATATGTGCCTAGTATGGCTATTATGAAACCTCGAGCTTATATAGCCGGGTAGAATATATGATATATATATATATATATATATATATATATATATATATATATATATATATATATATATATATATATGATGCGCGCGCACCACTGCAGTTGGGTACGGATACCACTAAGCCTTGGTAGGGCCGGGTACGGATATCACTGAGCCTTGGTAGGGCCAGGCACGGACAACACTGAGCCTTGGTAGGGCCAGGCACGTATAACACCAAGCATTATTATAGCCGGGTACGTAAGACACTGAACCTATATAGTCGGGTACGATACTGCTATGAATATATATATATATGATATATGTATGAAAAGCCCGAAAGACAGTTATGTGATATCGTCGAGCCACTACGTGGCCGAATACAGATAATGTTTTATGTGTATGCACAGATACGGTGCTATGATATACATATGGTATGACGCCGTATACGCTATGATGATACATGTATTATGTTTAGATATGAGATAGGCATGAAAGGTATCCACCCTTAAAGGTTACGCAGGTTATCTCTTCATCTTGTGCCTTATGATTTCTTTATTCTGTTCATTTCATTCATGCCTTACATACTCAGTACTATATTCGTACTGACGTCCGTTTTCTTTGGACGCTATGTTCATGCCCACAGGTAGACAGGGAGGCGACCCAGATTTATAGAAGCCAATAAGCAGACTTTTGAGAGCACTCCATTATTCCGGAGGTGCCATTGATTTACTATTTTATGTACATATATGTTTTGGGCACGACGGGGTCCTGTCCCGTCCATATGTCTAATACTCTAGTAGAGGCTCGTAGATCCGTATATATGGGTAGCATGGTCTCACGATGTTATTATTGTATGTATATTATTTTGATAGCCGAAGGGCTTATGTGTATAAAAAAGTATTTATGTTTCAAAATGAAAATGGTTTTCCTATGATTTGAGTATTATATTAATGAATGTTCGCTTAGTGAGGATGATAAGTAATAGAATGAGTGGTGCTCGGTGGGTAGCCCCGGGTACCCGTCATGGCCCTGGTCGGGTCGTGACAAAAGTATTCCATAGAACAGCCCATACGCTGTTTTCCGACTTCCATAACTAATCAACCCATTATACAATTATTTAATCATACTATCTTCATGAATAAGCCGGTACTAACATAAGTAGGAATAGATTCATACCTTTCTCTTGGTAATTTTGCTATATCTTCACTTCTCCGCCTTGAGCTTAAGCCATAACGCGATGCTATACAGTTTTGTGGTTGCAACTATACGCCGTCTGGACCGAGATTTGGGGATTATACCTGGTTTTGGGCTAAAAGTGGATGTGGGAAGTTTGGGGAAATTTCTGGAATATTAGCGAGGAATTTGGGTGGTTTGGGACGAAAATGGGGGGGGGGGGTCTCCCCCTTTTTATAACGGTCCAGGTTCTGCCTAGACCGACTTAAAAATTGCTCAGCGCGATCGCGCTGCCACGTGGCGCGTTCGCGCTAAGTTACCAGGTCCTGCCCTGCGCGTTCGCACCACCTTCTGGCGCGTTCGCGCAGGGATATTTTCCTACCCAGACAGCCTATCTTAAAATGCCCGTATAACATTTGATCTCGTTATCGTATGAGGGCCCACGACCTATGGTTGGAAAGCTCTTTCATTTATCTGCAACTTTCATTCGTGGTGTTTTTCCAAATTCCAAACTTATAATGACGTTTTGGCCTCTTCAAGTCAAATCGTCCGAAAACATTTACTTAAATCATCTCTTTGACGGGCTTATGTCCATATTTGGCTTAAGGGTCCTTCTTAGGACTTGCTCAACTCCCCATGTACTGCTCATATAATGTTTCATATGTCCTTTATAAAAATCCCAGCATGTGGGCCCCACTCGACTTACAGTAACGAGGGCTTTTCATCAAGTAACATATGAACCGATTCACCCCATATGGTCTCCAAAAGTCATGCATATATATATATATATTCAAATCATGTAGTCTTCATCCCTAATCCTTGTATGACTTTACTCTTCTTTGAGCTCATACCAAGCCGCCTACAGCCTTGGTAGCGCGAAATTGTTTCCGGGGTGTAACAAGCTTATTATATGAAATGAAACCCTCATAACCATAAGATAAGTGCATATAATGTCATATATCCTTGGCGGTAACTCCAATGTCCATACTTAAAAACAACCAACACCTAACGAATCACAACATTTAAAACTACGGGGTGTAATAGGTTCAATAGGGTTAAATAGGTCAAAAGTGCTATAATGACCAAACAGGTCATTACAACCCTAGAGTGAATCCAAAGGAAAATAACGCAAATTAAACGCGGGGAATCCTGTGGTGCTAGTAAGTTCCTTGTTTCTTGTGGTTGCTGATTTTGAACTGGTTCCAGCTCATGTGGAGAGTTCCTCTAAGTGTTATAAGGTAATATTACACTCCTCCTTCATATATTTGAGCTTATAGATGTCGTATCTATCGTGTACGGTCAAAACCCTGAAATAAAGGTCGGAAATTGTAGTTTTGTTGTCGTTGTTTGTTGAACTATTTTGAAGATCCCCTTATGGTATTTGGTGGCTAAAAATTCATGGAATAAACTAACTATGTTGTGGTTACTATTTTTAATAAGTTCTGGAAGTAAGAAAGGGTTTAAAGCTATAGTTTTGTTAATCGTAAACCGTGTTTGTCGCTCGTTGCATTATTGCTTGAGTTGGAGGTTGCTTCAAGGTGAAGTAAGACAAAGACAGGGGCTATTCTTGTGATATAAGGTAATATTCATGCCCCCTATCGTGTATAAGAGTTAGGTTAAGTCTACGAAAAGTTGGATGGGTGAAAAACATGTTAAATATCGACTAGAAGTCAGAAACATGTTTTAGTAATCTGAAAAATTAGTTTTAAGGTTGCTGAACTTTATGGACTGCTTTCTTGTTATTTTGTGAGATATAACGCTAGAAAATTGGATGACTACACTTGTCATCAAGTTATAGATATTGTTGAGTTAAAGTAAGAAATTCATAAGTTTTGACAAGGGTCGTATGGGTTCCAATCCGAGCTTGTTGTTGTGGTTGCATGTTAATGATATATTGTATCTTGTTATTTATATTGTTCTTGTTGTGTTTCTCTAGTTGTTGTTGATGTTTGAAGTTAGAGGAATTCAAAGTCATAGGGGAGATGCTGCCCAAATTTATTTAGACGAGCTACTAGCTTAAAGCGACCAACTTAGTTCCTTTTTGGCATTAATCATGGACCTTTCTGTATTAATGTAGATTGAGTTGTATTACGGGATACTTTGAAAGTATTGAGGAGATAAGGAGATCGAGGTATGTTAAGGCTATCCTTCTTTCTTTGTTTGGCATAATTCCTTATCAAGCGAGTCCCGACCAAGTGCACAAAGAGGTGCCACTCACAGAGATTCCATGACTATGTCTTTTTATGATATTCGTTTAGTAGTTTCCCTCATTGGGAGTTCACTTTCAGTTAGCATTTTCGCTCATGTAGCTAGTAGATAGAAGTGAGTTTCTATAGTCTATAGAAGTATATACTTGCCTTCAGGGCCATGATGTTTGCTTTCGGGGCTATGATGTTTGCCTTCGAGGCTATGATATTTACCTTAGGGCTATGATGCTTGTCTACATGGCTATTGGCCATAAAGATGCATTCGGGGCTATATAGACGCATGCTTGCCTTCGGGGCTATGATGTTTGCCTTCGATGCTATGATATTTGTCTTCGGGACTATGATGCTTGCCTATGGGGATATTGGCCATACTGATGCTTTCGAGGCTATACAGACGCGCCCTTACATTCGAGCCTATGATGTTTGCCTTCAGGCTATGATATTTTCCTTCGGGGTTATGATGCTTACCTGTGGGGCTATTGACCATACAAATTCCCTCGAGGCTATACAGATGCCCTCGAGGCTATACAGATGCATGTTTGCCTTCGGGGCTATGATTTCACATACAACCTGCCTTCGAGGCTACATTGAGTATCTACAGGGATAATCATGCATGTCTAGGAGCCTTATATGAGGCTAAGTAGTTTGATGTCGTATTATTAGTTAATAGATGTTAGAGGCAGGTAAGTACAGCCAAATTCTTTATTGACTCTTCAGTTTATGCTCAGTTATCTTATATTTTAGTTAAGTACCTACATACTTAGTACATTATTTCGTACTAACAACATTTGCCTGAGGACGCTGTGTTCATGCCCGCAAGTTCAAATAGGCAGCTGGAGAGACCGCCTTAGTAGATTGCTGAGTACCAGCTAGAGTGGTAAGCTTCATGTCATACCCAGTCCAGTGTTTTGTGTGTAAAACGATGATGGGTAGGTCGGGGCACTATCCCAACCATAGTATAGTCATTACTCTTTAGAGGGTTGCAGACGTATTCCTGTTCGATATGTATGTCAGTGTAACGGCCTTGTCAGCCCTTGTATATGTTCATTTTGGTACTGTTGGTTGTAGATGCTTATGGCGGCCTTGTCAGTCTGCGCAATTATGTACATATGGTTTGGGTGTGTGTGCCCTTCAAGTATGATAGTTGTTACTTACATATGATTCAGGATATGGCCTTTTCGGCCTTGGTTGGTATTATTTGTTTGCAGGTAGGCCTCGTCGGCCTAAGTTGAAGCTTACCCCTCTAAAGTCACCATCACAGAGTGGTTCGCTCGAGCTGAGTACGGCACCAGGTGCCGGCCACGTCTCTCCAAATTTAGGGCCTGACACATGGTCGGGACAGGGCCTCCGTCTACTCATAAGTCTATATACATAATAAAATCAGATGATCTCTAGATTCAGCTGCATTGTGGATGATATGGAGTCTTACCGATCAACTACTAGAACTGTGACTATCTACTCTAGGAACCCGTCAAACTGCCTATCTGGACCTACAACATGTAATGTTGTAGTCCCCGGTAAAAGAGACGTCAGTACAAAAGAATGTACTGTGTATGTAAGGCATCTGAAGAATCATAACAAGTGTTGTAATTAAATGAAAGAATACTGAAGGAATAACTGAATATGACTTGTATCTTGATTACTTGTAAAATTATAGGTTGTATCATAGAACAAGTATCAAGGGCAATCTGTGAGATCATACATCAAACTTATCATCCAAAATACATCACCTCCCATCATAGCTTTACCTTTCTGAACTTTCTGGAATAATATCTCAAAGCTCGTGTAACCACTAGTCTATAATACACAAGCAACATAAACATACAGTAACTGTCATACTAAGTCATCGCAAGGTCTCGTATGTATGTGCTAGCTACCAGACCCGTGAGTCTGTGCTTTCTCGGCTTGCCTACCGGTACTATCATCTCTTACCCGACTAATGAGCCGATACTTTTGGACTAGCATATCTTCCATCTAAAAGGCTGTCATTCCCGTATCTGCCAGGCCAGCACTCCTGTACCATCAGGTCTCTGAACCTGTATGTGGTACATACAACATCAACAAACAAGTAAAGATTTAGCTCTTCATTGACTAACAATCATCAAAAAGTAAAGCTATCACAGTGATAGTCATCATGGTATAGAAGTTCTCATAAGGGAACCAATGTGGCTCATATATACTTTCTGAATAGAACAAGAAGCTATTAATAAACATGTAAAACTCGACTTATCAGTCAAGTAGAACATATATGGAATTGCTAAGCATATGAATAGATCAACTCTTGCTAATGGTGTTATGCTATAGGAGTTCTTACGAAGGAGCTATTATGGCTCTAACCAACCTTCTAAAAGGGGCTCGGGGCTACTGGCAAGCATATAAAGCTCGAATCATTGAGGCAATACTAAATAGGAAGATCATAAAGCTATCAAGTACATGAACGGAGTATCTCTTATATTCTATTTTGGAATCGTTTTGGAGAGGGAAAACTTGCTATGGATTCATGCCAAGGATAAAGGATAACAAATAGCCTTTACATACCTCTAAGTCGACCTTTCCACGGTGATGAAGGAACCAACCTTCTCCACAAATGAGGCTGCACAATAAAAATACTACTATTATTGAAGAGAAACATAACAACTAGCTGAAAAACGGCAATCCGCTCTATACATGATTCTACGACGTGTATCTTCACCTAACTTACGTCTAATCCTCATAAAACCATTAATAACATATAATTACACATACATTAATATTTTTAGCACCTCCATACCACAAAACCAGTCCCAACACATCACACAACAAATAAAACAACACTAGCATCAACAAAAGAAACATGTAAACTAACAAATGAGCAACAACCTTGCTTTACAACAGTTTCTACGGTGATTATTCCAGACTATCTCCCTTCTAACCCTTGCAACATCATTAAATTACCTTAATTCAAATATACAACATCTCCAACACTCAACATAACAAGAACAACCCCAATATTCCACACCACACGACCGACCACACATCTATAAACTTCAATCTTTACTTGCATCATCTAAGCACATCTAAAAATCAAACAAGATTCAGCCCTTACACACCTTGCTTCAACCTGAAGAAATCTCCAACTTAACAACAACAAGCAAGAACTAAGCTTATACAACTACTACGATCTTTCCAAAGGAAGAATCACCTCAAAACCTTGGTGGGACTTACTTAAATGATAGGGAGATGCTTTGCGAGCATTTAGGGAGCTTAAAGTTCTATTTTGAATGAAAAATGAGGTGGGGAAAGGGCTGCACCGCTTTATAACATCAAATATAATCTCCACAGCCTAAGTGGGTCCCAATGGGGCTATCTGCATAGTCCGACTAAAACACACATATCTCCCTAGCTTGACATCGTAATAACGAACTATTTAATGCATTGGAAACTAAACTCGTAGATCTTCAATTTGGTGGGTGGATCACCCCGTAACTCCAACTATATTAAGAGAAAAGTTCAGTGACATCAGACCTAAATGTTTAAGTAAATTTATGAACGTAACCTGCGATAACTTTTGTTGACTTTTGTTTTACAACTCGCTTGAATTCAACACTTAACATACGACTATTATACGATTCAAATACCTTAACACTAACTTCTTAGTATGTTAAGCACTCCTAGTATTACCCCAAGCGTACGTGTTATAACATCGGCCAACACCTCCAATGTACGGTCCGTAAGTCACTCCATAAGGTGAAAATTTCGTGGAAATTCACTTGCTTCAATTCGCTTAACCTCTAACCCTTCCGACACTTACTAAACATTGTCATAATCACTTATAAACTTAGGAATAGCCTAACTCTCCAAGCTTACGGCGACTAACTCACAATGTAGCTTAACGTATGGAAATACGGGATGTAACAATTTTCACATAAAAGAATAATTCAAATATGTATGAGTGTTATTTATGGGTGCCACTATGACCTTTTTCATGACATCATTACTTTTAGTGGCATGAAAAAATTCCTTAAAGTTCTAAAATTTACCAAAATGAGTGAGAACTTACAAGATAGTTAGAGCTTCAATTAGAGGTAAAATGGACACTTTTTTTTTATGTGAGGACTACAAAACTTTGAGATCCTCCCTTATATGTAGTAATAGTAAATATTTAAAGCAAGAAACTCCTTAGTTAAATATCTTTCGCATTTTTTAACATCTGAATATTAACACTTGTCTTTATTTAAAACATAGTAAATATAAACTTTAAACAAATACTAAATTAATCTAATACTATATCAACAAAATATTTTTTAAAAATTATATGGCAGTTGCAGGTGATGATGACTAGCAATGGTGGTGTGTGTGTCGAATAGAGATTGCATTGTGCGGTGGTGGTGGTGGTGGTTTTGAATAATAGTTAGCGGCGATAGTGACTGACAATAATTATTGACGGTGGTTGTTGATCGTGGTACGTAGTTGGCAGTGGCACCTAATAATTTTTGTGGACGATAGTGATAGCTAAAGCTGGTAGTGAATGAATACAGCGGTTGGCGATATATAGTGGTGGCTGGTGGTTGTAATGGTGACTGATAATGGTGTTATATCTTAATGATATTAAGACTTTGTTATATATCTGAATTATTCAGATCTATTCATACTCATTAAGTGATTGCAAATTTATAGAGAAAAATACACTCAATGGTTAAGATCTGAATAAATAAGATTCAGTGGCTGATCTTGGATTTTCATTCGGAGGTTTCAAAAAAAAAAGCAAAATATTAAAAAAAATGTTGTTAGGAATCAAATCTAGGATGCTAGAGGCAATTTTGAACACCCTGCACCGCTTAAGCTAACCTTTTACATTTGTTCTAGGGGTGAAAAATGGGCCATTTGGGCCGAAGTTAGGCTAATTAAGATGGGCTGAATCAATATGGGCCAATGCCCAACCCTGCCCAAAGTGCGCTTGGGTCAGGATGGGCTGGGTCAAGATGGGCTAAACAATGGGCCGTAACCCAACCTGCCCAACTTGACCCAATTCTTTACATTATTCTTAACTTCTAATCAAATCAAAAATCAAGATTTAAAAAAAAGAAAAAAAATCAAGCTACACTATATCAAACTACAGTTAGTTTCTGCACAAATAATCAAAACCATCAATAGATATTTATCCATTTTCAAAAGCAGTTTAATTTCAGTTTTGCAATGTTATTCCAAATTCACATAAAAGCATTCATCAACTCTATAAAAAAAATAAAGTTTCACATCCTAATAAATTTCATAACTATCAATTACTATAATTCCAAATTCAACAAACTAACAGTACATTCTAAATTTGCTAAAGAAGAAAACATTTTAGCAAAAATGACCTTAGTAAAGTCATTAAAGAAAGAACTGAAGGAGAATTTCACATAAGTATGCTTAGCATTCCAACGGAAAAATAGAGCCTGCTTTGACATAAAGAAGCTCTTTTCAAAACCACAATCAAACAGTGCAGTCACTTTACATAATGGCAATTGCAAATCTGTAAGTGTCAGAAATACATTGAGAATAATGTATTTTCTCCATGGAAATTCAACAACAGCATCCTCTTCCTGTTGCTTGATGACTGTATACAAACCCCGGAAACAACAACATCATCAAAATCAGCATAGAAAACTAACTAGGCCGCAACTTTGCAAAAATCAACTCTAAGTAGTAACAAACTGAATTCACGAATTCAGAACCGCAATAGCATCATCGACCCAATTTACTAGAAAATTGTAACATAACCCACAAATCCTCAATCCAATACCATACTCAGTTTTTCAATCATCAGTATCCCTTTTTCCATACCAGCATTTTCTTTATAATACTACTAATCTCTAACTCAAAAGTTTAGCGGCAATTTTCTCCACATCTATTGCAATGTCCTCATCTTCCTCAAAATCATCAGGAGCTAAAAAAAAAGATTTTAAAAATTGTCAAACTACTATAAAGTTTATAAATGAGATAATGATATTGATTATATTTTACCTTGATGCCCATGCATCCAATCTCGAGAACACGACTTAGCTTCAGCGTTTTCTAGTAAGATGCAACTTTGAAATGTGCCGATAACTAGGCCACCAACGCTAAAAGCGGATTCGGATGCAACTGTGTTTATAGGTATACTTAACAAATCACGAGCCATCAATGAGAGTTCAGGATACTTCATCCTATTATCCTTCATAAATGTAAGCACGTCAAAATTTTCATTTCCTTTGCGAACTACTACTGTCTCTTCCAAATATAAATCCAATTGTGTCTTTCCGGAACTACATTCAGATGAACTTTCAAACATATAAAATTCCTCCATGTCATCCAATATCTCACCATCACATCCACGACTACTACTTCCAACCATTTCAACATCGGATGTTGTCATGTATTATTTGAACATCCTATGCAAATTATCTTCAACAACACTTACCTTTTCATTGCAAGTCAAAGGATCAAGTTTCTTAAAGCAAAACTTCACCAATTCTAACTTGTACCGAGGATCAAGAACTACAGCCATTGAAGCAATTGGATTGTAGTCACCCTCCCAATATTTTGCAAACTTCTTCTCCATTTCAATAGCAATCTCTTTAATATTAGGATCTTCACTATATTTTTCTTCTTGTATCAACATCTGAATTTTCCAAACTTTATGAAAATATAAATTAGCAGTAGGATGATAGATTCCTGAAAACAATGTAGTGATTTCATAAAAAGGCCTCAAAAACTTGGCAATTTTTTCAGCTTCAACCCAATCATCATCTGAAGGAAAACATTTAAAATCTGTGCCAAGTATCTTGAAGTCAGAAAATGCTCGACGATAAGGAAAAGCACTATCAAGCATCAAGTATGTATAGTTCCATCTTGTACACACATCTTGATGCAATTTTCCATTCATCATTAAACCAAGGTTCTTAATACACTCTACAAATTTCACAATCCTTGACTCGGAACCTTTAGTATATTTTATACTTTCTCTAATGTTAAAAATAGCACTCTCAATTGTTTTCAAACCAACTTTGACAACCAAATTCAAAATATGATTTCCACACCTGCTATGGACAAAATCTCCATCAGAAAGCAAAGAATCCATCAGCTTAAAAATGTTCAATCAAGCGATCCACAACACCTTCATTATAACCCGCATTATCTAATGTTATAGAAAATATTTTCTTTTCAATTCCCCATTCCTTCAACAAATTAAACAACCCTAGACCCAAAATAGCACCACTATGAGGAGGCGGCACATAATGAAAGATCAAAACCTTCTTTTGTAAAATCCAATCTAAATCAACATAGTGTGCAGTAACACAAATATATCGATTTGATGTGATTGATGACCATGTCAAACAAATTCTATTCGGAATAGCTTGAAGCTCATTCTTGACTATATCCATTTTATCATGATATAATTTAAGCACATCAACTTTTGCGGTATTTGTTGAAATGGTTTTAATGGTAGGATTTAAGAAAGAATGCACTTCTCTAACACCTTCATATTCTACATAACTCAATGGGAGGTTATGTCTAACTATAGCCTTCGTCATAACTTTGCGATATTCTTTTTGGTCTAGTAGCATACCTTGCTTTAATGCGTCAACCTTGTGCCTAGCTATGTGTCGCGCTAAATTTGCAGTTCCAGCTACTGAGTCAGCCAAAAATGCTTTCCTGCATGTCTTACATTTAGCCCAAATTCTATTATCAGCATTACTATTCAATGGTAACTGCTCATAAAAGCTCCAAACTTTAGAAGTGGTTTTACGCCGTTTTGATGAACTTGCAACACTTAATTCATTGGACTCGACATCATCATGGTCTATCAACATCATCAAACCTATGTAGTAGATTAAGATATTAAAAAATAAAAAATTAAAGACTGTTTAACAGAGAAATAAGCTCTAATTTTGAAGGACAAACTAAACATCATAGTGCAGTGTGCGTTTAGTGACATGATAAAAGATTTGTAGCAAAAAAAAATTAAGAAAATAAAAGATTTTCAAATAAAATATATGTATAAACAACTATTATAATATTTGCAGAAGTAGAAGTTTTCAGCTAACATGAGCTTTTAGGGACATGATTCTTCTTTTAAGCTACCATTTTGCTAAATATTGTGTAGCAGCAAAAGAAAATTAACAGAAAAAAAATTGAGTCTTGATTAGGGTTGGATTTCGACAAGAAATAGAGGATGGAGAGAAAGAGAAATGAAAACTTGTGGTAATGGAGAAGTTACTGAAGAAGAAATGGAGACATTGAAAACGGAGAAATTGTTGTAATTGAAATTGGGGTTTGGAGATTTTTAACTCCTAGGTTTTGAAGTTAATAAACCGAAATGGGTGTTTGAGAAGTTCTCTTCTGGGATAATGAATATGTCACGACCCAACCGGAGGGCCATGACGGGCACTCGGAACTATCCTACCGAGCACCTCTTATCATACTCTCATAAATCATATCTAGGTGAGATACATGGCCAACTCATAATTTTCATAAACAAAAAGGGCACAAGTTCCACCGAACGTAGGCACATCTATATAAAACATCATTAATTATGCCCATATATGTATATACAAGCCGATAAGGCTATCAAAATGATTTACAAAATATGAACTGACAAGGCTGTGGGATATCTAGCTATGTACATCTGTCTTCGAGCCTCTACGAAGAGTATGCAATATCATATAGACAGGACAGGACCCCGCCATGCCCATATAGGTACACACAAAAAGAATAATACCAACTACTGCAGCTCCGGATCAAATGGAGCACTTCTATGCAATCTCTGATGAAGCAGCCTAACGGTCTAGTCTGTCTCCCTGTCTACCTGCAGGCATGAACGCAGCGTCCGCAAACAAAAGGATATCAGTACGAACAATGTACTGCGTATGTAAGGCATGAATAGTAATATGATGAAAGCATGGAGATAACATAAGATAAGGAGAGAATTTTATACCTCATAATACCTCTTAAGACGATTGTCATGTATACTTAACCTTTCTTTACGGGAAACATTTCATACATATACATATAATGGTACCATACCCGACCATGTAAATTCGGTGTCACCCATACCCGGCCATAGCAAGGCTCGGTACTGTCCGTACCCGGCCATAACAAGGCTCGGTGTTGTCCCTACCAAACTGCAGTGGTGTGCTCGCAATAGATATCATACCGGCCATATAAGCTCGGTGTTACAAAATAGCTCTCTCTATATATACATACATACATATATATATATATATATATATATATATATATATATATATATACACACACACACACACACACATAAGTAAAAGCAACATCGTCATCATCATCACTATACCTTAGAGGGTCAACTGTCATAAGATTAGGTCAACGACGATGATTAAGATCAACAAAATCATGATAACTTTGAGAATCATGAGCTTATAGCATTTCTAAGAATTAGAACGTTGTGGATATCATAAATGGATTCATGATGAGGAAATCATGCCTTTAGAAAGAAGGGTTAGCCTTAGCATAATTTTTTATCGCCTCAACTACTTAACATTTCTCCTTCCAAGCTCACAAATCTACATTCAAGAGGATTCACACTAACGTTAAGTCTTGGAAATACTCATGAGTTCAAACTAGACTAATTAGTAAGCTAGCGGAAATTGGGCAGCACTTCCCCTATTTTATCTACTTCACCATGTTCCAAATCAACTCCCAAACAACAACGACAACTTCAACAATATCATGATTAAGAGATTTTTATTCAAATTATATCCAACATAATCCCAAAACTCATTCTCATAATCAATTTATAACAACAACTTCATTACAACCCTTATACACTTGTATACAACACTCCCTCGTCATCACTATTACCCCTTATAACAAGATTATACTCAAAACATTCTAACAATTATAACCCATGTTAATTTACTACTCAAAATATCATCAAAACCATATTTGAACTTCCTCTTCCACTTTCTTCCCTCAATCAAGTTGTTCAACAACCAAGCATTCTCAATAACATGAAATAGATGTGAAAAATATTCTTTTATCACATAAGGATAAGCTTTGGAGCAAATTATCCACTTGAGTGAAACCTCCAACTTCAACACCAAAGGAATTCTTGGACTCTACAAACCCTAGTGAGCCTTTCAAGACTTGAATCCCTTGATTTTTGCCTTTTGATCTTTGGTTTCACTTGGGTTTTGAAGGTTCTAGAACTTTCATGTACTTGGGAATGTTGGAAATGAGCAAAAATGAATAAGGGTCGAGTATATAACTTTAAAAAATCCGGTACCGACCTGGATTTACGGTCCACTTTTATGGACCGTAAAAATTATACGGTCCGTATATCTAACCGTAAAACCCACTTTTTCCTGAAACGTATTCTCGTCAATTTGTTCAACCTTTAATCCTTCCAATCCCTGCAAAACATGAACTTAACCCCTCATAACTATAAGATAAACTTGTCTAATCTCATTTAATCCTTGATAACCCCCGTATCCAAGACTAGGACCACTAACGCATGACGAATCTCAATGTACGAAACCACGAGGTGTAACATCCTTCCCCCTTAGAAACATTCGTCCTCGAATGTTAAACCCTTAGGGATTCTACAGAAATTTCGCTAGAGTTTTCCTTATAACTGTATCACTGCCATCCTGTCACAACAACCCATAATACACAATGCCTCACAAGGCTACAATAACAACAATAATAATGGCCACACATGACCAAGAAATCATCAAAAGAAAGCATTATGTACCTGAAGACAATGGTGCCTCTGTCTGAACCTCCCCTGGGAGTGGAAACAAAAGTGGATACTTGAACTTCATATCTTCCTCAGCTTCCCAAGTCATTTCTTCTCTATTATTGTTTCTTCATAGAACTTTAACTGAAGTTACATCTTTAGTTCTGAGTCTCCAAACCTATCTATCTAGAATCGCAATGGGAACTTCTTCGTAAGATAATTGCTCGGTGACCTGGAAATCATCCATAGGTACAATTCTGGAAGGATCTCCTATACAATTACAAAGCATTGACACATGGAAAACTAGGTCGACTGACTCCAAGTCCGAAAGTAGATCTAACTTATAAGCCACCTGGCCTATCTTGCATACAATCTTGTAGGGTCCAATGTACCGAGGACTAAGCTTGCCCTTCCTACCAAATCTCATCACACCTTTCATAGGTGACACCTTCAAGAATACCCAATCATTAACTTGGAATTTTAAGTCTCGTCGGCGATTATCTGCATAAGATTTCTGACGACTCTGAGCTGTTAATAATCGATCCTTGATAAGCTTAACCTTTTCCATGGCTTCCTGGATCAAGTATGGCCCTATTAATTTAGTTTCTCCCACTTCGAACCACCCAACTAGTGATCTACACTTGTGCCCATATAGAGCCTCATACGAGGCCATTTGGATGCTAGAATGATAATTATTGTTATAAACGAACTCTATAAGCGGTAGGTGATCATCCCAACCACCTCCAAAATCTAACACACATGCCCGTAGCATATCCTTGAGAGTCTGAACGGTGCACTCAGCTTGTCCATCAGTCTGGGCATGAAAAGTTGTGCTAAGTCTCACCTGAGTCCCCAAACCTTCATGGAAAGACTTCCAGAAATTAGCTGTAAACTGTGCTCCTCTATCAGAAATAATGGCTGCTAGAACACCATAGAGTCATACTATCACTTTAACATAAAGCTTTGCATAATCTTCAGGTGAGTACGTGGTTCTGACAGGTAGAAAATGAGCTGATTTCGTAAGTCTATCTACAATTATCCATATGGAATCATACTTACGCTGAGAACGAGGGAAGCCTGTAATGAAATCCATATTAATCACTTCCCATTTTCAAGTCAAAATTTCCATAGTTTGCAACAATCTCCCAGGTTTCTGATGCTCAATCTTTACCTGTTGACAGTTAGGACATTGAGCTATGAATTCTGCTATATCTTTCTTCATTCCGTCCCACCAATATATGGATTTAAGATCATGATACATTTTCGTCGCTCCCGGATGAACAGAATAATGGGAATAATGAGCTTCCTCCAAAATCTGGTGACGTAATCAGGCCACCACATATAATCTGCTGGGGAAGTGTATCCCTGTAATGAACCTACATGAGATCTTTATACTGGCGCTCTTTCACCTTAACTACCAGGGACGAAACAGCTGAATTCTGAATGGTAACTCGCATATATCCCGAGTCCATTAACCGAACTCCTAGGCTAACTAACTGTTGAAGCTCACGAGCTAACTTTCTCTTCTCTAGATGAAAATCACATAAGCTACCCACAGATCTACGACCAAGAGCATCAGCTATGACGTTCGCCTTCCTTGAATGATATAGAATGCTAACATCATAATCTTTTAACAGCTCCAACCATTGCCTTTGCCGCAAGTTCAACACTTTCTGCTTGAAAATATACTGAAGAATCTTATGATCTGTATAAATATCAACATGAACACCATACAACTAATGCCTCCACATCTTCAATGCATGAATTACAACAGCTAACTCTAGATCACGGGTCGGGTAGTTTTTCTCGTGTTTCCGCAACTGCCTTGAAGCATAAGCAATAACTTTACCGTGCTGCATCAACACACAACCTAACCCTACGCCTGAAGCATCGCAATAAATAGCATAGCCCTCTTGAAAGTGTTAGAACCGAGGCCGAAGTCAATCTATCCTTCAGCTCTTGAAACTGCGCTCACAAGCATCTGTCCATTGAAATTTAGGTAATTTCTGAGTCAGCTTCGTCAATGGTGCAGAAGTAGAGAAAAGACCTCTACGAATCTTTTGCAATAACCTGCCAAGCCAAGAAAACTACGAACCTCCGTAGGTGTCGCAGGTCTCGGCCAAGTCTTCATAGCTTCAATCTTTTGGATATCCACCCGAATACCATCAGCTTAAATAATGTGCCCCAGAAAAGTCACAGAATTCAACCAAAACTCATATTTTGAGATTTTTTCGTAAAGCTCACGAGCTTGAAGAATTCTAAGGACCGTACGTAAGTGATCTGCATGCTCTATCTCGGATTGAGAGTATACTAAGATATTATCGATGAACACAATCACAAACGAGTCAAGGAAAGGTTTGAATACACTGTTCATCAAATCCATGAATACTGCTGGAGCATCAGTCAACCCGAACGACATTACGCGAAACTCAAGATGACCATATCTAGTTCTAAAGGCTATATTTGGAATGACCTTCTCCTTGACTCTCACCTGGTGATGCCCCGAGCTCAAGTCTATCTTTGAGAACCATTTGGCACCCTACAACTGGTCAAATAGATCATCAATCCTTGGAAGTGGATATTTATTCTTTATTGTCACCTTATTCAGCTGCCTGTAGTCGATACACATCCGTAAGGAACCATCTTTCTTCCTTACAAATAACACCGGTGCTCCCCACGGAGACGAACAAGGCCTGATAAAGCCCTTCTCAGGCAAATCCTTCAACTGCTCCTTCAACTCCCCAATTCTACAGGAGCCATTCTATAAGGAGGAATAGATATTGTCTTAGTATCCGATAACACATCGATAGCAAAGTCAATCTGTTATATCCCGTGTCTTCACACCTTTGGAGAAATTTGGAAATATTCTTGACTTGTAAGAAATAAGATCATAACTAAATTTTATTTGACATAGGAGGTGTGTATGAAAGAATATTAATGAGGAAGTGTTGACTAAGGCTAAGGGCAAATTTGGAATTTTGGAAATTAGTTTCGGGAATTACAAAAGGTGAGCCATACGTCATTGGGCCCAAAATGAATGAAGGAAATTTGGGCCCAACACAAAAGGGGTGGCCGGCCAACATACTTGGCCCAAACCCAAGTCACATGGTAAGCATGTGACAATTTTAATTAAGGGGCTATTATATACATTAGAAAGTTCAAGAAAAATTAGAAGAGAAAGAACAAAGCAAAGAGAGAGCAAGAGAAAAGGGGTTTCGGGTTTGGCCCTTGGAAAATCACCATAAAAAATCTCCCTCTAAAAATTAATTTCTTGTTGAATTCCTACTAATTCAAGGTCCCTTTTCAACTTGGTGTAGTTGGTTTGGAAGAAAGAGGCCTTGATTCATCAATTTGATCATTTGTCCAAGTAAAGAAGACTATAGAAAAAGGTAAGGATTTATCCCTTATTATTGTGTTATGGAGTCTTGTTTGTGTTGTAGTATGTAGAAATGTGTTGATTGTATGGAGAAATGGAAGTTTGCAAAGTGGGTGTGTGTTATTAGTGTATGGCCGTGTGTATGTATATGTTGTATAGCCATGATGTGTTGAATTTGTGTTATATTCTAGTTGTGGTTGTGGTGAAATGCATATTAGAAATGAAATTGATAGAAGTGGTTAGTGGGGTGTTTGGCCGTGTGGTTTGGAGTGTGTGGAATGGAAATGGATTAAGTTTGTTTAATGTGTTATTATGATACTTGCAATGTATATGGAGATAAAATGATATAAGTTTGTATCGAAATGGAATATTGAAGCTTATGTCGTTTTAGTACGATTTTATGACATTATGAAAATGAAGTTATTAGGTTGCTAATTATGACAAGTATTGATGAACTTGGAAGAAGGAAACATGTTATGAATACGTATGCCAAAGATTAGGAGTTTTGGATAAATTATGACTTTGGTGGAAAGTTTGTATATTATGTATATCGTGTGTATAATTTGAGGAAAACGATATGAAATGCTTCTAAACTATGTTGTGGTGATCTAGATTGACAATGAATGTGAAATCGTCGAGATTAGTTTGAAAGTTAAGGTTAAAGTAAAGGTTATGGCATTATGTCGGCAAGTAGAACTAGTTGTGCCATATTGTGTTTCTAGTGTTTGTTGTTGATGTTGATGTTGTTGTTTGGGTTGTTGTTGATGATTGTGAGCCGAGTTGAATTCTCGGGGGGTGCTATATGTATAGGGGAAGTGCTGCCGAAATTTCGGTAGACAAATATGAGTTGAATTGAATTCGTAGCATCTATAGCTTACAATTGGTAAATGTGACCATTTGCAGATTTTCGACGAAACGGAGAGTGAGCTTGGATAGGCTTAAAAAGCTCAAAAGGTATGTAAAGCTACCCCGATCCTTCTTTTGGCATGTCTAAGTGTTTTAGGATCGGATTCGGGCCTCAAAAGACCTTCTTGGCCATCGGAATCCGCAAGAGAAAATCTCAGTTTTTCCTTCAGTAGAATTGAACCACTTTGATATGCTTTTCCTGAAATTATGCAAACTTTCTCTAAACTCCTTGAAAAGCTATAGAATGTCCGTAGGACCTTTATAGGTGACCCCATAAGCTTGAAGGGCGTAATTTGAGCCCACCGCCTTGCTTGTTCCGAGGTGGGCCCGCTATTCCCGATTTTGCCCCTAATGTACTAAAGTCTCCTTTTCGAACGATTTTTGAAAGAAACGTTTCGACTACCCTTTTAATTACCTAACGAATATGGTTTTAAATATTCTATTAAGTCTGATAAATTATTTTGACACTCGGAACGACTTCAGGAAGGTTATACTTCTGTAATCTATTATGATCTCTGAAATGCTTTTATTATGATCCCGTCCGACTTCATTGGATTTGTTTGCCCTTGATATGCCTCATTGAGTCCTTGAAAACATTTATGATATTTTAATTGCATTAGTCTCTCACTACTCCATTCGTGGATGCCCCAATGTTCCCACACTGAGCCCGGGCCAGGATATGTTGTCAAGCGCGATCCTTTGCATTGTTCGCCGTGCCTCGATGTGAGGGGGCAGGTATACGCGTACATGGGTTTGTGGAGTATGCTGTGCCATGTACGTTTGTTCAGATATGATTTACTATGGCCATCTGATATGACATATTATGTTACGGGGTTATGCCCCTATTCTGATTCTTCTGTGTTGTGGCACCAGCGTCGGGAGGGTGGCCACGTTCTGTCTACCGAGTCCCTTGGCAGGGGCCGGATTTGATATGACATATGTTCTGTACACACTCTACATGCTTTGAAATTATGTATCTGATACTTTGGATTTTTCTGTTTATTCTGTACGTTCTATACCAGTTATGATTTTGTTTCTGCAACTCAGGCTTTACATATTCAGTACATATTTCGTACTGACCCCCTTTCCTCGGGGGCTGCGTTTTCATGCCGCGCAGGTACCGACGACAGGTTTGCTGATCCGTCCGCTTAGGATCTCATTCTGCTATTTTTGGAGCGCTCTTTTATTCAGAGCCATCTTTTGGTATAGTCTGTCACTTCTATATATGTATTTTCTGCGTGCAGGGGTACGGCGGGGCCCTGTCCCGTCATATGATTCTGTCGGTCTGTTTAGAGGTCTGTGGACATGTTTGTGGGTTGGGATCTTTCTGTACAGCTGTGTGTATATGTTGTGTTTGGGCGATCCCATTCGCCGCGGCGGCCGGTCCGCATATATTTAAATGTTACTCTGTTGGCCCTGTGTGGCCTTTGTTGGTATTTTATGCGTGCAGGGTATATGGGATAGTCCGTAAAACAAAGGAAACTCTGCCGAAATTTTTCTGGAAATTAGCTAAATTTGAAATAAAGCCTCGTCGGCTTCTGCTGTATATTAGAATGGGTTTGAGTGCCCAGATCGGCCTCTAGTTACGGCCTACGGGGTTGGGTCGTGACACAATCTCCAGTTATGGTGGAAGACCTGGACGCTCATCCGAAAATACATCCGGGAACTCATTCACTACCGGAACAGATTGAAGCGTTGGTGGTTTTGCTTTGGTATCCTGAACTCGAACTAGATGATAAATATACCCCTTAGAAATCATCTTTCTTGCCTTGAGATAGAATATAAACCTACCTCTCAGAGATGCTCTATTACCCTTCCATTCTAGAACTGGTTCTCCCGGAAACTGGAAACGAACCATTTTCATTCTACAATCAACATTGGCATAACAAGAAGCCAACCAATCCATACCCACAATGACATCAAAATCTACTATTTGCAGCTCAATCAAATCAGCCATAGTATGGCGGTCACAAACTACAACCACACAACTTCTATATAGCCGGCTAGTTATCACTGGGTCACCAACGGGTGTAGACACTTCGAAAGGTTCAATTGACTCAGGTTCCACCCGAAATCGACTAGCAACATGAGGAGTAACATATGACAATGTAGAGCCTGGATCAATCAATGCATATACGTCATGAGAAGATGCTGATAATATATATGTGACAACATCGGGGGAAGACTCAAGATCCTGTCATCCAGCCAGTGTATAGATACGATGTTGAGGACCACTCAAACTGGATGCTCCTCCTCTACCTTTTCCATGACCTGCTGGTGTCTGTGAGCTTTACCCCAGATGGCGTAAGATGATGAAGAACCAGCTGCTGATCCTGTGGGCTAAACCATACCTATCGCACCTCTCGATGGATAGTCACGCATAATATGGCCTGGCTGACCACAGGCATAACAAACATCTAAACCCAACCGACACTGTCCCCAATATAACTTACCACAGTGAGTACATCGTGGTAAAGGTGGTCTCATCTGGCCTAAATCACCCCTATACTGAGAACCCGAAGCTCTACAACTCTGACCAAGTCCGGAGTGAATAGGTCGATCAAATCTCTAGCCGTAAATCACGGAGGTGCACTAGTCGCTGAATAGACTAAGTGCCTAGAATACTGCTGCCTCTGACCCCCTGTACTCTCACTAACAGGACCTGAGGATCTAGCCTCTTACTATAACCCCTATCATACTCACGCTCGCTCTTCTGCTGCTGCTACCACTCTTCCAAATTTTGGGCATGGGCCTGAATGCGAGAAATATCCATACCTTCCTAAAGTGAGGCCGTCAAACACTCATCCATCAAATGTGGCCCTAAATCATTCACAAATCGGTGAACGCGATCTCCCATATCAACTACCATAGCCGGAGTATACCTAGCCAAAGAATTAAAATGAAGGCTATACTCCAGGGCACTCATATTCCCCTGTCTAAGATTCAAGAACTTGTCAGCTCTGGCCCGTCGAACCTCTGGCGGCAGATAGTGTTGGAGGAAAGCATCTACAAACTCTTGCCATACCGGTGGAGGTGCGTTGACTTCTCTATAAGACACCCAAACAGCATACCAATGAACCACAACATCCCGTAATCCATAGGATGCCAATTCTACCGATTCAATATCCGAAGCATGTATTACCCGCAATGTTCTCAACATCCCATCTTTGAAGCTCTGCGAATCCTCATCCGGTTTTGACCCGAAGAATTCTGGATGGTTCAAACTAATGAAATCACGGGCTCTGGCACTGACAGCTCTATCACCATG
The DNA here is from genome assembly GCF_019175385.1 of Lycium barbarum. NCBI lineage: Eukaryota > Viridiplantae > Streptophyta > Magnoliopsida > Solanales > Solanaceae > Lycium > Lycium barbarum. The sequence continues at coordinate 49,439,232 of NC_083344.1, read as the reverse complement.
ACCCGTACCTTGCCGCTGAACCTGTACGGCTAGTAACTGGGTCAACAAATGGATAGCCTCTCCCATCTCTTGGCCTGAGGCATCTACTGGAGGAACTGGGGTGCTGGAGCTGGAGCTGGAGTTGAGGCTCCTCCGTGCTCCTCTGAAGCAGGCGGTGAGTGAGAGGACCGAGATGGAACCTCATTATGAGACTCGCCCTCATCTACTTCTGTAGGCGGTACCCGTTCAGTCCTCCTGCCTGTCACTGTCTTGCCCTTCTAAGCAGCTATAGCATTTTTTCTTTACAAGCATCGCTGAAAACATAACGCACGCTTAGGAAAAAGGGAGGTTCTTATATCGCATGATCTATGATGAGGAAGAAAGGTCAATCATTCCTAAATGCCCGCAGCCTCCTATTTATAAGTATGGCGCACTTCACACCCATAAATAAGACTCTATTGGACAAGACTCGTAGACACGCCCTAAGACAAACTGCTCTGATGCCACTTTTGTCACGACCTAACCGGAGGGCCATGACGGGTACCCGGAGCTACCCTACCGAGCATCTCTCATCATACTCTGATGAATCATATCTAGGTGAGCCACATGGCTAACTCATAATTTTCACAAACAAAGAGGGCACAAGTTCCACCAAACGTAGGCACATCTATATAAACATCATTAATTATGCCCATATATATACATACAAGCCGACAAGGCTATCAATATGATATACAAAATATGAACCGACAAGGCTGTGTGATATCTAGCTCTGTACATCTGTCTCCGAGCCTCTACGAAGAGTATGCAATATCATATAGACGGGACAGGAACCCGTCATGCCAATATATGTACATATAAAAAGAATAATACCAACTACTGCAACTTCTAATCAAATGGAGCACTTCTATGCAATCTCTAATGAAGTAGCCTAACAGTCAGGTCTGTCTCTCTGTCTACTTGCGGGCATTAATGCAACGTCCACAAATAAAAGGACATCAGTACGAACAATGTACTGAGTATGTAAGGCATGAATAGTAATATGATGAAAGCATGAAGATAACATAAGATAAGGAGAGCATTTATACCTCATAATACCTCTTAAGACGATTGTCATGTATACTTAACCTCTTAAGACGATTGCCATGTATACTTAACCTTTCTCTACGAGAAACATTTCCTTTTTCTACGGGAAACATTTCATACATATACATATCACGATACCATACCCGACCATGTAGGTTCGGTGTCACCCATTCCCGACCATAGCAAGGCTCGGTATTGTCCGTACCCGGCCATAACAAGGCTCGGTGTTGTCCATACCCAACTGCAGTGGTGTGCTCGCAATAGATATCATACCACTATATAAGCTCGATGTTACAAAATAGCTATATATATATATATATATATATATATATATATACACACACACATAAGTAAAAGCAACATTATCATCATCATCATCACTATATCTTTCCTTAGAGCATCAACTATCATAAGACGAGTTGAACGACGATTATCAAGATCAACAAAATCATAAGAACTTTGAGAATAATGAGCTTCTAGCATTTCTAGGAATTAGAACATTGTGGATATCATAGATGGATTCATGATGAGGAAATCATGCCTTTAGAAAGAATGGTTATCCTTAACATACCTTTTCGTCTCCTCAACTACTTAACGTTTCTCATTCCAAGCTCACGAATCTACATTCAAGATTATTCACACTAACATTAAGTCTTGGAAATACTCATGAGTTCAAACTAGACTAATTAGTAAGCTAGCGGAAATTGGGCAGCACTTCCCCTATTTTATCTACTTCCACTATGTTCCAAATCAACTCCCAAACAAAACAACTTCAACAATATCACGATTAAGAGATTTTTATTCAAATTATATCCAATATAATCCCAAAACTCATTCTCATAATCAATTTATAACAACAACTTCATTACAACCCTTATACACTTGTATACAACACTCCTTCATCATCACTATGACCCCTCATAACAAGATTATACTCAAAACATTCTAACAATTATAACCTAACTTAATTTACCACTCAAAATATCATCAAATCCATATTTGAACTTCCTCTTCCACTTTCTTCCCTCAATCAAGTTGTTCAACAACCAATCCTTCTCAATAACATGAAATAGACGTGAAAACTAACCTTTTATCACATAAGGATAAGCTTTGGAGAAAATTATTCACTTGAGTAAAACCTCCAAATTCAACACCAAAGGAATTCTTGGACTCTACAAACCCTAGTGAGCCTTTCAGCACTTGAATCCCTTGATTTTTGCCTTTTGACTTTGGTTTCACATAGTTTTGGTTGGATAGGTTTAGGAGAAGGTTTTAGAACTAGTACCGACTCGAATTTACGGTCCACTTTTATGGACCGTAAAAATTATACGGTCCTTATAATTGGACCGTAAATCCTGACCAGTGGTTCACCCCTTGGTGGAATCAATTTATGGTGGGAGTCAGCTAGATATACGATCCGTAAAAATTATATGGTCCATATATCTAACCGTAAAACCCACTTTTTCCTGAAATGTATTCTCGTCAATTTGTTCAACATTTAATCCTTCCAATCCCTGCTAAACATGAACTTAGCCCCTTATAACTATAAGATAAACTTGTCTAATCTCATTTAATCCTTGATAACCTCCGTATCCAAGACTAGAACCACTAACGCATGACGAATCTCAATGTTCGAAACCATGAGGTGTAACAGAATATGTCAATTTGGGCTAAAGTAATGGGCTGCTTTGGGCTACCTTGAATAAATGGGTTAAGTTGGCTAGCCCAAACTTAGCCTATCATAATTGTATGTCATGTCAAAATCCATGAAAACCTGGGCGGGTCAGTTGGACCTGGGCCGAAATTGCTACCCCTAATTTGTTCAGGGTATTCTAAAGTTAATATATGTACATACACACATAAAATCTACCCTATATATACATTATAATTTTTTGCCGAGGGTGTTCACCCCAAATCTAGGTAATCAATTGAATTTATAAGTGAGGAATAGGATATGTAGATGAACTTTAATCTATTTTGGGTTTGATGTGGGATACGTATGGATCTGTGTGCAATAGTATGTGTATGTGAAAATATGCGTTAATGACTTGAATAAAGATGTAGATATTTATGATTAAGCTAATTATGTTGAATGAATAAGCATAAATAAAACGCCACTGATCCGGACCAAAAGAGAGAGAGAAAGAGCTTCAATATATATACTTTCTATTACAATGTTCTAGATCTCAAAAAGCTAACACCTAAAAGTAGGCAAATGTCCTCTATTTATAGTTTTGCCTCGTGGGCCTTTCATACTACACAAAGCCCTTTTGGAATAAAGAAATCCTAAAAGGACAAGATAGGACCGTACGATCTGACACCTATACGGTTGTCAGTACAAAATGGCAGAACGGTCTTGATGCGTGGCGGTTTCGCAACTGTTCAATTCGGACACGGAGAAACCGGACTAACAGCCATGAAAACCTGACTTGGCAAAACCGGGCTAACGACAACACAGAGTTTGGTCCGGAGACACCGGACCAATGGATTTACTTCTCTTTTCTCGGATCAGCCACATCTAGTGCAATCCCCCGGTCTGAAGAAAAGACGGATCATACTCGTGATCATTTGATCTTACCCTCGGCCCCGGTGTCGCCGGTCTTGCATATATCCGGTTTTTACCGTATACAGATAGTCCCCACACTTTTCGGACCGTAGTTTTACTGGAGTAACGGGAAGTGGACAAGTCACAAAAACCGGTAGTTTCATAAGCTCGTTCTTATTGTTTGATTTTGGCGGGAACAGTTATGCCACGTCCCTCTGACATCGGCCACATGTCTTTCCCCGAATGGCTGACCTTGGGAACCGCCGTAACACATGTCGCCTCATATCACGTCTCATTAATGGTGGGACACATGGCACTCCCCGGTTGGCCAACTTCTGTAACCGCTACAGTTACCACACCAATATAAGGCCTTTCACCCCTTCATTTCACCATTTTCACTTCTTCACTTCTGATCTTTTTCATCTCATATTTTCTTGCATATATTGATTGTTTTCATCCATTAACTTCTTGCTTGCACTGATCGTAAGAAAACCAACTTTACCAACTTCTTCATTTGGCATTCTTTGATCGAAAGTGCTCATTTGCTTCTTCTTTCACTTCGTCGTTTTGAAATTTCCAACTGCCTTTTCAATCTTTTTTTTATTTCCTCCAACCTTTTTGTCTCCTACTTCGAATTCACCAATCTTATTTTTTCAATCTTTTAAATGTCTACCAACACCGAAACTACCTCCCAGGATGTTCCCTCGGTTTCTTCTCAGGGAGCCAAGCCAACCTTACAACCCAAGAGAAAAACCCTCGTGGAGCCTACCGCTTTGGACATGGTGCCGTCTAAACCCAACTACAACAAAGAATTTGAGGTCGAGAAGCCCTCTCCGAATGCGGATAGAGGCTTTGATGTAAGGCGATATCCGTCGTCTATTACTAAGGATAATCTTGATCAGGTCCGGGTTGACTACGGATGGGATAATCGTCCGGTGCAAGTGTTCGCCCCCGGGATCGATGAATCTATCACTGATCATAGAGAAGGCTTCTTGTATGTTTACACATTTCCCTTTACGCTCAAACTCAACCCCCCAATTGACCCAGTTATTTTGGATATATGCCGGACATACAACGTGACCTTTGCCCAAATTGGTCTGATAATCTGGAGGACTGTGGCTTGCCTCCGGCTGTTGGTCAACAATGTCAATAGGGAGTTCACGATGACACTTTTCATCCGGTTATATTCTCCGAGACTATTCCGAGGGGGTGTGATAAAGCTCGCTAAATGAGGTCAGAACCCGATCTTTTCGAAGATGGATGAAGACAGAGATCGAGGTTGGTTAGAACGCTATGTCCAGATGAGAATCGCGGACATTATTCCAACTGATTATATGCCCTTTCCGGAGAGGTGGAACGATAATCGTAAGTTTCTCAGTTCTCCCTTCAATAACTATTCTTCCATGGCTTTTCAACACTTGCTTCCTTGCACTCACACGATTTCTCCCCTTCTGTCTTTCTATCAGCAGTGGCATGGATACCTCCGACCATCCGGAACATGAATGAATTGGTTGGAGCCATCATCGGTCAGCACACTCGTGAAAAACTGACATGGGAGGACCTATCGCGTAGCCGATGGGTCGCCCAAAACCATGGTAATACTCTCCTTGATTTGGTATATACCGTATCTTCTCCTTTTTCCTTTTTATAAACCCTTCGGTATTCAGGTTTACCTAGGAGCTCAGTGGAGCCGAGACCGGAACCAACAGCCGAGCCTGCAGCACTGGTTCCTGAATTTGATTCAGCAGGAATATCTCGGCTTATTGCCGCTACCAATAAGAGGCGGAGAAATCCCTCGGACAAAGGGTAGAAACCAAAGAAAAAGGCAAGGAGCGTGGTTCGGACTCTGAGGGATGAATTAGAGCTCGATTTTCTTATTCGAAGAGTCGGTGTGGCCCCCTTTGTCGCCTCTGTTCCAGAGGAGGAGACCACCATTTCTCTCTTTCCTACAACCGAGGAAGGCCCTTCCGCTCCGGCACTGCACACAGGTGGGGAAGATATTCTTTACCCAACTCTTCTAAGGTCAATTGAATCACTTCAGGTGACGCTTCATCTGAAGAGACCCCCCTGCAAAGGACCAGAAGATCCGGGCTAGCTTCGATTGTTGAACCTGAACCAAGAGTAGAGTCGGTCCCTGATATCGAGGCCCCGATTGATACCAGCCCATTGCTCGGTGGTGATGCAGCTGCTACATCCGAGGCACCCGCTTATACTGAGACCACGGGGGTTGCTACAACTTCCCCTGCGCCGAGGTCGGATAACCTAGATGACATGTTCTCGGGCACACCACCTGCAACCGAAAAAGCTGCTGGTTTCGGACATCTCTCTATCCTTCGAGTCACGAGGGCAGCTAGCCGGGCCACCAAAACTGGTTCAAGGGATAGCCTAGTGCGAATCTTCCCGGCCCCCGAGAGTGGAACCGAGGAGGACAAGGTCGGCCACGGTTACCGTCCCCAAGAACTGCAGCTTCTTGTCCCGTTTTGTGCGGATAGCAAGCTATCTAAGGACCCTCATTTCGGACTCAGATAAGAGAAAGATGGCCAGAGTCCCTTGGCAGAGCCTCATTAATGAGGGCGTGCATGCGGGTAATCGGGTAAGCTTATCATCCGATCATTCCATAATTCAATGTAAACCTTACCTCCAGTTTTATCCAAGTTTAACTTCTTGTTTCTTTTACAGAGTGTGGTGTTCGTCAATGAGGCCTTTATCCGTGCTCAGCAAGAGGTGGACGACCTTAAGGGCTAGCTGGATGCCCAGGGTCGGGAAATGGAGAAGTTCCAGCACCTTTTGCAAGAACAAGAGGATCAATTGAACCGGGCAGCTGCCCTCTCCAACCTTCAACCCAAGCTTGAAGCGGAGAAGGTCGAAAATCTTAGTTTGAAAGCTGAGTTGGCCGGAATGGTTGAAAAGAACCGGCTCCTGGAAGCGGATAAGGTCGGCCTTAGCCAAGACAATGCCCGTTTTGCTTCGAGGCTCGGTGAACTCGAGGCCACTATTTCCCAACTCCGAAGTGAGCTCGATTCGGTCAAGACTGATGCCGTGAAGTTGGCCGAGAGGCATAGGCTGCTTGAATCCGAGAATGCTGAGTATAAGGAGAAGTTGAGGATATTTGAACAGAAAGCCGAGGATAGGGCCTGGATATGCGACGAGCTCAAAATTAAATTCGAGGAGACAGCCGAGGCTAATGACATTCTAAAGGCTGAGCTTGAGTCGGCTACTCAAGTTCAAAGAATTCTCGATGAAGAGAGGTCGAAATTAGTGGCTAAATTGGCCAAAGCTGAGGCCGACTTGGAGGAGTCTCTTAAGAATGTGGAGGCTGTCGAGGCTCATACAACGATTGCGGTTGCATATGAACGGTGGAAGTCCCGGAGGGTTACCCTTTAATAAGCTCAACAAGGATTTGGGGACCTCCCGGCTCTGATACTTGAAGCCAGAACAATCAAGGAGGAAGCTAAGAAAGCCTTTGACATTGAGTCTGAGGATTCTGAGAGAACAGTATCCGAGCACTCTGGTTTCAGCTGCACTGGGTAGACCAGGGCCTGCACTAGCCTTTATTTTGCTTTTGCCTTTTTGGCCTGTTTTTGTTTTTTAACTTTGTAGAAGTTTTGGATGTAAAAACCCTTCGTATATGGGATGTGCATTTTTCCTTCTAATTCTCTTTATTCTTTTATCAGAATGCTTGTTATGACTTCCGCTCTAATCGCTAATCCCGTTAAAGAACAATCAAAGGCTTGGAGTCATTTTTTTCCGGACTGTGCCTAAAAGTTGGCTTTTCTCTTAGTCCGGTACATTTTGTCCGGGTATTTGATCGAGTGGTTTGCCCGTGGGACTTATTTATGCTCTGTGAATACAGACGTCTCCGAATCACATTAGGCATTTTAGGGCCGATGTTTTTCGACCGCTTACTTGTCATAGATTAGGTTCGGACACCTGAATCCCTGCCTTATCAAATTTTGATATAGCAGTCCCCATTCGAGGGTGTTAAAAGATTTTGGCTTGGTTCAATGCGACCTTGATGCCTTTGTCGAGTTTTGACTATAGTCCCCGGTGTAGGGTATGTATATAAAACGATGCTGAATTTCAGCGGTAATCACCGGTGTAGGGTGTTTAACAAGAAGACACATCCGAAATGAATTTTTAATAATCTTTATATTGCAAGTATTTGCACGTACATGATATGAAAACTTCGTTCGTTTCCTTCTGTTTTTGCCGTAGCAAATACTAAGTGGACACGATTCGTTCTGATCGTTTGGTCTTTACATCGAAACCTAATACAGAAGGTCCGATTTTGGACGAAGGTGAGAAATACAAAATTTCGAGGACTTCTCCGGGGTGGTACCTAACAGCATTAACTTGCTTTGTTGAGCTGCTTCGTTTTCAATTTACCGGGGTAAGCCTCCTCGATATGGGTATAGTAGTCCCCTAGTGTTTATTCGAGTTGCATGATCGGGTAAGCACTACCAAGTCCCCACTCGAAGGATATACCCCCGAGTTTCCGGATACTTATCCTCGTTTTTATCAAGTAACACATTGTACTTGTTGCCTCATTAAAAACCTTGTCGGAAAACCCATTTCGGGACAAAACCGTACTAAGAAAAAGAGTGCAACACGTGTTTTCAGTCTTAACTTTATCTGGTGCTCGACTTTCCTGCAAAAAAAAAGGAAGATTAACAAAAATAATCACGAGGGTAGGCATCCATACCTTAGCAGTAGTATCTCTTCAAATCAGCCACATTCCAGTTATTGCGCAACCGTTGTCCGTCCATGGATTCCAGCTGGTACGACCCTTTACCCGTTATTCCTATTATCTTGTACGGCCCTTTCCAGTTCGGACCCAACTTTCTGTCATTGGGATTCTTGGTGTTCAAAGTAACTTTCCGAAGCACCAAGTCCCCAACTTGGAAATGTCGAAAATTGGCCCTCCGGTTGTAGTACCTTTCCATTCTCTGTTTCTGGGCTGCAATTCGGACCAACGCATTCTCACGAAGTTCGTCCGCGAGGTCGAGTTTTATGGCCATAGCCTCCTCGTTTGACCCACCGGTGGCGTATGTGAATCGGAGGCTCGGTTCACCAACTTCTACTGGGATAAGGGCTTCGGTCCCATAGACCAAAGAGAAAGGCATTTCTCCCATGCTTGATTTTGATGTGGTTCTGTAAGCCCACAATACCTCCGGTAGAATTTCCCTCCAGTGATGTTTCGAGTCTCTTCCTTAGATTTTGAATTATTATTTTGTTCGTGAATTCCGCCTGCCCGTTTGCACTTTGGTGATACGGAGTTGATACGATTTTCTTGATCTTCAACCCTTCGGGAAAGTTATTGACCTTGTTGCCGACGAACTGAGGACCGTTATCACAAGTTATTTTGGCCGGGATGTCGAAACGACAAATAATGTGGTCCCATATGAAGTCAATAACCTCATTTTCTCTAATCTTTTCAAAAGCCTGCGCTTCAGCCCATTTAGAGAAATAGTCAGTCATAAATAAAATAAAACGGGCTTTACCTGGTGCCCATGGCAAAGGACCAATAATGTTCATCCCCCACTTCATGAAAGGCCATAGAGATATCACCGGGTGTAGCAACTCCCCGGGTTGATGGATCATCAGGGCATGCCTTTGACACCCATCACATTTCCGGACAAAATTCTTCGAGTCCTCTTCCATCCGGTTCTAGTAATAACCGGCTCTGATAATTTTTTGAACTAAGGTGTCTGCATCGGAGTGATTACCGCAGGTACCCACGTGGACCTCTCTCAACACATAATCGGCTTCTCCGGGACCCAAACACTTAGCCAGGGGTCCGAAGAAAGACTGGCGATACAATTAACCGTCTATTAAATAGAACCGTGCTGCTTTTGTCCTCAGTGACCGCGATTCTTTTGGGTCACTCGGGAGCTTTCCATCTTGAAAGTAGTCAATGTATTTGTTGCGCCAATCCCAAGTTAGACCCATCGTGTTTATTTCAGCATGCCCGTTTTCTACCGCAGAATTCATCAACTGCACTATGGTTCCGGGGTTGATTTCCTCCCCCTCGACCGAAGAACCCAAATTGGCCAATACGTCGGCTTCGTTGTTCTACTCCCTGGGCACATGCTGCACTGTCCACTCTTTCATCCTTAACCTCGAAGACGTCATTCACTTTGTTAACGACCAAGAGAGAGTTGCACTTTGCTTCGATTATTTCAGCCCCCATACTCCGAGCTAATTCCAAACCTGCAATCATAGCCTCATACTCGGCTTCATTGTTAGTCAATTTAATAGTTCTAATCGACTGTATAATGGCATCCCCGGCGGGGGTTCTGAGGACGATGCCTAGCCCTGAACCTTTTAGGTTGGAGGCTCCGTCCGTGTGTAAAGACCAAATACCTGAAGCCTTTCCCGAGGTGAGCAGAAGTTCTTTGCGGGGGTAAAATCTGCCATAAAATCGGACAAGATTTGAGACTTAATGGCCGTCTGGGGTTTATATTCGATATCATATCCGCTAATCTCTACGGCCCATTTGGTCAGTCTACCCGACAATTCCGGCTTATGCATGATATTCTTTAGAGGATAAGTAGTCACTACGCATATCGAATGACATTGAAAGTAAGGTTTAAGCTTCCTTAAAGCACTTACCAATGCCAAAGCCAACTTTTCAAGGTGGGGATAACGGGTCTCCGTATCCCCTAAAGTACTACTCACATAATATATAGGAAATTGCGTACCTGATTCTTCTCGAACCAAAACACCACTTACCGCTGTCTCAGATACGACAAGGTAGAGAAATAACTGCTCATCTGCCTTTGGTGTGTGTAGCAGAGGCGGGCTGGACAAGTATCTTTTTAATTCCTGCAAGGCTCTTTGGCATTCCGGTGTTCAAACGAAGTCATTCTTCTTCCTTAATGAGGAGAAGAAACGGTGACTTTTATCCAAGGACCTCGAAATGAAAGGACTCAGCGCTGCTATCCTTCCGGTGAGCCTCTGCACTCCTTTGACATTATTCACCACCTCAATATACTCGATGGCTTTGATCTTGTCCGGGTTGATTTCAATCCCCCGATTGGATACCATGAAACCTAAGAACTTGCCAGATTGGACACTGAAGGCACATTTCTCCTGGTTAAGCTTCATGTTGTATTTACGGAGTACGTCAAAGGTTTCCTGCAAATGTTTTAAATGGTCGTCTGTTTCCAGGGACTTGACTACCATTTCATCAATATAAACTTCCATTGTTTGCCCTATCTGTTCTTCGAACATCCCATTAACTAGGCGTTGGTAAGTTGCACCGGCATTTTTTAACCCGAAGGGCATGATATTGTAACAGTAAGTCCCATACCGGGTAATAAAGGATGTTTCTCTTGATCCTCCGGGTGCATTCGGATTTGGTTATACCCGGAGTAAGCATCGAGAAAACTTAACATCTCATGCTCGGTCGTCGCATCGATCATTCTATCGATATGTGGCATCGAAAATGAATCCTTCGGGCATGCTTTGTTTAAATCCTTATAATCAACACACATTCTAAATTTATTACCTTTCTTCGGCACCACCACTACATTAGCTAGCAAATTCGGGTATTTTACCTCCCGGATAGAGCTTATTTTCAAAAGCTTTGTTACCTCATCTTTTACGAAGGCGTGTTTCGGCTCTGCTATGGGCCTCCTTTTCTGCTTCACCGGGGGAAATCTCCCGTCAAGGCTGAGCTTGTGAGTTGTCACTTCTGGTGGCACACCTGTCATATCTATATGTGACCACGCGAAACAATCAGCATTAGCTTGAAGAAATTTAATTAACTTGTTCCTGAGCTCCGAGGTTAACCCCGTGCCCAGGTATACCTTTCTATCCGATAGATATTCGAACAAGATGACTTGCTCCAGCTCCTCTACGATAGATTTGGTTGCATCCGAGTCATCCGGTAAGACGAACGATCTGGGTATGCCGAAATCATCATCTTCATTCCCCGGATCCGACCCCTTCTGCTCCGTTGTCGAACCCGTACCCTTTAATTGCTATTGAGCGTCCTTGCCTCCGACTGATTCATCATCCTTCAGATCCGGTTTATTGGGAAAGATTGGCGTTTCCTCAACCGTGAACATCTCCCTAGCAGCGGGCTGTTCACCTCGGATAGTTTTTATCCCCTCCGGGGTTGGGAATTTCAGCAGCTGATGTAGTGTAGATGACACAGCCCTCATGCTATGAATCCATGGTCTTCCAAGCAAAGCATTATACTTCATGTCCCTTTCGATGACATAGAACACCGTCTGCTAAATGGTGCCGTCAATGTTGACCGGCAAAGAAATCTCTCCCTTCGACTTGCCATATTGAACCCACTGAGTACTCGGGCAACCGGTACAATCTGATCGAGTAGCCTTAGCTGTTCGACCACTTTCTACCGGATGATGTTGGTCGAGCTACCTGGGTCAATCAAAATACGTTTAACTTATGATTTAAAAATAAGAATAGAAATTACCAATGCATCGTTGTGCGGTTGAATGATTCCTTATGCATCCTCATTGCTGAAGGAGATAGAACCCTCAAGTACGTAATCTTGGCTGCGCTTCTCACGCACAATGGAAACCTTTGTTCATTTCATCACCTGTCCTCGATGAGTGTTTGTGCCTCCGATTATCATATTGATTATATGTTGAGGTTTCACCTGTTCGTCCCGTTTGTGAGATTCTCTTTCCTTGTAGTGGCTTTTAGCTCGTTCACTCAGGAATTCTTGAAGGTGGTCATTCTTCAGTAACCGAGCTGCCTCCTCTCTTAGTTGGCGACAGTCCTCAGTTCTATGCCCATGGGTTCCATGATATTCACACATCACGCTTGGATCCCGTTGACCCGGGTCCGATCTTAGTGGACTCGGCCATCTCGCTTCTGCGATACGGCCAATAGTCGAGACAAGGTCAAAAATGTTAACATTGAAATTGTACTCCGATATCCTTGGCAAGTCTTTGTTGCTAGCCGAGCTTCCGGCATTACTCCTAGATGAGAGGCCTCGACTTTTTGTCTGGCGTTCAGCCCGTTTATCGCCCCTACTTGAAAAGTGACTGGCACTAACCCTTGATTTTTCCGACCTGAAGCTTGGCTTTTCCGAATGAGAGTATGGCCGATACCTTTCTCTCGATGGTATTGACTCCGGCTCGTAATTTTTCCTCGATCTCTCACAGCTTTTACGCATGTTTATGGGCCCCGGGGGAAGTTCGAGTTGGTCCTCCTCTACCCGAATCTTTGATTCGTATCTGTTATGGACATCTGCCCAGGTCACAGCCTCGTATTCCAGCAAGTTTTCTTTTAGTTTGAACGAGGCCGTCGAGCTCCGAGGATTAAGCCCTTTGGTAAAACCTTGTGCAACCCATTCCTCCGGAACCGGAGGGAGCTCCATCCAATCCCTTTGGAACCGGTTGACAAATTCACGTAACAACGCATCATCCCTTTGGGCTATACGAAAAATATCAGCCTTCTGGGCCTGCACCTTTTTAGCTCCAGCATGGGCTTTTATGAATGCATCCGCGAGCATCTCGAAAGAAGTGATTGAATGCTCGGGCAGATGGTCGTACCAAGTCAATGCTCCTTTCGATAGAGTTTTCCCAAACTTTTTCAACAACACGGACTCAATTTCATCCTCTTCGACGTCATTGCCTTTTACGGCACAAGTGTATGAAGTTTTGTGCTCCTGTGGGTCCGTTGTGCCGACATATTTCTGGATATCCAGCATTTTGAGCCTCTTCGGGATCAACTTCGGAGCTGCACTTGGAGGAAAAGGCCTTTGAATGTACCTCTTTGAATCTAGCCGTTTAAGAATAAGCGGAGCCCCCGGGATTTGATCAACCCGAGAGTTATACGTTTCCACTCTCTTCTCTGTTAAATCTACCTGCTTTGCCAAGGTCTCAAGCATCTTCAAAACTTCGGTGGATGAACCGGCTCCTGATCCATTACTTTCGATCTCCGGGTTTCATCCCTCCTCGGTTCAGTGACCCCTTTTGACCTTTCCGGAGCTGCCTTATCATTTTTGCTCTGCAGCTGAGCTATTGCAATTCCTTGCTCGGCTATAGCAGTCCCCTGTTCCTGTAACATTACAAAAAATTAAACGTAAGTTAATCTCATCCGGAGCATCGGGTACTTTCTGGCCTTGAGCCCGAGATGAAGTAATTGAGTTGTGAGTATTCAAGGGATCAGTGGTCGGTAAGGTGGCGTTCTCCTGGTTCACGGTGTTCTGCCGGTTGAGGCCTTCCCTCGAATCAATAGAGTTTGGGTCGATCGGATCTGCTGGTAGGCCTCGTAACCCACTGTTCTCGTTTTCGGCCACAATCTCGTTGTTGTTGACATGAAAAGACTGTCCCCTGCTCGCCATTTGTCCGTTTTTTGGTAGAAATTAGTATCCCTTAGTCAAACGGGTAGAAAGAGGTAAAGGCTAAGATTAAAAAACCACTATTATCCCAGCCCCACGGTGGGCGCCAAACTGTTTACCCTAATTTTAGGTAATCAATTGAATTTATAAGCGAGGTATAGGATATGTGGATGAACTTTAATCTATTTTGGGTTTGATGTGGGATACGTATGGATCTGTGTGCAATAGTATGTGTATGTGAATATATGCGTGTTACACCTCGTAGTTTCGTCCGTTGAGATTCGTTAGGCGTTAGTTGTCTTAATCGTGGAAACGGGAGTTACCTTAGGATATATGAGATTACATGTTCCCATATTATGGTTATACGGGTTTAAGCCCATGAAATGAGCTATGGAAGGATTTAAGAGCAAACAAATAAAGGAATGGAGTTTGTGGGAACTTTGGTAAAGCTTGGCAAACTTTTCGGACACACTTTTGGTCCAATTTGGTTGGGGCATATCTCCTAGAATATGAGGAGTTTTGGTGCGTTTCTTTTGTCCAAATTGAATTTCATCGAGTATAGTTTCCAACGCAACAAACCGCTCGTCAATGTGATGTCTGAGTAAAACGTTATAGCCATTCCTACGACAGACTATCTGAGCAGAAAATTTCTGCGGACCATTTGAAGGCCCGCAGGAATTTTGACGCCCCGCAAAAAATTCTGCGGTCCATCAAATTGACACAGCCCAGCGTCAAATGGTCACAGTGACCCATATTTTACTGCGCAGTTCTACGGACCATTTTGACGGTCCGTAGGAATTTTGACGGCCCGTCAAAATTGGCACAGGATTGCCCGACGGGATTTTAAGCTCCACTTTATATAATTTAGTCCAGTTCATTTAGACATTTCATCTTACCAAATCAGATCCAAAAGCTCTCTAAAAACCCTCTCTTCCACTCCATAAACTAATCCAAGCCAAAATTCAAGAGAGATTAAATATCAATAAGCAAGAATCAAGATACCCATGTGCTAGAGGTCTTGCTAGGGTTAATAAGCTCCAAGAATTCTTTCGATATTGAAGCTAGGGTTTTTCTTCAAGTGGAGTATTGCTATCCAAAACCCATCCTACACTATCAAAGGTAAGTTTTATGATCAATTCATGTTATTTAAGGTATTGAAAGGTTGAAACACTTGGATTATAGAAAGAGGTAGAAAATGGGTCATGAATGTGTGAATAGTGTCATTGTTGAGTAGTAGTTTGGGGTGAATTATGAATATTGGTATGTCAAGATTGCAAGTATGTTGTGAACGACATTTAGAACATGGAATAAGTATTATATGTGAGAAAATGCAATAATGAACTATGATCATGATTATGGAGAAATTGGAGTGAAACTACGAAATGTGGGTAATGTAGATGAATGATGATTGTTGCTGGTGATATTGTGAATGTTGTTATCGATGTTTGGGAGTTGATATGGAAAATGGGGAAAGTTGTATAAACAAAGTAAATGCTGCCCAATTTTCCCTAGAAATAGTAAGCACGTTTGAGTAATCGATTAGGTAATGCTAATGTGAATTCTCTTGAAGGTAAAAACGCGGGCAATGAAGGAGAACAAGCAGGCGATAGATTAGTTAAACGGAAAAGGTATGTGAGACTAGTCCTTTCTTTCTATGGCATGAATCCGATGGCAAGATTTTTCCTTCTTCTCCATGAATCCTCTATACCCCGGAAAGCTAAGGTCTATGTTCATGAATAGCTACATGAGATAAGAGATACATTACGAGCCCAATAATGATGATGATGAGCTTAAGTCTAAAGATCCTAGAGTTCATGGTATGATGTTCCTATATAGTTAATGATGTTGTTTATTGTATACACTCACCTTATACACTATTTCCTTCAAGGTGAGGTTGAATACTTATAAACGTCCATAATGGAATCGGGGGTTCACGACCTTATGTCACCCCGACATAGCCATAGTTGCCTTCAAGTTCTAATGTATGTTCTTAATGATAAATGTATAATGATGTTAAGTCATTATATGTCTATGAGATGATTAATAATGTAAGTTTATAATATGCCTATGCCATGTATGAAAATGTTGAGTTACGAAGGGTATATGACGATATGATTACACCTTGCCTAGATGGCTAGACATGTCATCGCTAATGCGGGCTGCTTATAATTACACCGTGCCTAGATGGCTGGACATGTCACCGCTAATGTGGGCTGCTTATGATTACACCGTGCCTAGATGGCTTGACATGTCACCGCTAATGTGGGCTGCTTATGATTCCACCGTGCCTAAATGGCCGGACATGTCACCGTTAAAGTGGGCTGCTTATGATGGTTACCCGGACGCGGGTTAACGATGATGATGATGACGCGATGGTATATATATATATATGCTATGATGATACCTGTACTATGATTATATAAGTATACGATATGCGTATGAAATGTATTCACCTATAAATCTCATGCAGGTTATATCTTCCTCCTATGGTTTGTGATTCTCTTATTATGCTTATTTCATTCATGTCTTACATACTCAGTACAATATTCGTACTGACGTCCGTTTTCTTTGGACGCTGTGTTCATGCCCATAGGTAGACAGGGAGACGGTGCAGATCCATAGGAGCCACCAGTAGATTTACAGGAGCACTCCATTATTCCGGAGGTTCTACTTGGTTTATTCTTTTGGGTAGATATGTACATGTATTATGGGCACGACGGGGTCTTGTCCCGTCCATATGTCTAGTACTCTAGTATAGGCTCGTAGATACGCATGTGTGGGTAGTATGGTCTCACGATGCTACGATCGTATATATGTGCATTATTATTTTGATAGCCGAAAGGCTTATGTATAGAATGTTAATTATGTTTCCAAATGAAAAATGATTTTTTTATGATTATGAGTATAAGAATGGTAAAGAAGTGTATAACGACTATGACGAGTAATAAAATGAGTGGTGCTCAGTGGTTAGCCCCGGATACCCGTCACGGCCCCTAATCGGGTCGTGACAAAAGTGGTATCAGAGCAGTTCAGTCCTAGGAAGTGTTTACGATCCATGTCTAGTAGAATCTTGTTTATGGTGTGTTGCGCGCCACACTAATAAACAGGAGGCTACAGGGCATTTAGGGAAAATGACCATCTTTCATCTTAAAAGATTGTGCGATAGAGCTGTATTATAAGATTATTCCCTCCCTAATTGTTCATTATAATTTCAGCAAAGCTGATGAAAGGAAAAGTTACGGCAGCCCAGAAGGGCAAGATGATGGTTGAAGAAGGTCTTGAACGAGAGCCGTCTATAGATATGGAGGAGGGCGAACCCCAGAATAAGGCCCTACCTCGGTTTTCCCATATTTCACGCACTTTCGAGGATCAGAGGGGAGCCTCAACTTTAGCCCCAGCACCCCTAGTCCCTCCTCCAGATGCCTCGGGCCAAGAGATGAGACAAGCTATTCTTTTACTGACTCAATTAATAGCCGCTCAAGCTCGGCAGCAGGATGTGGGCCACGATGATAGGGGTTGGAGAAAGAGAGTTAATTCTTCAGGGTTTGATCATGAGTTTAGGGGTGATCCGAGGCAACAATTCTCTAAGAACTCAGTTCGTTCAACAAGTAGTGCTCTTCCACAGTTTCTTAGACCCAGGTTTGATGGATCTACTTATT
This sequence comes from Lycium barbarum, assembly GCF_019175385.1. Taxonomy (NCBI): domain Eukaryota; kingdom Viridiplantae; phylum Streptophyta; class Magnoliopsida; order Solanales; family Solanaceae; genus Lycium; species Lycium barbarum. Next base: position 49,421,639 of record NC_083344.1, on the reverse strand, counting down.
CTAGGTCACCCCAGAGTCTCAGAGTTTCCAGTCCTCGGATTCCGAGTGGTTCTAGTCAGACGAGATCCCCGGTACCACGATGTACTCAGTGTTCTAGGTTACATTCGCGACCGTGCCGCTTGGGCTCGGATGTTTGTTATGCCTGTGCTTGGCCAGGCCATTGAAAGCTCGACTGCCCATCACTATGTGGTAAAGATAAGGTTCGGACTACGGGAGTGGTAGCTGGCTCTTCGTCATCGGTACGCCCTCCAAGGCCAAGGCCACAAATGTTAGTAGGCGGTGATAGAGATCGAAGAGGAATGCCCAATCCAAGAGGATCCCAGCATCATATCTATGCGTTAGCTGTTATATCCCGTATTTTTATACATTGGGACATTTTAAGCTAAATGCGACAAGTTAAAAGACAAGACTATTTTAAGGTACGAAGTAGAGACTTTAACTTCCGATTTCGTTTCAAGTCACACGTTGCCCATAAAATTTCGTTTGGTATAGAAGTATTAATGGAAAGTTGGGATTAAATTAACCATGATTAGATTATTAAGTGGGATTAAAAACTAAATCAGTCCATTAAAATAGCCATAAGTGGTCGTGTAAGTTATGTTGAGTTGGTCAATGAAAATTGACTCAAGCTTGGGTGGGACACATGTCCAACTTGTGGACTGCATATATAAGTGAAAATGTTGATTCATGGTTCAACTAGCTAACCATTTCACCTTCACAAGTTGAGAGAAATCAAGAGATAGAGAGAGAAGCTCTCGGCCATGGCTGGCCGAGAATGAACTCCAAGGTTTGATCAAAAAAAATAAATTTCTCCATCAATTCAACTCCTTACCAAGTGCATAAGAACGTGTAGTAGTTGTTGGAAAGAAACAAGGAGGTGTGGCATGGCAATAATGTTGAAATTCGGCCAAGGTTGAAGAGTAAATTGTAAGGTAAGAATGATCATTTTTCGTGTATTGTATGATGATTTGAATGTAGAGTTTGTGCATGTTGTTGTTGGATTGTTGTTGTGGTTGAAGTTGCGATGAGTCGTGAGCTTAGGTGAAGCCATGCTTGGTTTTATCTTGCATATATTGTAGATGAGTTGAATGTGTAGCAACCTATGAAAAGGAACAAAGATTGTAAGAAGTTTTTGTGTGGTTATGTTGAAGCCGTGTAGGGGCTGGTTTAGAGGGAGTAATGGACTGTTTTATGTGATGCTTTAATTGTTGTTGTTATGGACATTGTGGTGCATTGTATGCCTTATGAATATGTGAGTTGAGGTGTAAAAGAAATGATTTATGTTGAAGTAGAAAAACAGTCCAAACCGTGGACTGTTTTAATGAAAGGGGTAGATTAGTGTATTTTGAATGTTGATTGTTGTTATGGACGTTTAGTGAAGAAGGAGTTAATGATTCAAGTTGAAATTGAAATGGTTTGTGGGCTGTTGTAAGAATTAAAATGATGCTAAAACAGTTCTAATAATCATATAAGTAATGTTGTGTTGTTGTCGTTGTAATTGAAGTTGGAAAATTTCGAATTGAAAATGGTAATGTTGTGTGGGTTGTTTGGCCGTGAATAGGGGACTGTTTTAAATAATCCCGGGTTGGTACTTGAAAGTATGATTAACAATATTAGCTTGGAATACTAGTTGGGTTGAATGCGAACGAAACGTCGTCAAAATGTTAGAAAGGGATTATTATCGTTAAAATACACGTATTGAATTCCCTCGTGGACTAATCGTAACTCTTGATATCTTGATATAGGATAAGGTACTATTGGGTAGCGAGTACGAGTTATAATACGACTAAACGCTAAAGGTATGTAAAGCCTAATCCTTCCTTCTTTTGGCATGTCCTAGACGTAAGTAAGAAATGATATGAGCCTTGGGGTAAACTCTACTCTCTAGTTCCAAGCATGACTTATGATTCTATTCATTCCTTAATGTTATTGTCACGAGCCTACTATATGATTGACTAACAAATGATGTATGGAAATTCCTACTCTTAAAGAATTGCATAATTAGAGTCATATTTGACTTTCAAAAGCCATATCATGTTAGATTGATACATGTATATGAATCCTGAAACGTTCCTTGCTATGGTTTGTAATAAAATTTAGAAAGAACTGAATATGATTATTATCCTGACACTTGAAAGTTGATTAGTTACTTATCTATTGAGTCTCCAAAGATGATTTGCATGTATGTGGTTGCTTATTATTCTGCTCGTGCTTACCGTTACATCCTTCACTGAGTCCCGGGCCAGGACACGTTTTCGTGCGCATATTTACTATATTATTCACCGAGTCCCTCACTAGAGGGCCGGGACACGTTATATATATATATATATATATGATATGATGGTATGATGATATGATGACATGATGATACGGGGATGGCGGCCAGGATGGCATATGATCATTATTTCACCGAGTCCCTCACTAGAGGGTCGGGACACGTATATGTACATGTTTATAATGCTATGATTTTAATTACAGAGCCCCTCACTAGAGGGCCGGGACACGTTATATATGTTATGTACAGAATGATTATTCATCTTTGACTACTAAACTCTATATTGATTTTGGTATGAGGTTGATAAATATGAATTATGTTCAAAGGTAAGTTTTATGGATTTCTGTTTGTTGCATTAGATCCTACACTCCTTGTCTCAGTATGATTTTATGTACTATATTTCATGCTTTACATGCTCAGTACATATTCCGTACTGACCCCCTTTCTTCGGGGGGCTGCGTTCATGCCCGCAGGTACAGACGTTCGTTTGGGAGATCCGCCAGCCTAGGATATCTATTCAGCTACTTGGGATTGCTCCTTTGTTCCGGAGCCTATCTTGTGGTATAAATCCCTTTTGTTGTATATATATGTGTTTGTTCGGGGTACGGCGGGGCCCTGTCCGTCATATGACACTGTCATTACTCTTAGAGGTCTGTGGACATTTGTGTGGGTCTGTATATAGTTGTTGTTTTGTCGTATGGATATGACTTATGTTTGGGGCGTACCCATTCGTAGTGGCAGCCTTGTCGGCTTGCGTATATATATATATATATATATATGTTTGGGATGTTGCGTGTAGTGGCAGCCTTGTCGGCTTGCGTAGATATATATATGTTTGTTGTTGGAAATTGTAACTCCTCAGGAGACAGGTGGCTATGACATGCATATATGTGACAGCTTAAAAATAACGTCTTGCCTTTTTATACAAATAAGTTCTCGATATGCTGGCTGTAAATGATTATAGTTAACAGGTGATATGAGTGTCCAACTCGGGCACTAGTCACGGCCTACGGGGTTGGGTCGTGACATTAGCTGAGCAACAGGATTTTGAGTCTCCCCTCGATATTGTCCCAGGTATATTGCTAGTATCCTCTTATGATATGTGTGCATCGATTGATTCAGATCCTATGCTGTCATGTATCACTCCCGTTGTGATGATTGCGTTGAGGTGAAAAATCTGAGCCAATCCAACAATTTGAGATGACTATATTTGTTAGTGACCTAGTGATAGCCAGAATCGTGATTTACGAGTAAGTTGATTGACAATGAGTGAATATAGATAATATGTGTATGTATATATATATATATATATATATATATATATATATATATATATATATTGGAATTCTAGACTGAGTGTGCAGGCACAACTTATGAGACAAGCTCTATTATTTATATCCTTATATGGTAAGTGATCTTGTGTTGCTGGGTTGCATATTATGTGTGTCCCGATATATGTCCTATTGAGACATCGGACGTGTTTTCTGGGCTATGTGCAGGTTTGGGATTGTTATGCTTACAAGAGAAACTCTGCCGAAATTTTCCCAGAATCTAAAGGAGATAAAATATAAGCTTGTAATATGTCCTAACGGGAAAAGATGTTGTGCAAAAAGTAATGGCAGGACGAGATTAAGTTAGGAGTATCATTGACAACTACAAGAGATGAGTTAAATATTATTGAATTTATAGTAAAGGTAATTATAAGATCGACATTGATATGGTAACGAGAAATGCTAGAGTAAATTAGAGAGACTGGTAGTGCTAAAACACGGCATAGGAGAGGAAATGGTAACTCTAATAGAGTGCGATACTGGAGTATTGATTGGATGGATAAGCACGAGTAAGATACAATAAGCTTATTAGCAAAATAAAGTAACAGCATGACTGAGGCAGGGGTATGAAATACGAAGGGGGTATAACGAATGTGAATCCATTGGTAAAACAACTTATATGGTAAGTGTAATAGGGTTGATTAGAAAGAGTAACAGGTTGAGTATGCTTACTTCGCAAGGTTTATTCTATTTTACGAGTAGGCTTGCGAACGAGGTAAAGAAGTGGCACTCTATAGCGTTGATTATGATCAAGATATAATGAGAGTGTGGCAAGAACTGTAATACAATGTAAGTAAAGTATAGTGAGGAAACGACTAAAGATGTGACATGTTCTATATGAATAAAGAATGAATGCAAGTGAGAAACCAACAAGCGAGCCATGGGGTAGTAGATGAGAAAGCTTATAAGACCTTGTTAAGGGAAAGTCCAGCATAGAGGTTCCTCAATGATAGAGATGATAGCAAGCAATGACAAAAAGGGAAGACAACTTGAAAAAAAAATTAGGGAAAAGTGATATGGCAAAGCAGTAACAGTTGGTGATCTGTATAATCGAGATCACGAGTGATATCTTTGGCTGAATGTAAAAGACCAAGACTATGGAAAGGTGAATAACGAAATAAAATGATTGTTAGGAGAAGGATTAACATAATAAGGATGAGAGGGGATGATCAGAGTGAACAGAATAAGTTTTGGAAGTGAAGAACGAATTGTATAGAGGTAATATATTCTAAAGGACAAAGCGGTATTGAGTTAAGGATAGGATTCCTTGTGCGAAGAATAAAGGATTGATTATAAAAAGGGAGGTAATAAGATAAATTGAGGAGGAAAGAATGTAATGGAATAAGTGCGGGTATAGAAAGAAAAGGAAATATACGAAGTACGCGTGCTTAAGAAGTAGTCGTATTATGAGAAAAGGAAGACGCATCTCCTACGAATATCCTATACCAGGTTAGAACGAGTAAAGTATATGACGTAATGAGTTGAGAGAAAAAAATGTGGCCATGAATTACAAGTTTACCGTACGATGATAAAGCGATAGAGCAAAGCTATCATTAACGACAAATACAATATGATTATGATTGGTTTTGAAATCAATGTTGAGTGCGACACAAGAGTAAAAGAGTATGAGGCATAAGGGGTATTAGTTGCGCATGTGACTTAGGCCCTGGAAAACAAAGATGACGTTACAAGTGAATATTTAGCACCGAAGAAGAGAGCAAGTGACATTGCATGTATGGTATGGATAACTAGGAATACTACTATTGTGAGCATCCCTATGGGAGCAAATAACTTAGGGAATATTGTAAAGGATAGCGATGCTATAGTGGAATAAAGGCGATGGAATTGACAGTAGAGTCGCTTGTTAATGATATTGCGAGTTATAAGTGACAAATAAGAAGAGACAAAAAGTTTTCTATAATAGAATATAAGATGTGGTAATCAGGGGACTAATAAAGGAGAGAAAAGAGTGTGACGAGATAAGTTATATGGGATAGACAAAAGAGTTTTGGTATGTGTGAGGTACGTAAAATAGAACGGACTAAAGGAAGGGAAGTTTATGAATAATATTAGATGTTCGTACACGAATCACACAAGAATGGTTATGTAACCTGTAAGTATTTACATATCGAGAATGAAACCAATGGGGTACGTAGAAAGAAGACTAGGGGGTAAACAAGAATAGTGTATTTGTGATACTCCGGGTCAGTTGAGGGAGAATATAGGGTAAATTAAGTCGAAATGTCGAGTCGGAATTATCATTAAGGACAAATAGGACAATTACTCTGGATATGATATAAGTATATGCTATATGTTTCCTACGATAACCCTGAGATAGGTTAGATTACTTACGAATTCCATAGGATCATTGAATAAAGGGGGTTTTACCAGAAGAATATTACGCCTTGGAACTTTCATTTTTGTATCATTGTGGTTATAGCGAATTTCCAACAGCTTACCAAAGGGTTATGAAGTTCTCAAAAATTATGAAGTCTTGAATGAGTCGACGAGGGACACCTACGACAAGACATCTCGGATTGAATTTATCTAAACTCTACAGATGTATTCAATACCATTATTATGGTCACATGGAAGAAAGAAAGTGGGAAAGATTTGCAAACCATGTAAGACTTAATATCATTATTGACCAAGAAAAAGGATCGACGAGACTTAGAATTTCAAATGAAAGATTGGGTATTCTTGAAGGTGTTGCCAATGAAGGGCGTCATGAGATTTGGCAAAAAGGGCAAGCTTAGTCCCCGATACATTGGACCTTGTGAGATTGTACGCAAGATAGGCCAAGTGGCTTATGAATTAGACCTACCTGCGGATTTGGAGTCAGTCCATCCAGTTTTCCATGTATCGATGCTTCGTAAGTGTATTGGAGATTCTTCTAGAATTGTGCCAATAGATGATGTCCAAGTTACTAAGCAATTGTCTTATGAAGAAGTCCCCATTGCCATTTTAGACAGGCAAGTACGAAAGCTAAAAACTAAAGAGGTAGTTTCAGTTAAAGTTTTACGGAAGAATAATAATAGAGAGGAAATGACTTGGGAAGCTGAGGAGGACATGAAGTCCGAGTACCCGTATTTATTTTCACCTTCAGAAGAGATTCAGGCAGAGACGCCATTAACCTTAGGTATGTAATGCTTTTTCTTGACGCTTACTTGGTCGTGTGTGGCCATGGTTATTGTCGTGTTGTTATAGCCCCGTGAGGCGATGTATTTTGGGTTGCTGTGCAGGATGGTAGTGCCATATTATAGGGGAAACTCTGGCGAATTTTTTGTAGAATCCCTAAGAGTCTATCATTCGAGGACGAATGTTTCTAAGGGGGGGGGGGGGGGGAGAATGTTACACCTCGTAGTTTCATCCGTTGAGATTCGTTAGGCGTTAGTTGTCTTAATCGCGGAAACGGGAGTTACCTTAGGATATATGAGATTACATGTTCCCATATTATGGTTATATGGGTTTAAGCCCATGAAATGAGCTAGGGAAGGATTTAAGAGCAAATAAATAAAGGAATGGAGTTTGTGGGAACTTTGGTAAAGCTTGGCAAACTTTTCTGACAGAATTTTGGTCCAAATTGGTGAGAACATATCTCCTATAATATGAGGAGTTTTGGTGCGTTTCTTTTGTCCAAATTGAATTTCATCGAGTCTAGTTTCCAACGCAACAAACCGTTCATCAATGTGACGTCTGAGTACAAAGTTATGGCCATTCTACTACAGACTGTCTGAGTAGAAAATTTCTGCAGACCATTTGACGCCCCACAGAAAATTCTGCGGTCCGTCAAATTGACACAGCCCAGCGTCAAGTGGTCACAGTGACCCATATTTGACTGGGCAGTTCTACGAACCATTTTGACAGTCCGTAGGAATTTTGACGGCCCGTCAAAATTGGCGCAGGATTGCCCAACGGGATTTTAAGCTCCGCTTTATATAATTTAGTCCACTTCATTTGGACATTTCATCTTACCAAATCAGATCCAAAAGCTCTCTAAAAACCCTCTCTTCCACTCCATAAACTAATCCAAGCCAAAATCTAAGAGAGATTAAATATCAATAAGCAAGAATCAAGATACCCATGTGCTAGAGGTCTTGCTAGGGTTAATAAGCTCCAAGAATTCTTTCGATATTGAAGCTAGGGTTTTTCTTCAAGTGGAGTATTGCTATCCAAAACCCATCCTACACTATCAAAGGTAAGTTTTATGATCAATTCATGTTATTTAAGGTATTGAAAGGTTGAAACACTTGGATTATAGAAAGAGGTAGAAAATGGGCCATGAATGTGTGAATAGTGTCATTGTTGAGTAGTAGTTTGGGGTGAATTACGAATATTGGTATATCATGATTGCAAGTATGTTGTGAACGACATTTAGAACATGGAATAAGTATTATATGTGAGAAAATGCAATAATGAACTATGATCATGATTATGGAGAAATTGGAGTGAAACTACGAAATGTGGGTAATGTAGATGAATGATGATTGTTGCTGGTGATATTGTGAATGTTGTTATTGATGTTTGGGAGTTGATATGGAAAATGGGGAAAGTCGTATAAACAAAGGAAATGCTGCCCAATTTTCCCTAGAAATAGTAAGCATGTTTAAGTAATCGATTAGGTAATGCTAATGTGAATTCTCTTGAAGGTAAAAACGTGGGCAATGAAGGAGAATAAGCAGGCGATAGATTAGTTAAACGGAAACGGTATGTGAGTAGTCCTTTCTTTCTATGGCATGAATCCGATGGCATGATTTTTCCTTCTTCTCCATGAATCCTCTATACCCCGGAAAGCTAAAAGTCTATGTTCATGAATAGCTACATGAGATAAGAGATACATTACGAGCCCAATAATGATGATGATGAGCTTAAGTCTAAAGATCCTAGAGTTCATGGTATGATGTTCCTATATAGTTAATGATGTTGTTTATTGTATACACTCACCTTATACACTATTTTCTTCAAGGTGAGGTTGAATACTTATAAACGTCCATAATGGAATCGGGGGTTCACGACCTTATGTCACCCCGACATAGCCATAGTTGCCTTCAAGTTCTAATGTATGTTTTTAATGATAAATGTATAATGATGTTAAGTCATGATATGTTTATGAGATGATTAATAATGTAAGTTTATAATATGCCTATGCCATGTATGAAAATGTTGAGTTACGAAGGGCATATGACGATATGATTACACTGTGCCTAGATGGCTGGACACGTCACCGCTAATGCGGGCTGCTTATGATTACACCGTCCCTAGATGGCTGGACATGTCACCGCTAATGCGGGCTGCTTATGATTACACCGTGCCTAGATGGCTGGACATGTTACCGCTAATGCGGGCTGCTTATGATTCCACCGTGCCTAAATGGCCAGACATGTCACCGCTAAAGCGGGATGCTTATGATGGTTACCCGGACGCTGGTTAACGATGATGATGATGACGCGATGATATATATATATATATATATATATATATATATGCTATGATGATACCTGTACTATGATTATATAAGTATACGATATATGTATGAAATGTATTCACCTATAAATCTTATGCAGGTTATATCTTCCTCCTATGGTTTGTGATTCTCCTATTATGCTTATTTCATTCATGTCTTACATACTTAGTACAATATTCGTACTGACGTCCGTTTTCTTTGGACGTTGTGTTCATGCCCACAGGTAGACAGGGAGGCGGTGCAGATCCATAGGAGCCACCAGTAGATTTACAGGAGCACTCCATTATTCCGGAGGTGCTACTTGGTTTATTCTTTTGGGTAGATGTGTACATGTATTATGGGCACGACGGGGTCTTGTCCCGTCCATATGTCTAGTACTCTAGTAGAGGCTTGTAGATACGCATGTGTGGGTAGTATGTCTCACGATGCTACGATCGTATATATGTACATTATTATTTTGATAGCCGAAAGGCTTATGTATATAAAGTTAATTATGTTTCCAAATGAAAAATGATTTTTTTATGATTATGAGTATAAGAATGGTAAAGAAGTGTATAACGACTATGACGAGTAAGAAAATGAGTGGTGCTCGGTGGTTAGCCCCGGGTACCCGTCACGGCCCCTAGTCGGGTCGTGACAATGCATTAGTGACTTGAATAAAGATGTAGATATTTATGATTAAGCTAATTATGTTGAATGAATAAGCATAAATAAAACGCCACTCATTCAGACCAAAAGAGAGAGAGAGAGAGAGAGAGAGAGAGCTTCAATATATATATTTTCTATTACAATGTTCTAGATCTCAAAAAGCTAACCCCTAAAAGTAGGGAAATGTCATCTATTTATAGTTTTGCCTCATGGGCCTTTCATACTACACAAAGCCCTTTTGGAATAAAGAAACCCTAAAAGGATAAGATAGGACCGTACGGTCTGACACCCGTACGGTTGTCAGTACAAAATGGCAGAACGGTCTTGACGCGTGGCGGTTCCGCAACTGGTTAATCGGACTAACAGCCACGTTCAATTCGGACACGGAGAAACCGGACTAACGGCCATGAAAACCTGACTTGGCGAAACCGGGCTAACGACAACGCAGAGTTTGGTCCGGAGACACCGGACCAACAGATTTACTTCTCTTTTCTCGGATCAGCCACATCTAGTGCAATCCCCCGGTCTGAAGAAAAGACTGATCATACTCGTGCTCATTTGATCTTACCCTCGGCCTCGGTGTCACCGGTCTTGCATATATCCATTTTTTACCATATATAGAGGGTGTTCCGCCCCTAATAAGATTCATACCTAAAATAAACAGACTTAATGACTGAAATCTAAATGATCAAGATTAAAATCTTTATTATTATTATTATTATTATTATTATTATTATTATTGTTGTTATTTTTGTTAGATCTTCATTATTAAGTATACAAATAGGACTTAGTATTTATGTTATTTTCTTAAAAAAAAAAACTCTCATTAATATGTGATCACGCTTACCCAGAACTAGTAAAGTAAATACTAAATAATGGGGTAATGAATATTCGTAGACCAGAACTGATAAAGACTGACAACGTCACGTCTTTGTGCAAAAGATTCATGGTTTTATGCAATTGCAACATCTTCCTTGCATGATGTCATGGAAGTGTTCAGGAAAAAGTGTAAAGCATCAACATTTAAATATTTAACAAAAAATGAAAAAATAATGAAATAATATATATACAGAATCAAGAAAAATATTACATGATGAGCAATAACTTTGATAATTAGGAAAGAAGTTGCGTCGGGATAAAACTGGCAGAAAATCTAGAAAAGGAATCACATGAAATGTTAGCGCAAACTTATAATCTCGCAAAAACCAAATCTCATTTTGCTAGCTGTAGGAAATAAAAAAGGAAAAAAGAAAGGAGAAATTCCAAAAGAAAATAAGGAGGAAAATAGTGAAATTTTTTGTGGTGCATTTGTTATTTCAAAAAAGTGTTAGAAAATTTCTTCCATAAACTTTGTCAAGTTTTTCCGGAATCTTTTTGTTGGCCAAACACCATCTTTAGTGGAGTAAGTATTTTGTTGGGAAATAATTTCAAAAATATCTTTTACAAATTTTCAAGTTTTGCTAAAACTGTAAAAAGATTCATTTACTTTTGAAACAAACACTAGCAATTTTTTTTTTTTTTTTTTGATAACGCGCATTTGACTATGTATTCGATAAAAAGTAGAGAGAAAGATTGATGGTGAGATTTAAACAGTGGCCAATGTAGGCATGTAGTGTTCCGTTAGAGTGAACTTAATTAATTAATTTTTTTTTAACGAGCCACATCCGCTATCCTCCTAATGTTCACAAAGTAAAACCTGCTACAGTTTAATATTCTGCAACTCACACAGGAGAGATAAATTAGGCAAGTCTCGTGCTACGAGCTCGACAAAAAGCACGCAAAAGTTTGAACTTGATATCCCCATTTAGTAAATATTAAATTTTGTACTCACAATTTTAAATTGCAATACTTTTAGCGTTAAAAATCTAAATGTCAAATCCATTAAATATAATTCTGGATATAATAAATAAGATATGTAGTAACAAATATTCGATTATTAGAGTGGTTAACAACTCCAATCTCTAACCACATGAAGTGTTTTTTGTTTGTTTACCTTTCATTTTCACATGCATTTTGTAATTTTGTATATGGCTGTGCTTGGCGATGAAATTTAAAAAAAGGAAAACGAATTTGCGAAAACTCGTGAGGAAGAGACAAGTTACTGACCTAATTTGTCCTGACTTGGTTCTGATTGAAGCAGCGAGAAATAAGGCCACAACGTGCGAAAGTCCATGTTTCTCTGCTGAGTTGTTCCTATTAAATTTACAATATCACCCTTAGACGTGGCATACCGTAATTGCTCTATTGACAATGCCACACAAATATAATTATATTTATAAATACAGAAAAATAAAACGTAAACGACAAACCTATGCGACTGTCCTACGGTTTCTCCACCCCCTCAATCTACCCCAGGGGTCAATTTGTGTTTATATATAAGTAGGAAGATATCTTCCATCTCAAATCTACATACAACTGCAAACAAACCCACATAAAAGAAAGCAGAAACATAGGAATTAGGATTCAAGTTGGCGGAGGTTCAGGACTCTCCGCATTAGCCATATCTAACCGTCATTCTTTTCTTTTTGTTAATCGTTTGAAGGTGTGATTATGGATTCGGCTGATCCTGCTAGAGCGTTTGTCAAGGACGTCAAAAGAATTATTATTAAGGTACTATTATTCTTCTTTTTGTTTTTGTTTCTCATTGCTTAATCTGTGTATTCTATTTTGGTTTTGATGTGTTTTCCTTGTTTCCATTGGTTCATGCTAAATGCCTTATAGGTTCCTTTTTATCCAAAATTGTCTTTTTTGTTGAATTTGGGTGTCTGATGAATGTTGTTTTGGTTTTCTAGATTGGAAAAAGGGTCTGTAATTTCCCTTCCTTTTTCTCCTTTTGATAACTGTGGTTTCTAGCCAACTTAGGCTCTCCCCGGCCACTAAGGCTTAGTCAGATGGTAAAAACATCATCAAACAGTTTTTTGTTTTTGTTTTCCATGATTTTCGGACACGGCTAGATTCTTTTTGTCTAAATCTCTATTTAATTCTGTTTGTAATATTATGTGCTATGTGTGTTGCCAAAGGTTGGAACAGCAGTGGTGACTCGAGGTGATGGAAGATTAGCACTTGGAAGAATGGGTTCACTGTGTGAGCAGGTGCTTGCTCAATTTTCAGTATGGAAAGATTAAATTGTTTATTTGAATTGAGATGTTACTTACAAACTACTTACAGATTCGGGAACTTACCTCTCAAGGCTTTGAAGTTATTTTGGTGACTTCAGGTGCCGTTGGTGTTGGCCGTCAGCGCCTTCGATATAGGAAGCTTATTAACAGCAGGTTAGAAGCTTTTTTCCAAATTCCCTATTCAAATACCCCTTTTGAGTTAAATGCAACCTTTGAAAATTAAGTGTATGGCTCATGTTAATTCATATGGGTGAATCAGAACCTCTATTTCATGGATGATCATATTTGCCTATTGCATTAAAAAAACTTCTCATCATCTTTGCCCTATTGTATTAAAACTTTTCTGATGATAAAGAATTGTATTCCGTTAGCTGCCTAAATTATGGATAAAACACTACAAGAGTAGACACCAGAACGTTATACATCTGATTTCGTGTATTATTAGACATTAGAACAAACTTTATATATTATCCTCGTCGGCAATAAGCAAAAGATAATACCTTACATCTTGGCATTAACAAAATACTACTTTAAAATATCAAGTATGTGTGATTCATTATGCTCATTTCAAACGCAATTTTCGATGTTCTAAATAGCTAATTGGGCCTTGTCCTTTGAACTCGAAAGAAGTTCATGGTGAAACTTGCCTTAGGCAAATTCCATATCGGATGACAAGCCTGCTAGAGGGGAGCCTTAGAGCAATAGTAAAGTTGTCTCCGTACGACCTATAGGTTACGTGTTCGAACTGTGGAAGCAGCCACTAATGCTTGCATTAGGTTAGCTGTCTACATCAAACGCAGGATGCTTTGTCCACCGAGCTGCCCTAATGAGAAGCCTGCTAATATTTTGAGCTAGGTTTCCTCAAAAGTATATTTAATAGTCTCCATATTTGCAGCTTTGCGGACCTTCAAAAGCCTCAAGGCGACCTTGATGGCAAAGCTTGTGCGGCTGTAGGTCAGAATGGCCTCATGGCTCTGTATGATACGTTGTTCAGTCAGGTAAAAACTTGGTTTTTGGAACTTCTGTGTATATTTGTATTGTGTAATACCTCATTTTGCGATTCCTTCTTTGCTCAAAGGATTGTATAGTGACCTTCCCACTTTGTTTCTCACCTTTATACAGTTGGATGTAACCTCAGCTCAGCTTATGGTGACTGATAATGACTTTAGAGATCCGGACTTTAGGAGACAACTCAATGAAACTGTAAACTCATTGCTCTGTCTAAAAGTTGTACCTATATTTAACGAGAACGATGCTATCAGCACGCGGAAGGCTCCTTATGAGGTATCATTTCTCTTGTTTTTCTACTCTTCTTGCTGTATCTGGTGCTTTCTATAAGAGTCCCTTCGCCAATAGTTCAATAATGATATTTATGAGAATAAAACTGACTTGCTAACTTGTGTCTAAGACCAAGAGTGCAACTCTTAAATTCTTGAAAAATGTTTATGCAGCGTATGGATCCTCTGGACCCTGAGTTAAATGTCTTCTCTCTATTTTGCTGTTGTTTTTAATTTTTTATTCACATCACATGGGCCCTTCTATTAAACTGATCTTTTTAAAATTATGGTCCAAAATATCATCTTGATTTTGTTTGATCTTAAGCTTTTCTTTGACGTGATTTGATTTTCAATTTTTAGCTAGTCTCCATGGATAATAAGTTCTGAAGTTTTTTCATTTTTATTTCATCCTAGGTTCACGTTTGTGTTAATAGTGACAGTTTTTAGCTCTCCATGCAGGATTCGTCTGGAATCTTTTGGGATAATGACAGTTTGGCAGCTCTATTGGCTTTGGAGCTAAAAGCGGATCTTCTTGTTTTGCTGAGTGACGTTGACGGTCTTTACACTGGCCCTCCAAGCGATCCACAATCAGAGCTAATTCATACATATGTTAAGGAGAAGCACGAGGGATTGATTACTTTTGGAGACAAGTCTAGAGTGGGAAGAGGGGGTATGACTGCCAAGGTAAAAGCTGCTGTGTATGCAGCATATGCTGGCATTCCTGTTGTCATAACCAGGTATCATATTAACATTTACACATTTTGAACTCTATGTGCATTTTTTAGCTTTCAATCGGGGTATAGAAGACGGTAGCTGTTATGTTGTTTTTCGGATATGCATTGCTCTTCAACCTATTCGATCTAATGTTTTGGTTTCTCCCTATGTTTCAACCCTTGCTGATTGCCTCTCTCTCTCTCTCTCTCTGTGTGGATGAAGTGGCTTCGCCAACAATAATATCATTAAAGCACTAGATGGAGAACGTGTTGGCACTCTATTTCATCGTGAAGCCATTAAATGGGCATCAACAGGAGATGTTGATGCTCGCGAGATGGCAGTTTCTGCAAGGGAATGTGCCAGGCGGCTTCAGGTATTATACCTAGAGGACATCTAAAAATAGTAATAAATTGTAGTAGAGCTCTAGTTACTGACTATTTCTTCCTTTAACTTCAGGCCCTCTCATCTCAAGAAAGGAGTAAAATTTTGCTAGATATAGCTGATGCACTGGAAGCAAAAGAAGAAGAAATCCTGGCTGAAAATGAAGCTGATGTTGCTGCTGCTCAGCAAGCTGGATATGAAAAGGCTATGATATCTCGGTTAGCCTTGAAGCCAGGAAAAGTAAGACATCGCTCAATTATGGTAGATTAAATT
Organism: Lycium barbarum; assembly: GCF_019175385.1. Classification (NCBI taxonomy): domain Eukaryota; kingdom Viridiplantae; phylum Streptophyta; class Magnoliopsida; order Solanales; family Solanaceae; genus Lycium; species Lycium barbarum. Next base: position 49,406,157 of record NC_083344.1, on the reverse strand, counting down.
ATTTTCACTTAATGATCATCTACTTATTTTAGCTGAAACTAATTATAGATTTCAAGTCTTGCAAACTCGGTCCGTGTGCTTGCTAACATGGATGAGCCCATTGGCCGCATTTTAAAGAGGACAGAGGTAAGAATCTTGCTTTTCGGGCACTACCTCGTGTGTGTCTTTTAACGTTAGGACTTTGATTTGTGAATAAAACAGATGTCAATATCTGTACAAAAGATTGTTTTTATTGAGATTAGGAAGAAAATAGGGATCTGTTGAAATAGCTTCTTATGAAATAACTTTCTACAGCTATGAATAATATTAGTGAAAAACTAATTTTTCCTTGGTCCTCTGGGTCTTTGTCACTAGTTGTATACCTGAAAATGCTAACAATGTTGTTTTATGGAAATCAAATGGTATAGACAAAACTAATTTTTACTCTGTTGTATCTTTAACCATGGAAACTTGTTGGAATTTTAGGGAATACTGATACAGAGCATTCATTTATCACTGATTTATCTTTGAAATTCATTCTTGGATTAATCTTGATTTGTGGAATGTTATTGCCTTATCCAGCTTGCCGATGGAATCATATTGGAGAAAACATCATCTCCATTGGGTGTTCTCCTGATTATATTTGAGTCACGACCTGATGCACTCGTACAGGTAAGCAGCGCTGGAAACATTTTACTTGTTTTAATTATCCGGAAGTTCTACTGCAGTTGTCTCCCTTTATTTAAATCACAAAAACATATCAAAAAGAGAGAAAAAAAATAGTGTGGTTGGATTTTCATGTTACTTGTGCAGCAGCTTTTTTTTCTTAATGCCAGGGAGTGGGGTTATGGCTTGAATTGTCTATTCTTGGTTTATTTCTTCACAAACCCTTATACACATTTTGTGGAGCAGATAGCTTCCCTAGCAGTCCGAAGTGGGAATGGCCTCTTGTTGAAAGGAGGGAAGGAGGCCAAAAGATCAAATGCAATATTACACAAGGTTTAATTGAGAATATAATGACCATTTTTCCACTTGGTAATGTACAGCTTTTCACCTGTTTCTGGTTTCCTCCAGGTGATTACCTCATCCATTCCTCCAAGTGTCGGTGAAAGACTTATTGGGTTAGTGACTTCTAGAGAAGAGATCCCTGAATTGCTTAAGGTACTCCCTCTTTTATAAATCGAATGCAAGTGTACATGAGATGCGAGTGAGTTTGGCTCTGATCTTTTTTCCCCCCTGCCCCAGCTTGATGATGTGATTGATCTTGTTATACCAAGAGGTAGCAATAAACTTGTTTCTCAAATTAAGGCTGCAACAAAAATTCCAGTTCTTGGCCATGCTGGTAATTATATCTTATCTCAACTATTTATAACTTTTACATGCTATATGCACAGTTTGCTGACTACATTTTCTTCCAGATGGTATTTGCCATGTTTTCATTGATAAGTCTGCTGACTTGGATATGGCCAAACGCATTGTTTTGGATGCGAAAACAGATTATCCAGCGGCCTGCAATGCAATGGTAACCTGTAATACTCTGTCCTAATAAAATGTCCAGTATCAATCATGTAAGACACAACACACATTTTTAACATCAATTTTTTTTTTTATAGGAAACGCTTCTCGTTCACAAGGATCTGGTGCAAACTGGAGGTCTTAATGACCTGATTCTGGAACTTCAAGAAAGAGGTGAGGCTTCTTCTGCAAACTCCTTGTACATTTAAGCTTCTAAATAAGCTCTGTCTGGGCGCTTAGCTTTAAGAAAATAATAAAGAATCTGTTGGTAGTAACATATTTCTTGATGGTTATTCTATAATTAGTTACTTCTTCGTTTTTCTTTTTCTACTTTAAGTGGCTGTTATTATTAAATCTCATCGATAGAGAACGTGCATTGTGTCGTCTGAATTAAGCATTCTTCTAGTTTAAGTGGCTGTTATTATTAAATCTCATCGATAGAGAACGTGCATTGTGTCGTCTGAATTAAGCATTCTTCTAGTTTCCTTGTTTAAACCTTTATTTTGTGGATACAAAACCAATCATCCCTTGTCATGCCTCTCACAGCCCATTCGTTACTTGATTTATTTTGTAATCTCAGTTCAAGGCACCTCCTCCTCCATCCATTTTATGTTTCAACGTGTTTGTAATTCTCTATGTAGTTTCATGTCATCTTTGCTTTTTAGCATTTTAACTTTTAGTTTAGGATGTATGGATCTATTGTGTCTCCCAGTTCAATCAATCAACTCATCCCATCCCAAATTAGTTGGACACACTCATAATTGCCATTCATTCATCGACTCTCTAAATATATGAATCCTATGTATCTACTCTATTGAGGTTAATTTAATGAACTGTCTGCTATACGAATCCTCTGTATCTACTCTGCTTTATTTAGGTTAGTTTCATTCGGATACCTAGTAATCTATCTTTTTTGGCAAATTAGGGTTTCTATAAAACGAGAGATCCCAAAATACTTCGGATTTTTACATGTTTATGGCTATCATCTGTCAGTCACTCAAGTTTCACCACCATGACATGAAATCTATATACTGAATTTTCTACTTGAAGGGGTGCTAGAAAGCAATGGTAAAGTCCTATGTGGTTTGCGAGCTATAGCATAGGAGCTGGGTTTACCCTGTGCGCACCCGAAGGGTAGTGGCTGCGGGTTCCCATGTCATCAAAAAAAAAAAAAGCTAACGGTAAAGTTGTCTCTGTGTGACCTATAGTTCACGGGTTCGAGCCGTAGAAGTAGCCACTAATGCTTGCATTAGGGTAGGCTATCTACATCACACCCCTGGGGGTGTGACCCTTCCCCAATCCTTGCTAACACGGGAAGCTTAGTGCACCGGGCTGCACTTTATTGAATTTTCTATTTATTGTGTTTAATTTGAATGTCTTTGAAGGTTTTTGATAATTAAACTGGACTTATTATGCTTTTTTTCCTATACATCTTTAGCTGTAAATTGCTATAGATTTTAACCACATACAAGCATGAATTTCAAGCTATATCTTTCACCAGCATACACGTGTTTTAAAAATCTACCAAATGTTTGTCCAATTATTTGCATGAAAGCACATTTAGTAGATATGAAGAAATGTAAAATGATGTTTGCAGGTGTTTCTTTATTTGGTGGACCTAAAGCAAGCTCCCTACTTAATGTTCCTGAAGCAAATTCCTTCCATCATGAATACGGTGCTCTGGCTTGCACTGTAGAAATTGTTGAAGATGTGAATGCTGCAATAGATCACATACATCATCATGGAAGGCAAGTTACAATTCTCATAATCAATTTTCAATGTATTTTATTTGAATCTGGGAATTGCAAAATGCTTATGTGGTAGTACCTCTCTCGTTGACAGTGCTCACACTGATAGCATCATTACTGAAGACAAAGAAGTTGCTGAACTGTTTTTACATCAAGTTGACAGGTATACTTCGATATTGCTCTGTATGTTTTTTCGTTCATCCTCCTGCACATGTAGTTTCTTGATATACTAAGACCATACAGATTGCTACTGCTGTTAATGTGAGGAATGATGTTTGAAAGTAATGTTCATTTTTCAGTGCTGCTGTACTTCATAATGCAAGCACAAGATTTAGTGATGGGTTCCGCTTTGGACTTGGTGCAGAGGTCGGTATAAAATTGATCAGTAGATCCAGATGGTAATCTTTGTTTCCCATTGCAACACAACTTGATTGTTTTTTTTTTTTACTACTGAATAGGTGGGGATTAGTACAAGTCGCATTCATGCTCGCGGTCCAGTTGGAGTTGAGGGATTGCTCACAACTAGATGGTAATTTGACTTCTAAATCTTTCTGGGAATTATGCTCGCTGTGTTATATTCTCTTGAGACATTGCCTCGAGGAGAAAAACATTGTGTACTTTGCATTAATGTCCTTTCAATTTGACCCCAATTCCTCTTCCATCTTTTCTGCACATGCGACATCATCGTGCTAATCTTATTTTTCTAGAAATAAGTAGTCAGTTAGCATTTTCAGAAATGTTTCTTCCCCTACAATAACCAGTTGGAGCATCACGTCTTTGATAGCATTTCTCAATAAGTTTTATAATATGGTATATAGATATTTCAGTTAATATTTAGCTGGTTTCAGTAGGTTTCTAGGAACATGGGGATGCAATTTCTGCTCGGTATATTAAGATTCTGGAAGCCATACTGTCATTACCATTTTGTGCTTTTATCACATAAGAAAATGCTGTAACTTCCGTTTTGCACTTTGAACTGAAATTCTCTTTGGAACACTGACGTAATGGCACAATATTTTTTGTTTGTAGGCTTGCAAGGGGATCTGGACAAATTGTTGATGGTGATAAAGAAATTGTCTACACTCACAAAGACCTTGATCTGGAGGCTTGAGAGTAATGTATGCAAGTATTATTAGTATTATTGTTATTAATGTTATTATTATCCTCCTCTGGATCTGGGAAGATGTGTTGTGTACACTTGGATTTGGTAAAGCGCATTTGATGCTTATCCTGGGAATTACAATCGTGGACATCGATTTATTAATGGCAAGTACAAGAAAGAGAAACCAGGGCAGGAGGACCACTAGGATTTGCCTTACTGCTGGGCGAAATAATTTTTGTAATTAGCAGAGGTTAATCAGGTTTGGTGTAGTAGATTATTATTACGTGGTTGCTCTAGTAAATTAGCTGCCAAATTTGTCTCATTTAAGAGCTTTCGATTAGTTATTATTAAAACTGTACCCCAAGAAAAACAAAGTTGAGTTTCATTATGTTAATGAAATTTAATACTAGTTCTTTATGATATTTTCTTCATCTTTCATATTTCCATTTTGTAAACTCAACTTGAAAAGTAATTAGCGTGAAATTAGCAACCTAAAAAAGATAAATAATATTAATTGGCAATCATCTGTGAGCAGTGTTTTAAAAGGCGTTTTTGGGGCGAGCCCCGGGACGAGGTGTACCAAAAACGCCTTGAGGCGTCCGTGCGGGGTAAGTCTCGTGGGGCGTACGCCCCAACCTTCTGGGTGTTTGCCTAGGCGTAAGCCCCAACGTTCTGGGCATTCGTTTGGGGCGTAAGACCCCAGAACCTTTTTTTTTTTTTTTTTTTTGCGCGTATTGCCCTTTATTTGGGGTGGTCTTTAATTTTTGCCCTTCAAATTGGTGGTCTTTAAAATTTACCTGTCACCTAATACCCCAAGGTTGTGGGTTCGAATCCCAGCTCAGTTAAAAAAAAAATTCGCAAGGCAGACTTTGCAAAATTCTACCTAATTCTGCCCGACAAAATTCTACCTAATTCTGCCCGACAAAATTCTGCTTGAAGGGTAGAGTTTAAAGACCACCATTTTGAGGGGTAAAAATTAAAGACCACCCCCAGCGAAGGGCAATACTACAAGTGCCCGAACTTTTTCAAATTTGAGCCAAAATTGCTTAATAAATCTTTTTTTTTTAAAGTTAAATATCCAAAAATTAACTCGTAAATTTTCAAATTAAAAATCTCAAAAAGTCAAAATAAAATTTTAATTGTTTATCTGTTACAGCCTGTATTTGTACATTCGGATAATTCGAGATAATTGCGAAAAAAATCAAAGGCAAGACTATTTTCCAAATAGAAGAAATGATATGTTCTAGTATATTGAGGGTTTTGAAGTAAAACAAAAGTTTAAAGTGAAGTTCGGGAAGTCTAGTTTCCAACGCAACAAACCGCTCCTCAATCGGACATCGGGGTAAGGAGATATGGACATTACAAGTTGGAAGGGCAAGCCAGAAAAAAAATGGTCTACGCGAACGCGCCAGAGAGTGGCGCGAACGCGCAGAAGGCCAAAGGGCCGATACAGTGCGAACGCGCCCCCACGTGGCGCGAACGCGCAGAACAAAAATTCAAGAATCAAGTTCGGAATGAAGGATGTGTTATAAGGAGGTAATAATAACATATATATGGCATTTGGAGACCATATGGTGTAAATTAGTTCATATGTTATTCGACGAAAAGCCCTCGTTGCTGCAAGCTAAGTGGGGCCCACATATCGGAGTTTCATAAAGGACATATGATGAGACATATAAATAGTATATGGAAAGTTGAGTAAGTCCTTAGAAGGACCCATAAGCCAAAAATGAGTGTAGACCCTCCAAAAGGACGATTTAAGAAAACGTTTTTGGGAGATCTAACTTAGAGGGGCAAAAACGGCATTATAAGTTTGGAATTTGGGAAAACTCCCAGAAATAAAAGTTGTAGATAATTGACTTAGCTTTCCAACCATAGGTCGTGGGTCCTCACACGATATCGGGATCAAGAGTTATGACCGTTTTATTGAACGAAGGTCCAGGCAGAAAAACAGGGCCAGCGCGAACGCGCTGAACACTTTTCCAGTCGTTTCTGGCAGCTTCTAAAACGTTATAAAAAGGGGGAAACCCCCTCATTTTCAGCCAAGAACACACGAAAACCCCCCCAAAAATTCCAGAAAATTCCCCAACTTTCCACCACCAAATTTGTCACGACCCAACCCCGTGGGCCGCGACTGGTACCCTAACTGGGTGCCCGTACATACCTACCCGACCGAATTTCGAATCATACGGAATTTTTTTTTTCTTTCTTTTTTTAAAACAGAAGTTACAAAAGTAGGCCGATACAATTACGGCACGCGCGCAAACATATTATATATATACCTGAACATACAGACATTTACAGATAAGCCGATAAGGCTAACATACAGACGAAAACCCGTAACCCACACATCTATCTACAGGCCTCTACAGACATACAGAATCATATGACGGGACAGGGTCCCGCCGTACCCAGAATATCCATACATACAGAGTATACAGAAGACAGGAGATATATACCAAAAATATACGCTCCGGATCAAAGGAGCTCTTCAAAACAGCTGAATCAGAAACCTACGCTGGCGGCGTATCACCTGGCGCGTCTGTACCTGCGGGCATGTAGCGCAGCCCCCGAAGAATGGGGGTCAGTACGAAAAATGTACCGAGTATGTAAAGCAGAACATAACAGATATAAACATAGTCCGAACCGGAGTCACAGAAATATAACGAACAGAACCATAAATCAGACTGACGGACAGAGTTATGATCCAGACAGACATACAGAATCGTGTTCTTTATAGATAAACAGAATCATGGTTCGGACAGACAGACGGAATCATAATACGGACAGATGAGCAGAATCAGAATCCATACGGACATACAGACATAGTCGTAATTCAGACGGACAGACAGAAGTATGTCGGACAGAATTATGCATGCAGAGTAGTACAGAGTCATACAGAATCATACAGAGGCATGTGCTTATATAAATATAGATGGCACACGCATACATTCGTACAGATCCCGGCCCTGTCTGGGGGCGCGGTAACAGAACCCGGCCCTCTTAGTACGGGACGCGGTGGACAGACAGAATCAGATCAGATCATATGCCATCCTGGCCGCCATCCCCATACACAGATCATAATATCATACAGACATACAGATCCCGGCCCGTACGCCGAGGGACGCGGTGAACAATGCAGAGAAATATGCACGATAACAGAACCTGGCCCGGGTCGCAGTGAAAGAATGCATTGAGACAGACACGAACTGATAAATGAGAAACTACTTACATACAGACTCAATCAAACTGAAGGGTGCCAAACGGCGAGCCAAAATCAGAATATCCAGATAGTATGCATAGTACGCGCCTATGTCCTAGTTGGGAAGGCACGACAGATTATTATCAGAATCGGATTCTCAGATGTTCAAAAATCATTTGTATAAATTACACAAAAATAGCCATATTATACACAAAATAATAGTCCAGAAGTTTTTAGAGAAAATCGGACCAAAACGGAAGTATTTAAAATTTTACAAAAGATATCGGGCCTTGTGGGCCCGCCTCGGACCAACTCGAGGCTACATGGGTAAATTATTGCTAATAGACCTTATGAGGTCATCCATAGTCGTTTGGAAGTGTTCCGACTCCGTTTAGGGAAGTTTTTGTACAAAAATTCACTTTAAGGGCAATTTGTAAGAAAATAGCTTCAATTGAATTGAAGGAATTGGAGCGGTTTTCCGTCTCGAATTCCGGGGAACGGAGTCGTACTTAAGGCTCGCGGCCGAGCCTACCACATCCAGAACATGCCTAGGAACATAGGGAAATGCTTCACATACCTCGATGACGCGTTACGCTCGCTTGGCGTCAATCCAAATTTCGTCCAAAATCTGGAAATGGTCAAGTTTACCATTTGGTTAGTTTCAAACTTTCAATATTCCAACTTTACACATACTTGCCTACCGAAATTTCGGCAGCATTTCCTCTGTATATACGACATCCCCGAGACTTAGCTCGGCTCAATTCATCAACACAACAACCCAGAATAACATCAAAACAACAATAGACATTAAAACATACACTATGGCATCACTAGCCATCTTTCGACATAACGAAACATCTTTCGTTTCAAACTTACATTTCCAAACCAAACTTATCATTTTCATATTCATCAACCATCAAAATCATTACAACATACGTCGAAGGCATATCATACCATTTTCACACAATATACATAAGATATGCAAACATTCAAACTCTCCATTAAGCCACTACTTTTCCAATATTTCCTAACCTTCAACATACAAGTTCATTATACATTTCCATCTTCCAAATTCATCAACAATAATCATAATTTGCCTCTTGATACTTTCATTTCCATTTTTACATAAATCCTAACAAAGTTGCATATTCTCCTACAACAACTTAATAACCATTTTTCCAAGACAATAAGAATCATTAACCTTCCACTCACATCATATGGCCACAACAACATAAGTATTACATTAAATAACTTCAATTCATCCACTTTCATGTAAGGCACCACACGGCCAACATGCAATACCTTCCAACTTCCATTAATTCATCCCACTTTCATTCCTAATACAATTTCTACCATAACATACTAGATTCTAACATGAATTCAAACCATCCAAGACATGTAATTCATACACATACATTCGGCCAACACACCCTTAGTTCCAACACACAAAATTTCCATATTTTTCATTCATTCACACATACTACAACATACATATACCATTTATAACATAACAAAAGCATGAAATCCTCACTTTTCTTCAAGTTCTTCACTTGTGGGATAAGATTGCTTTCTTGCCACAATACTTGTACCAACTTGTAGAGGGCTTTGCACTTGGTAATAATTTCACAAAAGATGAACTTTTGAACCAAGGAATTGGCTCCAAAAGTTTTTTTTCTTTTCTTTCTTTCTTTCCTCTCAAACCCGAAACCCCTATCTTTTTTTTTCTTTGTTCTTGCTTTGCTTTTTCTTGAATGTTCTTAGGATAAGTATGGCTTATATTACCACTTA